>NC_137116.1:47088178-47405678 GCF_949357685.1 Gobio gobio | reverse complement strand
TCAGTCTGCCTTTCATAATATCCACATTCAATGCATTAAGAGTGTCATACAAAGGCAGAGCATGTTTGCATTTTGTAATTTGTGCCTTTTCATAACCACCAATAAACGTGGAGCAGTTTAGAGAGACGTCTAATGGATGGCAGTGCCCATGAGCGACAGCAGCACTCGTGAAGATCCCGCTCGTTTAGAGTGGCGAGGACACTGCTGTCTGCACATGCCACTAATTCTGACAAGCAATTTCTATGAGCTCATCTAGCGAGAGATAACATTTATCTACTGCAAATACAAACAGGTTAACTGAGGATAGACACAGAGGTCATTAAAGTTACACTTTGGGTGTAGAAATGAGTGATTAACTTTGTGATATTTCAGTGATTGTCAACTAGATTTGCCTCTGCATCCAGACAAAACAGTATCAAAATTGTTAAAGGGACAGCAGCCTAAATTGTTGTTTATTTACTCACCCACCCTGGTGTTGTTCTAATGCAGTATGCTGTTGTAGTGGACAGCACATTCCAGGACTCTCTGTCCATAACAGTGGACAAAGGTTTGCTACATTTTGCTACATTTCGATTGGATCTTGGTAGACTGAGACAAACAAACTGTCCAACGCCATCAGATAAGATGCTATGACAACATCCAGACACCTCTTAGAGGCCAAAAAGACCAGCTCTTGTACCAAGCCCAGGAAGGACAAGACATCTCATTGGCCCACATGCAGTTTCTGCCCTTCACCCAAAACCCTAATGTCCTGGTCTATGACTGCCATAAAAATTCCACAGGACCTCACCCTTAAGACTGATGTAAACTACACACATCCATTTCATACTTATTCAGAGAAATAAGTATTCTCAGTGACAGCTATTTGTAATCCAACATCTTACACAGAATCAGCTGTTAATGAACAAATGAATGAACAGTTAAATCTTTTCCCATCATGTTTGGTTTCTATTTGTTTAGAATATTGCCTCCAGCCTGTGAGGAAAGAGACATTAACAACCACTACGTTCAGAGTTTTAGTCCAGCGAGACGACTACAGCACGTCCCGAGTCTCCATGCCAGAGAGACCAAAGCGGATTGACCAAGTCCTGAGTGTCTGACCCACAGAGTCAGAAGACACACAGAGACATTTGCAACAAGGTTAAACTCAGGAGAGCAAACCTTCACTTTGAGGTTCTTTCGTCTGCGTGTTCCAGATTAAGGACCTTCTGCACCTACTTCAGGGCCTCATCTACGTGTTCCAGATTTTAGGGCCCTTTGGTGCTCCAGGAGATCAGCATCCCACAGATCTTCGTGTTCAAGACTGTTGAAACGGATTCCAGCTTCTATCCCACTGCATTGTTACCCAGCACAACCAGTGGAAGAAGTCACCTCCATCAGTCTGCTTACTCAACCAAGTGGAACGTAAATATCACTTAACCAAACCTCTTTCCAGAAACCTTGGCATTGTTGTATATTATCAGTATATGATTTTCTAATTTACATTAGAGGTAATATAACTGATGCTAGTTAATAACAAATAATCTTTCGTTATTTGTTTGATGCATAATAAGGTTCTTCACCTTAGTTTCAGAGAAACAACAGTTTATCTTTCCATAAGATAACACAACTCTTCCATAGCCACACTCAACTTAATCACATGTATTTTATGTATCTTATGCACTTTATTACTTTATCATTCATTGTATTCATTTAGTAGTGGTGTTAGTTATTCTAGTTTATCTTTTGTTAATAAAATCTATTTTATTACAATTGTTTCTTACTTGTGCTGATAATACAGAAAAGGCTCTACAAGTTAGAAATCTCACCAATCTTTCAGATAAATCAGCTGACCAACTCTCCCCACTTTACATTCAATCTAAAATGATTTAACCGCCTCCTGTTTGGAGTGTTCTCATAGAGCCAAGGTAAAAGACCTTGACTAGGGTCCCAAACTAAGAGAGCGGGAATGTGGTCATCTGATGTACTCATAACCACACCTTAAGTGACATGTGATCTAAAAATCACAACGTCAGCGGTGACGTGAGTACCAATCACTACCTTACTTAACGTCCTTGGATGAACGAAGGTAAAATCACTACATAATTGGCGTCACTTGTTTGAGCCCAAAAGTGAAATTATTACACTGTTCTTTCTTTTTCAGACCACAAAAGAAGAATTAAAATAAAAAGATGTCCCACGAGTTCGCATTCGTCCATATACAGTTGCAAGAAAAAGTATGTGAACCGCTTGCAGAATCTGTGAACGTGAATAATTTTAACAAAATAAGAGAGATCATACAAAATGTTTTATTTTTTATTTAGTGCTGCCCTGATAAGATATTTGACATAAAAATGTTTACATTTAACTTGCTGAATTTATTAAAATGACCCCGTTCAAAAGTTTATGAACCATTGATTCTCAATACTGTGTGTCGTTCCCTGGATGATCCACGGCTGGGTTTTTGTTTTGTTTTGCGATGGTTGTTCATGAGTCTCTTGTTTGTCTAGAGCAGTTAAACTGCCCAATGTTCTTCAGAAAAATCCTCCAGGTCCTGCAAATCCTTCAGTTTTCCAGCATCTTTTGCATATTTGAGCAGTCACTATGATTTTGAGATCCATCTTTTCACACTGAGGACAATTGAGGGACTCAAACACAACTGAAACAAAAAGGTTCAAAGATTCACTGATATTTCAGAAGGAAAAACGAGGCATTAAAAGCCGCTTTGGGGTTGGGGTGTTTTTTGGGCGCTCAATTGTCCACAGTGTGAAAAGATGGATCTCAAAATCATAAAGTCACTGCTAGAAAGGGTTCAAATATGCAAAAGATGCTGGAAAACTGAAGAATTTACCAACTGAAGACGATACTGTCTGTATTTGCAGTACACAAGCCGTGGTTTAGCTACGCGCGACACACGCTGCCAGTGTGAAAGCACAATGGACGCAAGCTGCTCCTGCTCTGGATATGCATTTTCAGAGCTGCTTCCGCATCCAGTGTGAAACTTTTAAACGGTTTTAAAAGTTAATAAATCAACAACCCAATCAGAGCAAACTTGCGACCCACCAGTAAATCATCAAGTATTACATCAAACTGAGGATCTAAACATTTCAGGAAAGTTATGCAAAACCATTTACTTAGATTGGCAACACAAAAAACTTTAAAAGGCTCCAATGTAGCGATCATTTGCTTTGTCTACAGGGCTACTTATTGATAGGCAGAAAATAGAGGGCTAAAGCAAGGAGATAGCAGGTGCACACCTTCTTATATAAGGCATCTCTGCAGCACCCCATTGTAAATAAACACAGATATAACATCAAGAGAACAATTTAGGCAGTAATTAACGGCGAAGAACAAACAGAATGGTTAGAGGGGGGCATGGAGCTGATTGAATTAAGCGCACAAACAGAAAGAAAAGCTGCAACAAAGCATCAGCGCGCCACAGCTCACCAGCTCCTCTTTGTTTAATAAACTGCAGACTCCCTGAATGCTAGTCAGCATAATGAATCTGACTTGGGCAGAGGGGTTCTGAAGGGCCCCAAAGAGTCTATAGCCTCAGCTTTCGCATTCAGCACATCGGGGCCACAATGGGTTACAACACAGATAGCGATCAGGAGGTACAAAGCAAGAGGAAGATAGAGAGCCAACCTGCGCAGAGTCCTCCTGTTTAAGAACAATGGTCTAATTACAACATTTATAACCCCAGAATTCTGGAATTGAATTTAGCCCCGACTTAAGGAGTACGCTGGCATGAAAAGACTATTTGATTAGAGCAGCAGTTGTTTCATTTTCGGCGCAGCAGATTGCCAAGCATCTCGATCCGGCTGCGCAATCTGTATTCATTATGGCCTGTAAAAGGATGATCCTCGACCCGCCGCTGCGCACGTTTGTGCAGATGCGCGGCGCTCTGCATGGCCCCTGCCATTCCCTTACAACGCGCCCCGCTAGCTGCGCCAAACACAGCAGCACCCAGCCGCCAAATTCAGCCTTTTAGCCACTCAAAAGGGCCCCGCGGGCTCCCTCCCCTTCCTAGCAGCGGCCTTTATCAAAAATCCCTGAAGTCGAGGCGTGAGATGTTTGGCTCTTTTAATGTATATAAATGGGCCACCTGCCTGGCTGCTTGGTGTTTCGGGGGAGGAGGATGAGGGACGCTGCAGATGTAATATGAAGCTTTCATGTTGGCAGGGGGTCCGCGCATGGCACGGTCTCCGTCTTTCCCGCAGAGGGAGTGTATTGGGCTCCGTATGGAGCGCAGATGCACCCGCCATCCGGATGATCGCCGGTGCCGAGGTGCTGCTGGAGCCGCTCTGTGCAGCGTGCTTATATATCTGTGAAATGAGCTTCCTGTGCAGATCCCCTGGCAGCCTGGCCAAATCACAGTACATTAGCCACATTAGCCGCTTGTATAGCAAGACTGTAAATAGACACGCCATATTGGGAGGAAACACTCAGCTTGTGTGACCACATTAGCAATGGCTTGGAATGATCGCAAAACAAAGCTGGGGCTTAATCACAATGTTTTTCTAAATGAACAAAGAATAGAACTGCTGTTCTACTTTCTGCTGTTATCAATCAAAATATTATATTAATAATAGGGATGTCAATCTTTTACAAATTGTAACTGAAACCAATTGAATCGCAATTAATGGAATAGATCAATATTTGCGGAGAAAAGCCACAAATTAAGGCATTCAAATATTGTGGCAGACAAAGCATTGAATAGACTCCTACAGTGCACAGCTTGCAATTTGTCCAGGCTTGGTAAGGGTCTTCTGAAATGTTTTTTTTGGCCATTGAGTTGTACCATTTTTAAAATGTGTTACGTTAAGGTGTGAATGGCCCCTAGAATTGAGCTCAGCCTTTCAAACACACAAAAAAAGCATCACAATCACTGTGTTCTGCTCCATTCTGTTGCACTCTATCCAACATGTATTGCAGCTTGCTGCATTGGAAGTACTTTAAGCTTGATTCGCTGAAAAAAATCCTATAATGGCATTTACATACGGGTCAGGGGGCATGATAAATTGCGCTAATTTTTAACAAGTTATATTAAACTATTAATCCCACAAAATCAACATGTTAAATTGACAACCCTAATTAATAACATAAAAATAAAAACCAACAACATCTGCAAGTAAAATCCGAGCTGACGGATCAAGAAAGGCTGTTTATTTCTAATATGACAGATGACATTTTAAGATAATGTTTATGAAGGCTCCACCAGGAGATTTTCAACCTGCATGAGGATATAGGAGGTCTGCGTCTTGCTGGTTGGGCTACTTTACCTAAATTACAAGTGTAATCCTCAAACAAGTCACCAAGGGCTGAACAGGACCCTGCCACATGCCAGATATCTGTTCTCTCCTTCCAGCCCCCTGGAGACACCTCAAAATCGGTGGGCAGAGGGATGACAGGGAAATGACTTAAAAGCACTTTTACACACAGACTGGAAGAAAATATCAGCCAATACACAGAAAGACTCTAGAGGAAAGTGAACAGAACAAACGTGAGTCGAAATGTTATTTTTTGGTTTGTATTTTTGCTGTCTTTATAGTGGTATGAGGTGTTAAAGACAGAATGCAACATATTTAACTAATGCAACGTCTTTTCTAGTGAATGGGTTTGATCATTTGGAAGATAAGCATAATCTCTGGGAAATTTTAATTCGAATCACATTAGTATATTTATTTTTATTTTCTATTTTCCTGTCAATGTACTAAATTGTAATGATATATCTTGCTACAGTAGTATATCAAATCTAGTGTTCAAATGGAAATGGTTAAATGCTACAGCAGTTTTTGTTTGCATCCAACATGATGCATAAATAAATATTATATAGATAAAACCTGTTTTATGGTCTCCTGTTTGGAGACTGCATCGGTTGCCTTCTAATCTTACATCTCAATATCAGATAGACATGTCCGCATACACATATACACAAGGATACACCAATGGCAACACCCTTGGCCATACAGATCTAAGCTCTGGTCCTCCAGAGACAGAGCTGCAGATATTCATTACCCCTCCCATCACGTCCCTCAGTCCAGTCGGAAGGACACCAGAAGGGTTAAATGTCCCCCTGTATGAACACAGAGTGTTGCATGAGTGTATGTGTGTGTGCGTGCGTGTCTGTCTGTGTCTGTCTGTCTGTCTGTCTGTCTGTGTGTGTGTGTGTGTGTGTGTGTGTGTGTGTGTGTGTGTGTGTGTGTGTGTGTGTGTGTGTGTGTGTGTGTGTGTGTGTGTGTGTGTGTGTGTGTGTGTGTGTGTGTGTGTGTGTGTGTGTGTGTGTGTGTGTGTGTGTGTGTGTGTGTGTGTGTGTGTGTGTGTGTGTGTGTGTGTGTGTGTGTGTGTGTGTGTGTGTGTGTGTGTGTGTGTGAGTGATAAGAGTCCATTATGCAGGTTTACAGAGTCAGATGCAGAGGCCGGGCTGTGCCAAAGAGCTGATATTACACAGCACAACCTCCAGCAGCCTTCCCAGAACACACAGCCAAGATCACTCAGCACACGCCCATTCCCGCAAATCTCTCTCTCACTCACTCACACAGACATACACACACACACACACACACACACAGAGAGAGAGACACATTCACACACTCACATAGACACACATTGATGCTAATGCACAAACACACGCTAATGCTACTGTTAATACAAGCACACACCTGCTCCACCCAGTCTCCCTCCACTCCAGAAAAAAAAAAAAATCAATATGCATCTCATCCATTACAGCACTCACGGATGGGTCAGGATCTCTACTCCCATCTCCCTCTCTCCTTTCTCTGCTCTGTCTTTTCCTTTCTTTGTGCAGATACAAAACGTCAAAATGTTTACACTGCGCTGCCGTCACTCTGATGAGCTAATAGCAGTCTTTGATTCTTATACAGAGCACAGGGGGGGGGGGGGCACATACTTAATGACATTAATTAAGATTAGCACACGAATGACTCAGAAGGTCCTTTCATTTATGATCAGGTGTGATCAGGAATCTTTGCTTATAATAGTGAAAGGAAAGGAAAAGGAAATTGCAGGGTTCTGTCACTTCGGTCTAGCTTATTCTTGGTTTTGAGCCCTGACACTCCTGTATGCTTGAGCTGCTTGCTCTTCTGTCCTTGTGAGTTTTGTGTGTGGGGCGTGGTGTTCGGATCCCAGCACTTGGCTCTGGTTTGGATTTGGACATTCATGCTCCTCGTGTTTGTCTTCTGTCGTGAGCTCTTCTGTCCATGTGTGTTGTGTTCTGTGTAGCTCCTGGTTCGTGTTCGTGTTTACTCGGCTGGTGTTTTTTCACTGGCTGCGTGCTTTCATGTTGTAATGTTTTGTGTGAACACGCAGCTTATGAGTGTTCTCATTGGCTGCGTGTTCAATGCCTTGCTTTGTGTGAGCACATGGCTTGTGATTTGTTTTCACTAGCCATGTGCTCGTGTTTTTGTCATGTCTGCCGTGAGCACATGGCTTGTCGAGTGTTTCCTTGTGTCATGTGCTCTCATGTCTATTGTCTTGACCCCGCCCCTCTTGTTACCTGACTATTGGTTAATTTGCCCCACCTGTCCTCCTTCGTTACCTGCCTTGTTTGTTCCCTATTTATTCTCCTTGTGTTTGCAGTCCTATGCCAGATCGTTGCTTAATGTTTCCTGTCATGTTCTTCCTGAAGCCAAGTCCGTCTTTTTTTCCCCCTTGGGGCAGTTTTTTGTTTTTGTTTATTTTTATTATCATAAAAGCCTGTCTATCTGTATCGAGTCCTCGCCTCATATCTTCACGCCAACCCTGACAAGAACAGAAACAGGAAAGGGAAAGGGAAAGGGAAAGGGAAAGGGAAAGGGAAAGGGAAAAGGCAAAGGCTACCCCAGTATTGTCCTGTCCTCTCTCTACTGTACCTTTCAATAAAAGTGCCTCAGAAAAGGCCACAAAGCAAATTAGAAATGTTGAAGCATTATACAAAAACCAAACACACACTCACATCTTTCAAGCTACCTACAGTGTTTATAGGGTGTGTAGTTCTACACTGAATATAAACAAGCACAAAACCACCCAAGCAATTAATAAAACCAGCTTTAATATTTACACCTATACATTGTAAATCATAGATGTGAACATTATAAATGCCCAGAGCAAAATCAATGTCTCTCCAAAAATAAAAACAGAGGAAGAAATGCAGACGATAACAAAATGACCATGAAGCACCAGAAGCACATCTTAGATATGTGATTTAACTAAGGTGTTCCTGAGTTCCTTGTTCTCCAGCAAATACAATAACACTCTCCAAAGACAATTAAATCTGTTACATAATTTTTTTCTCCAACACGGGAGCACATTTTGGATTTGCATTAAAGGAACAGATTTATGACGGTACCACACACACAATTACAGTTGTCGATTAAATAGAAGCCACAAACTCCATTGCATTGCAAAATAATTAACCCCAGCTCAACGAGAGGGAGGGAGCCCAGGTTCTAAGGTAACCAATTTTTTTGGGTGAAGAAGAAAAGGAAAAAGACATTCATCCATCATAAAAAACGCTGCAGCCAATTTCCACAAAGCCGCTAAGCTGATTGAGACGACCAAATCTGTTTCACCAGCTTACATTTACTTCAAAATGGTCATCTCGGCTTCAGTATCACACACTTTCACTGCTTCCCATTCCCCTGTTCTTTAGTAAGGAGGGAGTTTGTGGGTGTGCAGGAATAAAACACTCGTCAACTTCTCTGTGCCTGGCCTGATATCTCTCTAGCGCAGGGCTGCCCAGATCAGTACACTTAACTATTCTGTTATTCAGCTTATATGTGTTCTTATTCTCTTTTAAAAAAAATAAATAAATAAAATAAATTAACAAAACATGCATGTGTGTTGCAGTTCACTCACAGACAACCCTTACCAAACATATTCCATTCTGCTAAACCAACCGACCACCCCCACCTTCTCCCACTGAAGTAGATTAAATTCACACTAGTCCTCATTTTAAACGGAAATTGGATTGATGGAGAAAAGATTACGGAGACCGAGGGCAAGGTGGTGACAGCAGGAGAGAGTGGGGAGGGTGGAGCCAGCATCAACAAAGCACCTCCGAAGCTAACAGTGTAAATGTTTCTCTTTTGCCACCTGTAGTGTGTACAATGTTTGTGTGTGTGTCTGTGTGTGTTTTCTTTCCCCTCCTGATCTTTCTCTTTTTTGCAATAGCAGCAAATATCCTGTTGGCGCAGGATGCAGAGTGGTATCTGGCCCTAAAATCGATCAGACTCCCGGACTAGGGCTTCCATTCATCTCTTGCCCATAAAATTTGATTAGCGCTGACTACAGCACTGCAGGGAGATGGGCTGATAGAGCCAGGCTACAGAAGATGGCAACATCCTCCCGCATTTTCATCTAGTCTCTCTCTCTCTCTCTCTCTCTCTCTCGTATTTTATATTTTGTCTCTCTTCATATTTCTTTGTAAAGCACTTCCTATTAATAACAGCCCTCCGTCTCTCTGTCCCTCCTCATATCGTCCTCAGTATGTACAATCCTTGCGTGTAGGTATCTAAGATCAGTGAGATAGCGTGCGTGCCCTCCTTCCGCCCCTCCTTTCTTAGTGTAAACCATCCTCTAGCTATTAAACAAAAATGACAGCCGTGATGAGGCTTCGACCGGCGTTAACAAAACTAAACAACTGCAGCCCGGCCCAGCCAGCTGGCCTGTCCGGCGGACACGCCCTCTGTTCCCACATATCACTGTGGCATGTGACCACTCCTCTCCACCAATGACAAAGTCCTGAGCTCATGAGTGGATACTGTCTGTCTGCGTATTGAAAAGCTAAGAGCTAAGAGGACAGGAGGGGAAAAAAAAGAGCAATACAGGCTTGAATCTCGACAACAAGGTGAAGTTTGTCAATTTGACTTGTGCATGTTTCTCGGGAAGGACACTGCCACTTGTTGATATGTCACATGATATTTCAAACAATGTGGGGAAAAAAAATAATAATGGAGAAGTTTATTCATTTGAGAGATAACTTGACTCAATCATCCATAAATTACATTGTGTATAAACCAATCTGTGTGCCTGACACCGCGTGTACCACAAGGTCTCTATAAATTGATTACAGGCATGAACTGGCACTTGAGCGACACGCTTCTGCAGAAAAAGTGATTTAAATTCATGTAAGCATGCATGATTTAAGATTCATTTGCGATATCGATTCTTCCAGGAGCCTGAGACGTCATTTAAAGCATCAGTCATCCAATCTGCTGAGGATTCACGTCAGCATAAGGGATGAATTTATTTGGCTGCTAATTGTCTGCCTTTGGGAGCGTGTGGGTGACACTTGAAAAACTTTTGGCATATCATCAATGTGATAATGACAGGCAGACCTCCCTGGCCCAAATATCTTTCAATCATTCATGACATTCTAAACTTCTGGACAGTTTTAAAGTCACTCGCATGTGTTTAACATTACATTACATTACAACAAGAAAGAAAGAAAGAAAGATTTAAGCCTGCTAAATGATTTTTTTTTTCCATCACACACAAACCGTTTAAAAGTGGATCAGTATGATGTTCGTTTTTAAAGAAATTAATACTTTTATTCAGCAAGAACATTTTTTATAATGGTACAAAAATCCATTTCACATTAATGTTGTTCTTTTGAACTTTCTATTTATCAAAGAATCCTGCAAAAAGCCTTGAGCACCAAATCAGCATATTAGAATGATTTCTGTTGGATCATGTGACACTGAAGGCTGGAGTAATGATGTTATCGCAGAACTGTTTGACTGTATTGATCAAAATAAATGTGAGCATCATACTGACACCAAACTTTTAAACAGTAGTGCATGTTTGTACATACTGAAACACTCGTTGTAACTTGTAATGTCCACCATCATTTGAATGGCTCAACAGGGATTTGGGGTTATAATGATAAAACCAAGAAAAAAAATGTGTTCCTCACTTTTAATTTTCTAATTATGAATGTATAATAAGGTTTAAAAAGTCCCTAAGCCCTTTTTTTTGTTGCATATGGTGCTCAGCAAGTTTTAATTTTGAAACCTGGATACATCTATATCCAAGCCTAACAAATTATAGGAACATCTCCGATGGGTAAGGAGTCTCTGTGCTGGTCTGGGCTTACCTGAGTCTCTCGAACGTTTTCCACCGTGAAGTTAAACCACACTCTGAACCGCGGGTTACACGTGTCAGGCCTGATGAACAGATCAAACTCAAACTCACTGATGTAGTCAACACGGCCCAGGTTACCTATGGAGAGAATATCAAAGAAGTTGTCCAGAGTTCACTTCAGGCCTTGAATCTATTCAGCGGTTCTATGATACACTCTAATATAAGCAAACATATATTTCAAAACATGCTATTCTTTAGCTTTACCTTGCAGACATATTTCCACACAGACAGGAGTGACTGGGAGAGATTTCCCTGTAGACTAATAAAATGGACTATAAATCAGTTGGGATCCTACTGATATTTGTGTGTTCACAGTATTTAATTTATGTAAAGGGAAATAAAATGCTGCGTTGCCATCTAACCTTTTCTTTCCCCACAGATTTTGACACACACATACACACACTCTTACTGGGTGGGATGGAGGAAGCCGAGCCGAGACGCTTGGCAGTCGCTCAGGTGACGACTAGACAGCTTTGGTAGCAGATCGCACAATAACAAGCCTCAACATGGCTGCCGCAAACAAATAAATATTAACAAACCAGAAAAGTGCTTTGTTGGTAACATATTATCCTGCAGGCCTCACACAAATGTCAAATGGCAGGTTATAAAGTTCAGCCTTAAACAAGCATGCTAATGGGAACACAGGTAATTCTCACATCATGCAGAGTAATACAGAGAAAGTTTGATAAGTAAGGGATAATCCACGACTAGCTGTGCATTAAATGATTTTAATGCACGACGTGGAGGCAAAGAACCACATCGTGGTTGCCTCCACGTCATGCATTAAAATCGTTTAATGCACAGCTAGCCATGGATTATCCCAATTATACCAGGGTCATTTGCCAGCATTGTCAACTTAAATCTGTTTTTGATGTTTGCAGCGAAATATTTGACGAAAATTGATGGTTATTTTCATCAGTTATGGCTCGTTAGATCTAGCATTCTGCCCGCTTCGGATCAAACACAGAGATAAAGTAGTGCGTAAGCATTATAGCATTTATTTGATTTGGTTATTGTGAGAGAGAGAGAGAGAGAGAGAGAGAGAGAGAGAGAGAGAGAGAGATTTGCACCTGTGTCTGTTCAGTATCTCTCTCTATTAACAACGGGAGTCTGTGAGTTTAATTACTTCAAAATAGCGATGTTAGCCCCCTCATTGCTGAGAAATATAATGCAGCGATTCAGTAGCGAGGCTATTTCATTACTAAAAGTCATGGGGCAGTGTTGATACGTTTCTGTGCTCCTGAATGTTCCTTTGTGTGCGCAGCGCAATCTCCACTCTCTGTGTGCGAGTGATGTATGCGTGTGCTTCAATGAAAGCAGCGCATTAATATAGATTAACACTACCTGTGTATTAAACGGTTTTATTGCACACCTTCCAGCCAATCAGAATCCAGTATTCAAATAGACCATGGTAAAACCTGCAACAAAATATCGCCAGAATGCAACATGCAAATACTGGCTGCAATCTGAGGCCTTTATAGCAGTCTTTAGGCAAGGCAAGTTTATTTAAATAGCACATTTCATACACAATGGTAATTCATAGTGCTTTACAAAGAAAAGGTATTAAAATAATGATGAAATAAATCACAACATATACATAAGAAATAAAAACCCTGAATCACTAAATTCGGGGAGACCCTGTCTGGTATGGGAGAGATTGAGTCAGGTTTTTTTTATTTTAAACTATACATTTTTGGCGGTGTCTTGACACCTGAGAAATACACATACAGAACAAAACACATTCAATTTAATTGAACATTTTTAGAAAAAAACTCAAATTTAGCTTTCATAAGTTATTTAACCTCGTGGTTGCTGCCAGTTTGTTCCAAAGGGGATTGTTGCTCTAATACACAGATAAAATGATCTGCTAAATGACAACTAACTTACTTTTTTACTAGCTAGAGAAATGCTGCATTGCAATGTACTAGTCCAGCAGCCCTCAGT
This sequence comes from Gobio gobio, assembly GCF_949357685.1. NCBI lineage: Eukaryota > Metazoa > Chordata > Actinopteri > Cypriniformes > Gobionidae > Gobio > Gobio gobio. Next base: position 47,392,613 of record NC_137116.1, on the reverse strand, counting down.
CTTAACTCTTTACTCTCATGGTAATAAGAGTAAAGAGTTAACTCATAAGGTTGGATGAACAAAAAGAAAGAGGGAGGGGGAGATGCATCTGGTTGCCCTGCTCATGCAGTCTGGGTTCAGAGAAAGAAGTGTGGAAGTCACCGCCTGGTGGAAGCCAGCTCAGAGCTAATTACTGACAGATGGAGTGACTACCATTCCGTCACACCGGAGCCCAGTGGAACGTCATCCTTCTGCCAGAACAGAAACAACACGTCCCAAACATTCCTAAACTCATCGCAAACTTACTCGCCTGTCCACAAAACCAGCAGGAACGGATCCTCTCAGGACAAATCTGTAAAGTGCGAAGTTTAACCTTTTCAAGTTTCCTGATATAGTCAGTTCTCACTTCCCAGGCTCACTTTCCGGAAAAAGGCATTATGAAAGAAGATTATAAATAAAACATGGAAACTTGTCAGCTTTTCCCCCCTATATATATATATATATATATATATATATATATAACTTCATAAACTAATTTATGCCTTTCTGTTCATTTTCTGAACGGCTGCCCAATGGTTCTAATGGTCACTGCGTTTTTCTTCCAGTGTATTGGATACAGATTGATAGTGCTCTCCAGATGAAATGGATATTGGCACTTTAGCTGATTAAAGTCACTTTCTTTTAAACACAAATCTCCTGCAGCAAGAATCCAAGTATGACAGCAGTAGCACACTCCGGATGGAAAAGCGTTTTATAGATTATCAGACAGCTATTGCAAAGGTCAATGAGTGACCTTTATAAACATATCCGAATGAAATGGAAAGGTCCATGTGTAACTCAAACATGATGTGTGAAGGAGAGAAATTTAATTCAATTTCATGTGTGGATCAATAGATGCATTTTGCAATATTTTCTGAAAGTGTGTGTACATTAGGGTTAGACTGATGCCAAAATGATAGCTCTAGTATGACTGATACAAAGCCACTGATACTAAATTAAAAAGTCTGGGACAACTAATGAAAATATACTAGGGCTGTCAATAAATTGAATAACTGAATGGGGATAATTTGAGTTTAATCTCATAAATAGTCATTTTGTGAAGTTCTTTCTGAGGAAAGAAAACAACAAAATGTGCAAGTTAAATAACGTCATATACAGCTTTCTGTATATACTGTATCTATTTCATAAATTTGATTCTACTATACAAAGGGTCCAAAATTACATTTTATGAATCATCTATTTTTTTTTATTTTTTTTTATTGTAATATGAGCCAGTTATATTGTCAAATTCTGTAAAAGCATTCAAATTATTTAATGAATGAATAACCTTTACACTGCCTGAACAGCACTGAATAGCAGAGCATTGTCATCTGAACTAACTACTGAAATTTGCTGATGATATTATAGCATTGTCAGTTTTTAGTACTGGTAATATTTTAGTACCAGTATACCACACAACTGTGGTGAACACCCAAATTAAAAAGAGACATTTAGATGGATGTAATCAGTTTTATATTCCAAAACCTCCAGAGCAACTAAGAACAAGATGTATTGCCATTTCACCTTCCCCATCATATCTTAACCTGAATGACAGACATGAACTCCCAGCAGCAGTGATAGGGCTCCACACCACAGCTCTCAGTAGCTGAGAAGAGTCAAGTCAAACTTTACACCAAAAATAACATCTGTTTCACAGCTCTAACATGTATTTTGTATACATCAGCCAACCATACAGAGAAAGAGAGAAAGGATCAGTAGCTGAGCCAGTCACTGGAGGAGAAAAGGATAGAAGGAGAGAATGGGAGATTGGTGACTGCACCTGTTCCAGACAGATGTGCACTCTAATTCATCATTCATCCATTCCAGCACATTAACCATTTACGCCACTTTTAGCATCAAATATTGGCCATCGACATGCAGTAACAGTGATCCAGTGATTTGGTCTAAATTGTGATAGTTTAATTGGATGAGATGAGATTTATCATATTTTTCATGTGACAAGCTACAAAATTAGTAGAGTAAAAAAAGGCAAAATAAATACACATACATATACACACAAACACTCATATCTACATAAATCAACACAGACAGTAGTTTACATAAAACTGACATAATCCCATTCCCTACTCTGCCACAAATATGCAAAGATAAAAAAACGAATAATAAAATGCATAATATTATATTACATAATGCATAATACGTTAAATTATGCAAAATGCAGTCCCGTTGACAGTAAGAAACTTTTATGATCATTAAATGTTCTTTATTTACTAGCTATTGGCAGGTATACAAAAAAAGTTAATTTTGGACCCTGAGATCAAAACTGGCCAAAAGTTTATTTTAAAAATCATTAGTGGCCAAACCATTTTAGGTGCATTTCTACATTAACCATTTTAAAAGAATGTCTTCTAAATCACATTGCCTTCTTTCAGAACGCTTGGCTTTTCAGCACCAAAGACAGCTCCCCAAAGACAGCGGAATGAAGTCTCTGTCCATGGTGCTGACAGATCTACCTCAGCTTCCCTTTTAGAAATGCAATGCTGAGTAACTTACAAACTCTCAATCATTATTTTTCTCAATCACCCCAGCAAAACTTTTGATAAACACATTTTAATATGAATACAAGCACGCACAAAAATGCTGATTTAGCTGCAAGCATCTGATTTATTTTCTTTCCATTTTTCAGCTGGTATATAATGTCTTACAGCCTTACATTTGTGAGAAGAAAAAAAAACACTTCAGGGCTTCAGGGCAACAAGTCTCTGCTCAGCTTGATGCGAAAGGATATGATACACCATTGATTTGAGTTTTAATTTTATGGTGCCTGACTCCAGAGTCAGACCATGATGAGCTGTAATCTACAACACTTCGGCCAGCCCTAAATAAGCATAAATACTACAGCGGAGGAGAGGTCCAGCCATCACAGCGTGGAGGATGAACGCCATTTTGGATGACAGTTCACTGACAACACAGATAATTCAATGTATAACCAGAAAAGGAAAAATCAATGGCTGTATTTCAACTTGTGGTAGCGTGTGTGTGCGTAGCGTGTGTGTGTGTGGTGCGAAAAAGCAAGAAAAAGAGAATGCAAGCAAATTCTCCAACGTTTCAACTCTGTCTTGAGTTGAATTTAAAATTTCATCTACATACTCCGTCATAGGAGACTTCTACAACACAGTGCTTAGGATTTAACAAATTGGGTTTTTGGCAAATAATGCAACAAGCTCAGAGGAGAACTCTATGGAGTTCAATGGGAACAGAGGCAGTGTTGTTTTATAGCCTGTTTGCTCTCAGCAGAACGACACCGCCGAGCTGCTGGGAGGAGAGACACTTTCTCATTTATAGGGAGTTAATTCCCACTGTTATCAGCAAACTGAAATAAACATTCCATATAGAGAAAAGAGTGGGAGGTTGAATCATCTTATCTGGTGGCTTGTGTGTGTGTGTGTGTGTGTGTGTGTGTGTGTGTGTGTGTGTGTGTGTGTGTGTGTGTGTGTGTGTGTGTGTGTGTGTGTGTGTGTGTGTGTGTGTGTGTGTGTGTGTGTGTGTGTGTGTGTGTGTGTGTGTGTGTGTGTGTGTGTGTTTGAGTTTGAGCTTGTGTGTGAATGTGTGTTTCTCATGTGGTTAACCTTGTTATAGATGTAGAAGAGTAAAGCAAATGGAGAATCCGTATTAATGTAATGTGTTTGCTGTCTGGAGAAGCATGTGGGTGGTCTCCACTCAGCTACCTCACACTGTTCCTTTCTTTCCAGCTGTTCAATTCAGACACTTATTTCTAAAACATACACTTGGCCTCCATTGCTTCTCACATGATTTGCCTTACTTATATTCTTTGGTTTTTATTACTAAGCGCCCATTACTTAGCATCCAACACCTAGAATCTACAAACCATGTGTAACGGAAATATATTGCAAATAATTGAATATGTTGGCGGAATGAAGCTACTGTAATGTAATATAATGGTAACAATATAAGGGAAGAGGAGAGGCTGGATCCAAATGTAAGCAGTATTTTAATAAAACAAGAGGTAGTCCAAACATGGACAAGAAATCCAAAACACAGGGAAACAAGGCAAACATTCGCTACATCCTCACAGAGACAACAACTGGCAAAGACTGACTAAAACACTGGGCTATTTTATACACAGAGACGCTAACAAGATAACAAGGTAACAAGACACACCTGGGAATGCAATCATGGGGACCAATATGACTACAAAGCAACTACAGTAGAAACAGGAAGTAACAAAAAAAGTCCCCGCACAAGACAGGGGAACACAGGCATCATGGGATCATGACAGAACCCCACCTTAAGGAGCGGCTTCCAGATGCTCCTAAACAATCCCTTAGAGTGCTGACTGCAGCTTGCTAGAGGAGTCATGTCTAGAATGCACTCCAAACCGATTCCTGGCATAGTTCAGATGACTCACAATAAAACAAAATTGTTTCCTAAACAAAAACAAACTTGTGCAGGAGGGAGGTGGAGCAGTGGTGGATCACGGGGATGGACAGAGGGCCAGGTCCGTGAGGTGGAAGCGGTTCTGGAGAAGACCACCACAGTTGAGCAGCCAGGGCTGTTGACCACCATGGTGGAGCTGAAGACCAACAAGACATAGCTGAGGACCACAATGTTGGAACAGGCGGGACTGGTGACTACCACGGCGTGGCTAAGAACCACCAAGGTGGAGCAGGTGGAGTTGATGACAACCAGGGTGGAGCTGAAGACCCCTAGGGTAGATCTGACGGAACTGGACACCATCACGGCTGATCAAGCAAAACTGTAATACAGAGCACAGAGAGGTTAGGGATGGCCTCAGGGGCAGGGTCAAATCAAGCAGAAAGCTCAAGTGCGTCCTCCATGGTTATAATAGAACCAGAAGGGTGTAGTTCTCTGTAGTCATCTCAGGGCAGATGAAAAGTTCGGGAACAACCTCTGCGGTCGTGTCAGTGCAAACAGGCAGTTCAAGAGTGACATCCATGGTTATGTCTGGGCAGAAAGAAAAAACTGGGCAAACAGGAAACTCAGGGACAACTTCCGTGGTCGCATCAGGGCAGACAGGATGGCACTGCCTTGAGAGAAGCTGAAGCCTACGCGGCCCAGACATACAAAATGGCCATCGCTGTAATGGGAAGTGCAACTGACAGTGGGACAACCTCTGAGACCCCCAGACTTGATATCACTGCCGAGATGCCAGCTGCTCGTACCAACATTAGCGTTGTGTCCACCCAACTGGAAACCAGTCTCAAATGCCTAGGAAACGCCTTGATAGCTTCAGATGCAACGTTCATGACGGCTGGAGAGTCTGGCGTGGCATCCATGATGGCTGGAGACTCTGGTGTGGCATCCATGACGGCTGGTGGCATCCATCATGTGGTGTCGACGATGGCTGAAGTCTCTGGCGTGACGGCCATGTTGTGAAGAAGCTCTGACGTGGCGGGCATGACGGGCACGGCTCTGGAGTGAGGGCTACTGCGGGAGTATCACGTTCCTCCACCGCAACTCCCACAGTAAATGCAGAGCCGCTTCACTGCAGTGCAAGATTGATGTATTCCAGCGTCCAGTCAGGGTGCTACAATTGCATACACAAACGGAGCGTCTCTGATAATCCCACCCCGAAAAATATAATTAAGCACACCTCATCCAGAGCAGTCAGATAAGCAAGTTCAATAAAGTCCACCACATAGTCCTCAATAGGCCGGTCTCCCTGCCAGAGACGCATGATTTCTGCTGCTCAATTCATGTTTGGTCAGTTGTTCTGTAACATAGCCGGTGCAAGGAAGAGGAGAGGTATATATAATATAATTAATATAATATATAATAAATTAATATAATATAATATAATATAATATAATATAATATAATATAATATAATATAATTAATATAATATAATATAATATAATATAATATAATATAATATAATATAATATAATATAATATAATATAATATAATATAATATAATATAATATAATTAATATAATATAATATAACAAATGTTTTTTAAAATGAAACATTGCTGGAAATTTTTTAGAGAGGTTCAAATTGAGCTCACCTAAATGTACTACACTTTAGGGATCGACCGATATGGATTTTTTTTTTCATCAGCCTTAGCCGATGACCGATACGGGCTGCCGATTTTCTTGAGCCGCTATTTGGAACCGATACTGCTTTTGCTCCCGCAATTTACAACATAAAAATGACACCATGATCATGATGATAACAATTTAAAATTTACAATTTAAAAAGGAACATTTAATGAACTAAAAAAAACAATATTTAACAAATAGTAAAAACAGGTGAGGTAGAACAAGAAAAAAAAAGAGTTCAGTGATGAAAATAGATTCTGAAAATAAATATTTAAGCATAAATAAAATAATTACACTATTCCACACAGTATCAACAAGCAAGCAGCATAATAAAGTGCACACTGACTGTACTGTACTTAATTTTAAAACTATTTACAACCTAGTCATTTAATGGTTACACTCTAAAAAATTCTGGGTTAAAAATAAACCAAGTTGGGTTGAATATGGACTAACCCAGCAATTGGGTTGTTTTGACCCAGCGGTTGGGTTAAATGTTTGCTTAAAACAACCCAATAGCTGGGTTAAAACAACCCAATTGATGGGTTAGTCCATTTTCAACCCAACTTCGGTTATTTTTAACCCAGCATTTTTTAGAGTGTAGGTGCACTTAACTTAATCTCTTGTAGAGCAACACCAGCGGTAATTCAGGAAAAAATCTCCCAATGCTCCACGTGAAACTTCAGTCTTTCGACCTTTTACCATCGTGTCAATTCTCAATTGATTTTGATTCATATGCGCGAGGGAGGGAGAGCAAGACAGTTTGAAGACGGTGAGAGCTGCCTGTGGACGCCTGTCTGTAAATAATGCAGGAAAAAATTATCGGAAATATCAGCCCGATATATCGGCCGGCCGATATATCGGTCTAACACTACTACACTTTGTTTTGTTTCTGCATATGAAATAGAATAAACAGACAAATAAAGAGCTATATGATCCTGAAAAGAGTAGGGAAAAAGAGAAAAAGGAAAGAAACAGAATGGGGGCTAGGTCTGTCAGACATTGGCATACAATAGGAACATGTCTTGGCTAATCCCATTACAGAGATACAAGCCTGGTCAGTTAGAGCAGTCCTCCTGCTCATCCAAAACAATGGGACACTCTGCAGTCTACAACTGCCTAACAGCCCACAACCAGAGAACATGACCATACAGGGAGAAACCAAGATAATGAAAAAGAAAAATAAAGGCAGAGAGAATAAGCCACCAATGAAGGAGTGTAGTTTAGTCATTGTATATTTCAGTAAAATTATTGTATTAAAATACACATGATAAAACATAGTATGGCACTCATATACTGCAGTTTAGAATAAGTTGCCATGTTATGCAAAATAGCTGATTATAAAACAATAAATGGCACGGATAAACACATCTATTTGATCAACAAGGACATCCACTATCTGGTATCTATTGACTAGCTGTACTTTAATTACTGGTGAGAAATGTGGTAATGTGGTGAGTCTAGAGCATCCCAGGTACTGATAACGGCATTGGACACAGATATCTTTCAACCTCTCTACAAGTTTTTTTTTCTTCTGTAACGACTGCATTGGAAATTAGAACTTACTCTGGAGACTGGCCACCTCTTAAATGTGTTTTTGCCATGTGCTCCTTTTCATTATTGGAAAACACATCAGACTCTCCCACGGGTGAGAATACCTGGACACAGACAACTGATAAAGCTGGAATTGATTCAAACCCCAGGAAAGGTATCTGGCTCAAGACCTCCAGCCAAACTCTCTTCATGACGGTTTTCCTGCTCTCGGTCTAAAGGCAAGGTGTCACCGAGGCAACATCAATCTCTCTCTCTGTCCCTCTTTTTCCTTTCTCTCCATTTCTGCAAAAATGTTTCACATTTTTATTGTTAATTCAAGACAAGAATAGAGCCATGACCTTTAACTCTCAGAACGTCTTTAACAGGTGTTAAAACTGTAAAAGCCTTCAAACTAGCATTCTTCACAACGCTAGCACCATTTCCATCGCCATTCCGGGAGTCCCAGGAGGAAGGCCGTGCTGCGCATGAATGTGCGTTTTAAGCCAAGCGGACTCTAGATGCTAATTAATGACATCAATTACACAATGTCACCCAAATCACTAGACTGTCATTAAAATGGTACTAAATAGTAAAATAATCACATGCATTAGCATTTTATCAAAAATGGGGCAGGAAATAAATTCAAGAGTAGTAATTGCTTGACATCTATCTTTTAGCATGGATATGCAGAACCCTCAGCGGCACAAAATACAGAGCGTCTGCATCTGTGCTTTGCAGCCCACACGCTTGGCAGCAGTGATAAAGGGGCCAATGAATCTGAAAAGGTTCAAATTTTCTTGCTGCCCTTGTATCAGTATTGCTCGAATAAAAAAAAAGGGCCCAAAGCAAGTGTGTTCATTTCATAACAGTCGGCAGGTCACAGGGAGGCATTCACTGTGAAATGTACTAAATTGTATCATCGATCTCAGCCATGAAACATGCCGGCTTTTCTGAAGCCCCAGACTCCTGGAGGCACTCTCTTAAAAGAGCCACTCATCCCCGTCAACTGTGGTCTTCCCTCTTCATCTTATTTCGAATGGAGAATGGAGGGTTAACGTTGTTACCCCTTTATATCCAGATTTAGATTATGTACCACTTTGTTCTCCTTCCCTTTCATTCCTTGCCTTATCATTTTGTTAGCTGTATGGTTTGAGTCCTTAGTGGGTAAACAGAAGTCACTTTAAATTTCATGCTATCTCTTTACGAGTTAATTATATGAAGTCCTACAAAGGACAAAAAACGCGATGCCAGCGGGACAACAGTCCAGGTCCTCTTCTGTTTCTGTCGGCTGTTTTTTCAAGCTTTGTCTTTTTTGTTTTCATCTCTTCCTAACACACTCCCTTCCCTTTCTCTCTTTTCGTTATCTCTTCCTCTAGTTCTTGCTCGATATCCCTGGCCTGGCAATAAGAATAATCTTTCCTGCGGAGAGTTGGGAGATAAAGACAGAAGAAGCTGAAGGGTCCTTGGTGAGCCTGTGGCGAAGAGAAGGTCAACAGTGCTGCTAAGAGGGGTCTGTTATCAGGGTGGTAGGATCCTATTGGGGAGCTGCTGCCCTGTTTATTTACAGTTAATGCTCCCTGTTGGTCTTCGCTCTAATGCCTAGGGCTGGCTGGTCTGTAATGGGAGGTGGGCACCAAAGGTGACAGGAACAAGAGAACCCTGAAATTACCAGCAATTCCTATAGGTCACCAATAAGAGAAGGGGCTTTCATTATGAGATGCATGTGAAAATTCATCTTTGCCATCAGATGAATAAATTACATTTTAAAATAGAAAAAAATAGAAAACAGTTATTTCAAAGTTTAATAATATCTAACAATATAATTTTTTTTAAGTGAGCATAAGATACTTCTTTCAAAAACATTAAAAAAAACATAAAAAACCTTTAGATAGAAAATTGAATTCCAATTCAAACTTTAAATCCAATTCTTCCACTTCTTTGGGGTGTGGCCAATTCAAGTCAAATTCCCATCTATGAATTGAAAGGGAGAAAATTCTTGAATTATAAACTTTGCACAACCCTTGTAATCACGTGTCTTCAGGAATGACTAGGTTTTTCCCCTGCATGTTTCATTTAAAACTGGGGAGCCACACAGCTAGAGGCAGCACCTGGCTCAACAAAGCACATCTATTTCCTGTAGGTTTACATCCAAGCTCAACCAATTGATTGTGTTTCATCTGAACTATGCCAGGGAATCGGTTTGGAGTGCATTCTAAACACACGACTCCTCTAGCAAGCTGCAGTCAGCACTCTAAGGGGTTGGGGTGTGTGTAGTGATAAACTCAGAGTTTAGTCCCATAGCAGTAGCATGCAGTAACTAGTGCACATCTGGTCTGCGCTGTCGTGTTGTGCAGCAGTGTGATAAAACCACAGATGAATCAGTGGCGTTCAGCCATTGTGGACCAAGATGGCTACAAAATGCCAGCAAGGCTTCTTGGCCATCCCGAGCAAGAAACACAGAAATCTCCCAACGTGCAAAAGCTTTTCAAAACAGGGAATTACATAAAGTGATGCTACTGTCAATGACCTGATAGACTCGAATGGAAAGAAATATAACGGAGGGGTTCAACTGCAAGCTGTTCAGAAATCTTGGCAGAAAATCAGTGCTCCTTCTCACCTCCCTTTGCACAAGCACTCTAGCAAACTACACCCACCACGGTGTAATTACTTAAGAGAATTAAGCAACAGTGCTCTAAATATATAGTGAAAGGGAAAAAAATAAATACAAAGTAGAGAAGCTCACTAGGGGGGAAAGGCACACTTATCAGATTTTTGCAAGGCAGCAAAAGAAAATTCATCTACACTGCCAATACTCTATCTATACACCAACTTCAGCTCCATTCACAGTCAATGTTTGAAACTAAAAATTATATTTACTAACAGGAGATACTAAAACTGTTCACACACACCAGCTTACATATTGTATTTCAGCCATAACTGTATGAACAAATACTGAAGCCTTTTTTAATTCTAATGATTTATTTATTTGTTTTGTTGTTGTCATGTCAGTAGGGCTGGGTAAAAATATGGATTTCTCTATTTTGATCAATTCTCATTTTGAAGAACCAATATCAATTCTTAAATCCCAATAATTTGTCTTTCAGTCTATGCTGTTTCCCGTTGATGAATAAACAAAGCTTTGTATTGTACAGTACCTCCCATCCAATAATTCACAATAAGCAATGTGCTTTGCTATTTCTGATATGAAACAAAGTCTCAGCTTTCAAATTATGTCAATTTTATTACAAAATTCAAACAATAAATACCATTTTTGTGCTCTTTATTGTGGCATGACAGATCGCTATATTCGCCTCAGTTCAAGTCAAGCGGCAGGTGAACTAATCAGCTTTACTACTTGTTACAGCATGAAATAAACATGAATGAACATCAGAAGGTATGTTGAAAGATACAGTACAACTTACCGAATCTGTATCATGTCTTAAGTAATTGCTTAGTGTTTCAACAGCCGAAAGACATAAAAAAAAACAGCTTGTAAACAAAGTCACGTTAATGTTAAATTATTAAATGTAAAAACTCTAGAGAGGAGCATTTTGCTAAATATATGCACTATATTATATATTCAATGTATTTTAACCTGGGTTTCAATATTTAAAGCTGCAGTCCGTAACTTTTTCTGGTTCAAAATTATCCAAAATCTATTTTTGAGCAAGAACACAACAAGCCAGTATTCAAAACTATATCTTTACCTTAGCCCCATTCACAATGGTAAACTTGTAATAATGTGTTATCATTAGAGTGGTATGGTGGATTTCCGCAGGAAATTCAAGCATGTCTTTGCGTCATTACGTCACGTCGGTATGCATAAAGAAAGAGTCCGGCTAGTAGTAGTAACGCACGTGAGGAGCATGTACCGCATGTTCTTCAGCGGATCATTTATAGCCATTTCTCACAGCAGCTGGAGTAATTCAACTTATCATTTTGATGGCGGAAAGGCCCAAATGACACCATCAGTGACAACTGGAAATTAATGCGAAGTCAAAAGCAAAAGATTAGACTGTATGGAAATCTACAGGTAACGCTAATAAACACTAAATACACGTAGCCACGCAATGCTAAGGCTGTTAACATTAACAATTTGAAAACAAAGTATAACAATAATAATAATTTGCATGGTTTGATGTTATATGAGCGATCGTTAGATTTAATCACCGTTGAGCATTGATAGCATGATTCATTGTAATGTTTTGTTCCAAAACTTGTTCACATGACATTTTCCGGTGAAAATTGTTATTTAGGTCATACTCCAAGACGTAGAATCTGTGATTCTGAAGTACAGTATCCACACCGGTGCGGTGATACCTCATACTCGGCCACACATACTCCTCAAAACATTAGATTCATCCGTGCTGAGTAGCCGCGCCGACGCACAACTCACGTACAGATGATAATGCCGCAAATAACTGCAATTGCAGGTTTCAAACAGAGATGGCGATACAGAAATGTAATCAAATCACAAGCTTTTAAATCAAAATTAAATGGAATCGTGATATTTGTGTCAATGCCAAACCCTACATATCAGCATCTACGTATATTTTAATGGCAAAAATATAGGGTAAAATGTGCTAAAGAAAATGTATATTTAAATGTAGATAATGGAAAGACATGCAAAATAAACAATTTACAAACAGGCAGATACAATTACAAATACAACGAGTTTTCTTGTTGAGAATAAAAAAATAAAAGATATAAATATCTGTATGATAGCTGTGAACATTCGCACAGCACAGGTTTTGCAGTTGTTAGTCAGTAACAAAGTTGTAACGGCTAGTGTTTGAATGTAACTGCATTTAGCACTATAAATTGGGACTGACAAATGTATTCTGCTGCTGTGCGAAAGCAGACTAAGAGCGATTAAATTTACATTTGATATTCATTTTGAATATCTCTTATTACAAGAGAAAAATCAAGCAGAGACGGTCATTTTTGGCTGCATGGTAGGAGGCACTGGAATCAGTGGTGGCTGCCAAGAGCAAGGAAGGTTCTTGAACCTTCTTCAAAGAACAGATGCAAAGTTTTTAGTCTAATTAAGGGCAAAGTATTTGCACACTTAAAATGCTCCCGATTCAAAGACGGTGGGAGGTCTAGAATTTGTTTTCTGCTAGACATTGGTCTTTTTAGACTCTCTCAAAGAATTTTTCTCATCAGAAATCTTCTCCGACACATTCCGCACAGCCTACAGTGGCAGATGAAAGGCTATAGATTTTTGCTATTAATGTTACCATCTACCACGCCAAATTTAGACTGAATAATATCCTTACATGATGAATATCACATCCTTTTACAGATCAATACAGCTCATTCTGAAATAAAAATGCTATGCTGTGCTTACGGAGTTATCACAGAGTGGAGAATGCAAACAAGAGGTGCTGTTAGCAAAACAGTAAATCTAGATTCACTGCGGCACTTTGTGATTTTACGTAACACTGAAGTGTTTGAATACAACTCAGCAGAGAGCAACAATCAGAGCTTTTATCTTTGTAGGGGGGAATGTGCTCAAATGATGTAGAATAACAGTCAACAAGTTTGAGGACGGTACACAGGAAGCAGTTATCTGCTTGCAAAACATTCGTTATATATCCTTGAGTAGCACTGTATGTGAATGTGAAACGCTGCAAATTTCAGCAGTGGCAAGATCTCACAAACAGGTTTTGGTTCAATCTCAAGAAGCTGTCAGAATCCAAACAGATGGCATTTCTATTAAAATTCCTCTATGTTCTTCTTATGCATCGGTTTACAAACATACCCAGAGCATACAAATGTGTGATATCAAAACGCAACCTGACACATCAATGAACTTCATCTCAAAGAAAATGTTTTAAATAAATCTGCAATATAAACAGAGGTGGTATAAATAAGAAAAAGGAACAACACAGAGCGCTAAAGCGTTACAAATCTCCAGCGTTTTCCCAAACTGCATGTCCTTGCCTAGAATGAGGAATGACACGTCCGCCTGGTGCCTGAGTTTACGGCATCAGGAGAGATGCTGGGGAAATGGATTACTCCATCATCGTGGAGCAACGTGTTCATGCGGCAACGTATCGCAACGCGGCTCTGTGTGTAGTCATTTTCACCTGCGAGACGCTCTCTATTCCCTGCTCACGGCGTCATTTCCCAACTTTGCTTCTGAATGCACAAAAGCGGCATGTTTTTGATCAAGAGCTTTAGCAGCAAACAATGGCCCGACAGGCAGCCACGGCTCCTTGAACCGTTAAATACGAAAGAAGTATTTAAACAAAACCCGAACTGTGGAAACAAGTTGAAATGACTTTACTACACAAAGTGGAATGGAGCCAATGGTGATGCTGACTCGATCACTTGACCTAGTATATTAAACACTCTCTACAAAAGAGTGGCGGCTTAGCTCTGACAGCTCTAGCACAAGAGTGGGTTAAAGAGCTCATTGAGAAAAACACGCATACGGCATGACCCTACGCAGATATTCAGGAAAGCCACCATTCGTTGGAGTCACTCCTAATAGGGGTCAGCGTCCGGCTAAAACCGCACAGATTCCATTTATTTTAAAGAAGAGGCAGTTGTGCTCCGAGTTAACCTCCTGCTAATAACTGTAAAATAGAAAACGCTGAGCCTGTGAGTGTTATGCTAGTCTTCATACCGCCCATTATAATGTGCTAGTGAGAGCATGTGAAGGGTGCTAATTGAAGTATGTGTCACGTTCGCAAGTAAAACGCATGGCAGGAATTAGTTTCTAAACTGAGTGGCTGAAAGAGGAAACGTGTTGTACGGTTTGAAAACTGGTTCCTCGCTGTGTCTAATTTGATAGCACTGAACCAATAGGACGTTCAGTAACAGCACATATTTAATGTTGTTCTTCTGGAGGAATCTCAGCATCGAGTACATGCGTTAGCAATCAAAATACTTAAAGAACAGTATTGGTCGCTAAACATAAGGCAAGACTTGACGGATCCAAAGTCATGTCTCTGAAAAATCCACAAAAAGATAAATATGTTAACAAGATAAATATTACAGTAACATATATGTCCACAGTAACAATCAATTCACAAACATGAATTATCAAAATACACATAAGCTCAAATTATTCTGATAAGAGTATATATTATTCTTAGTTAAATCTGTTAAGTCATTAGGCAATATCTCATGTAGTTTTTTTTTCCGTTGTGTTGTATATAAATGACCATAAAGAGGTGCTCTAGGCAATCGTTTTGTATGACCCACAACAACGGAGTATTTGAAGTTCTTTCAGCTGTTATGAGAAACAAAATACAAGTGAATGCGCCGAACGCTAATTCAACATGCCAGAATAAAACCTGATTGTAAAACAATGTGTTGCGCCATTCGGCCTGGTGTGCCAAAACACTTATTTATAAACTTTAATATTTCATACAAAACAATCACAAAACACGTTGTGACATTTTGAAAAGCCGGGCATGCTGAAACCACACTCGCAGACTAAGAAACCAGAGGAATGCGTTAGCAATCAAAATACTTCAAGAACAGGATTGGTTGCTAAACATAAGGCAAGACTTGACGAATCCAAAGTCATGTCTCTGAAAAATCCACAAAAAGACTAAGAAACCAGAGGAAACACCTGAAGTCAATAAAATATGCGCAACCACACATGTGCACTCCATGATATTACCATGCAGGTATCTCAACAGCCATCAATAGCCTAAGAGCTGATGTTTCATTCCATATCTCTCCAGGCTGCAGGGCTCTGATCAAACATAACCATGGCTGATGGTAAGAATGTCAGGCAGGATTATCACCTGTTTCATTTGCTTGTGCACATTTGAAATATCTGCTCACCCAGCTCGTTCCACAGCGCGGACACACTCTATAGCCAAACACTCTAGGGGTGGGTAAATATTACAGCATGACTGTGTGCAGACCACTGTGCACTTCTGCTCTGAGAAGCATTTGCAATGCCGACAGGAAGAGTGAGGACCAATTCAAATTATAGTTCAGCTACGCCGTTCATCTCTGTGCATGAGACTGTAAGGATCTGGTACAGACATGCAAAGTTCAAAGAGCAAATACAGCTACTTGTTCTTTCATGTTCAATTACAATGTCTTAGGGGACAAAAAAATGGTTTAAAAATGCGATGTGCAGGGCAGTGGAATGAAAAAGTTGTATGGGTTTAGCGGGGCGTACGGCTGTCACTTTTGTGAAAAAATCCTGTTCGATTTTTGAGACATAAGTGTTGATTGAATCGATTGTAAATTGAAAAGTTTCCATTTTCAACGGCAAAATATAGGCCAGGACAACTAACAGGCATTAAGAAGGACGTAAAGAGGGCGCTTGAGACGCACAAGTCAGTAATATATCTGATGATTTATTGGTGTGAAGTTTCGTACACAAATGACAAACAGGAGTGCAAAACAATAAGCATTGGACTGCCATAACATCAATGAAAAACATTACTGCAGGCTTCAACATGGCTGTGTTTACGATTAGAAATGTCAAACAAATTTCGCCTACATAGGCGATTGTAGCCCATGAAAAGAGGTTGAAAATAAAACGTAAAAAAAGGACTAGCCTACCTCTACCGGGTCTAGGTCTTTGTATTCATCTGGATGATGTAGCTGCATATGCCCCCTCATAGTTGTAGTGCTGCTGTGATAAAACCCGAAGCGCATCCATATCGAATCCTCAAGTTATTAGGGGTTATCACTCATCTCTCATGTCGCACAGGTTGATTGCTGCTGTCCTCCTTTTTTTGGCAAAAAACCAGCAGCAGCCAATTTAAACTATAGGAGCGTAAAATTGGTGAGAATCTTCTTTTTAGCTTTCGCAACGCCTACTGCACTTTCGAAATTCTTTATTTAGTTTTTCTGCTTGTTTGGGAGTTGTTACATCTATCTTTTATTTGTTTAATTTGTTTAAAATAAATAGTGTACATATTTGGTTAAAATCGATTCCTTATTTTCGTTTTCAAAACTTGTGTTGGTTGGTCCGATCGATTGTGCAATCGATTTTCAACGTAAAGTGACAGTCCTAGCGGGGCGCTGTGGCACGTTGATTTCACATTCTGTTTTACTCATGAACATACATTGTAAATTACAGAAGCGTAATACTTTGTATCTGTTGTTTCATGTTGTCAATTAGAAAAAGAAAAAAGGCAGTATTTTGTCACAGAAAACATACTGTCGGACCACTTTGTGAAATACCTGTAAATGTTACAGCCGTTTGGCTTTGTGCATTGACTTGAGTGATATATGAGTAAAGGGCCACATTGAGTAAGGATCGGTTACAGTAAAACTCAAGAACCGAGGCTGTTAACCTTGTGGTTTAGGAGGGGGAAGAGCGCAAAAACCCTTCCACACATGGTCTCTGAGTGCACAGATATTTTCTTCAGGGTCAGAGCTGTATAACACCACAGGCCTGAGTAGAGGAATGAAAGAGATAAAGCTACAAAATTGACAAAGGACAAGCAGGCTAGCTTCAACTAGTTAGATGGGGACAAAAAAAAAAACGCTTTATAAAAACAATAAATCAGAAAACTTTGCTGGTCCTTCTCAGAAAACAGCCCAAATCAATCCTTCTTAAAACCTCAAAAATCAAAAGAGAGAGAAAACCGTACGACACCGGACAGTGATGTAGCTTTCTTAGTAGGAGCATGACTCTTCCACTAAACACCAAGGCGTTTACAAGCATAATTTTCATCTTTTAAGCGTTAAGCACAAAATCTGCAACTAATATCCCTTCCACTTGTCTTTTTATGCTTGCCCATGGTGTTATGTTTTGTTGAGGACAGGAATACATCTATAGTAGCCGACTATCTGTTTAAGTACTCTTCATCCTCCCCATAAGCCCTGCTGTCTCCTGCAGCCACTTGTGCCCCGAACATTAAGCCTGATTGTTAGAATGTTTCCACTTCTTTAATCAATGGGGATCTGACTGTCTTGATTCAGGGTACATCTGAAGTATATAAATATCTGCTGGCAAGCTTGGCTGCTTTTTGTCCCCTTGGCCCCCTTACGTTTTTTTCTCTCCCTTCATCACCCTCTTGTCTTTCCGGGGTGTTAAATGTAATCATTCATCCACTAGATGCACTCTGCAAGAGTGACATGAAGCATGAGGACTTTGAGGGAGGATAAAAACAGACGGAAAAACTCTACTGAACGCTAAAAAAAGAAAAGCAAAACAATTAAAGCCCCATCAGCGGAGAGATTTTTCCCTACTGTTTATCCTCATTAGCAAGCGTGCGGCTGAGGCCTTGTCCCCTCTCCGAACACATTTCTTTTGTTCGCTGAATCGAAGGAGTTTTTTCATCTATTATGATTACAATGGATAATTTAAAATCCCCAGTGCAAATCCGTTAAATGCTTAGGGGGTACCGCACGTCTCGAATTGTCATTGGTGGATACGTTATATTCTGCCCTTGGTAGGAATCGAATCATTATGTAGACACACATTCGCATATATGCACTTGTGTACACACACACACACCTTCTTCCTCTGCCTCTAGCTGGCACCAGATTTAATCAACAGCTACAGTCAATAAGTTTTATCACTCAGAGCCTCTGATAAGCATCAGCATGTGGAGAAATATTTTTGACATAATTTACCCCCAGAATGAATTATGAAACTGATGTGAGAACATCTACACAAATGAAAGGGAGGGTGTGAGATAATGAATGACATGCACTTTAAAATCTTCAAGATCTCCTCAAAATGCTAAAAGGTTTACATTAAATATACTTGATTCTGGCATGCTAAATTTGGATGCTTTTATCCAGAGGCTATCAATCCTATCAATGGCAGTTAAAAAAAAGTCAGCTACTCCAAACAAATGTTTCTAAACTAGAATAAAACCACATTATTAAAAAACCTCAGATAATATCACACGATTAAAGTGCTAATTATAACCATTAAAGCTCTTTTAAATTCAAGAATCTATGGAATTTACATAATGCGGCAAACGTAACTATATCTATAGAGCCATCAATACCGTTTTAATGACGCCTTCGGGAAATATTCATTATGTTTTTTACTATCAAACTGTGCATAATGGGGGTTATTTTAATAAGTTATGCTAAAAAAGACAGAGACACAGAAGTGAGAGAGAATTAGAAACCTGTAGGCCCAAATGCCTAAGAAAAGATATACCACTGACCTAATCTGCATATGGCTGACAAGGAAATGAGTTACATCTCATCTAAATGTAAATTAAGTGTTTTATGCCAACAGTAAACAGTTTACGTATCCATGGTCTGTTTTAATTAACCAATTAGAATTTATTACCTGGATACTAAAGATAAGAGAAATTTTTCTGACTTTTTTTTCCTCATGACAGCTATCTAAAGGGAGAAAGAAACAAGAAACAATTTTTCTGGCAGAGGGAAGGAACTTGAGTGATATCTTGGCTTTTAAGTCAGACACGTTTGCTTGAAGACCCATTGGATGGTGCGATCCAGGATTGAAAGCTTGTGTGAGGCAGTCACAGTGTATATATCAATATTGTGGAAGCTACTCTGAAAAAATATACTAAGCAACAAGCTAATTATAACAACTATACTCATGCTACTGCTTTGTAAAAGCAATTAGCTTAACCGCGAGATACAAATAATAGATACAAATAGCTAACTACAGTACATAGAAGGCTTTTCAAAAAATTGGTATAAAAATAAATCTGCATTATTTATCCTTTTGATCGATCATTCAAAAAATTCGCAAAAATCTTACCTTTTGCAGAAAAGTCAGGGGGGAACAAAATCACATTATGAAATAAATGTTTTTTCTCCAAAACAAGTTGGATACAATTATTGGCACCCCTGGAATTTCTATGAGTAAAATATCTCTGAAGTATATTTCCATTAATATTAAAAATTTTAGCACACTAGGGTAACTAGGAACATGAAATTGTCAAGCCATGACTTCCTGTTCCACAGGAGTATAAATATGAGGAAACACAAAGGCTAAATTCCCTTAATCATTCATCACAATGAGTAAAACCAAAGAATATAGTTCTGATGTGCAGCAAAAGATTGTTGAGCTTCATAAAACCAAGTGGCTGTAGGAAAATAGCTAAAGCATTGAAAATCCCCGTTTCCACCATCAGGGCAATAATTAAGAAGTTCCAATCAACTAAAGATGTTACGAATCTGCCTAGAAGAGGACGAGTGTTTATATTGTCTTAATGCACGGCGAGGAGGAAAGTTTGAGTGGCCAAAGACTCTCCAAAGATCACAGATGGAGAATTACAGAGATTAGTTGAGACTTGGGGTCAGAAAGCCTAAAAAAAAAAAACTACATCACCACATGTTGTTTGGGAGGGCTTCAAGAAAAATCCTTTTTGCTCATCCAGTAACATCCAGCATATTCAGTTGACAGATACGACTGGAAATTCAAAAGGGACCTGATTCTGTGGTCAGATGAAACTATAAAAAGTGCTTTTTGGCAGCAAACCCACCAGATGGATTTGGTGCAAACATGCATTAAAAAGTACCCCATGTCCATGGTTAAATATACCGCTGGATCTTTAATGTTGCGGGCCTATTTTTTCCTGGAGGTCCTGGATATCTTGTTCAGATACATGGTATCATGGATTCTAGTAAATACCAGCAGATAAAAAAAATCAAAACATGACGGCCTCTGCTAGAAATCTTATAATGGGCCGTGGTTGGATCTTCCATCAGGACAACGATCTGAAACAAACATCAAAATCAACACACCAATGTGTCACTGAGCACAAAATGAAGCTTCTGCCATGACATGAACCCTATAGAAAATGAGTGGGCTGAACTGAAGAGAAGAAGCACCAACATGGAGCTGGGAATCTGAAGGATCTGGAGAGATTCTGTATGGAGGAATGGTCTCTGATCTCTTGTCAGGTGTTCTCCAAACTCATCAGGCATCATAGGAGAAGACTCAGAGCTGTTATCTTGGCAAAAGGAGGTAGCAAAAAGTATTTAACAAAAGGGTGCCAATAATTATGCCAATATATTTATTATAATAAATATAATTGGAGAAAAGCATTTATTTCATAATGTGATTTACTCCTTACTTTCAATTCTATTACTTCAATGAATGTTTAGTTTTTTGCGCATTTTTAAATAAAAGATCAAAAGGATAAACATTGCAGATTTATTTTTACAGCCATCTTTGATCATATATATATATATTTTACAGCCATCTTTGATCATATATATATATATATATATATATATATATATATATATATATATATATATATATATATATATATATATATATATATATATATATATATATATATATATATATATATGGAACGATTACCGGTTTCACTATAAACCACGGTAAAATGTACTGACGGTCAGTAAGATTGTTTGAAATTTAATTATCATTAAAACCGTGTTTGATTATCACGATTTTGAAAACTCGCAGTAAATCCTGTCCAGCCAGCATCATTCTAGCGCAGGTGCAGCGCGCAACGTTGTTTTTT
This sequence comes from Gobio gobio, assembly GCF_949357685.1. NCBI lineage: Eukaryota > Metazoa > Chordata > Actinopteri > Cypriniformes > Gobionidae > Gobio > Gobio gobio. The sequence continues at coordinate 47,371,592 of NC_137116.1, read as the reverse complement.
GAATGAGAAGAAATGGCAGAAGGCAGTGACAGTGCCGGGAGATTTTTCAGCCTTCTAAAAGGACCAAATCTGAGGTGTGGTCATATTTTGGCTTTTACAAAAGTCCTGAGGGAAACTTAATCGAGTATGGTCACCCTGTCTGCAGAACATGCAGAAAAAAAGTCGTTGGGGAAAACACTTCAAATCTGCCGAGTCGTTTTCGTGACCACCCACTGTTGTATAGCAAACGCAAGGCAAGTGGACTTTGACCTCAATACCAAAACTATGTCTGGGAAATAATTGGACACAAAGTTGAGTTGAAATATTTTATCTCACTCACTTGAAATGAATGTGAAGATTCCACAAAGAAAAGTTTTGCAGCTAGTGGCTTTGAGCCAAAGACGAACGAACACGTTCAGACAAGACTAGGGTGACACTCGTTAGTTACTCCCTAACACTGGTAGACACTGTACATACACACACACACACACAATATATCAACTGAATGTGCTAAAACTGGCTTTTTAGCCATTTATTTTGAAAAAGGGTTTAACTTTTTTCTCAAGATCGGAGCAAGTGATAGCTAATGCATCTATACTATTATTTTCATTTTTTACAGGCTATCCGAGGGGATATTTTATCCTTTGACTGTGTATTAAATATCATTTCCATTTTGAAGGTGCTGACTTTCACTGTAACAAAGGAAAGGCTACGAACGGTGAAAAGTTATCACTCGCTGACAGGTGGCTTTCTGACAAATGAGCCCACATCGCCACAAACCTGTACATTTCCACATCTTCTTCAACATAAAGGGAAGAGCATTTGATTAATGACCGTGTGTGCCTAGCTCCGAAAACTTTGCTGAACTATTGCGTCTTAAGTCCTTCAATTGACACAGGGGCTTCAGCTCTCAAAGTCACTTACGTCAAAATCCCAGATTGTTGCCAAGAAAGTGCCGCTTCCCTTTTGTCAGTGTGTAAGTGGTTAACATCATTTCACTGCAGTGTTGCTTTGCTGAAACAGCAACAGGACATTAATTTGACATTAGCGCTGTAACATCAATTCCTCTCCATTTTCCAACTTGGATAATGCGTTTACTGGAAGCAGATTAATATCTATTCCATAAATCATTCAGAGAATTTGCCGAGCCAGAGACATGGGGGTAATGTCATATATGTTAGCTGATCCCGGTCTTGCGGCTGGATGTTCATTAATCAGTGCCTCGGGGTCCTTGGGGCCAGTCAGAGGGGAAAACAGAGAAACTTATAAAACATCCTGATTATTTATTTATATTGACTTTGGCTCTGTAACTTATGTTAATATTCTATGTCCTTTTATTGTCGCCCTGTGCCACAAAACATCATCCACTCTCGACTATCGCTGACCACTGACAACATCCAAGCAAGCCTACGATGAACGTCATTGTTTTGATAACAGTAATAAACATCTCGAAGATGACGGATGGCTCGACTCCTAAAGCACAATGTATACACCGTTTTATTATTAGTTCCGGTAGAGTTGCTCAGAATTATATTGATTTATCAAGTTACTTTAGAATTGATTCGAAGCGGTCAGTCTTACGTTTCAGACACTGGATCCATAACCAACTGCTTTCTTTCAGTTTAACATTCAACCCAAACTACCCGATAAGACCAGAAAGACTCGCTCCACCTAAAATTTGTACTATTACAGAATATTTCCAAGACCAAAAAATCTATATATAAAAAAAAAAAAAAAAACTCCCCACAGGGAGCCTAGCCACAGGCGAGCTCTTTCCCCGCAGAGGGGTGAATTGGTTGGCTGTCAAGAATATGAAAGCTGAGTCTCATCTGCTGGAGACCCTGAACCTAATCTCCCAGCAAAGAATGATATTGTGCCTGTTCCAGCCATACTGATTCACTGTCAATCTGGCCCAAAGCTGCTCTCAGCTGCCCACTTGACCTTGTCACTGCAAAAGCACTTTATTTTCATTACATCACTGTTCATTCAGGCCGGCAAAAAGTGCCAAACAAAGGCCATTTACTCAAAAGCATTCTTCAAAATATCATAACTTGCTTTAATTACAGTTTTCAGCGAGGTAGACCGACAAGAGCAGTCACTTTCAAATGAAACACTTCAATTTTTACCCCTCCATTTAAAAGGGAGATAATTATCCATTAAAAGCCCCGCTCACATGGACAATAGTCTCTCTCAGACTGCGCTGCCATATGCTAAAATAGTATGGTTAAACAAAAGACACTGATTTTTGCACAAACATGTTTGACGACAAAGGTCTACTGCTCTCCTGGGAATTCAAGGGTGTATCACATTTGTAGAGGTAACAGAGGGTTATTCTAGCTGTTCACCGTATACATCCTTCTAAATCTTTATTTAACTGCCATGTTAAAGCAGCACTAGGTAACTTTTGCTCTCGGGCTCCCCCTACAGTTGTGAAACAGTATTGTCCTCTACTACTGTCGTAAACTGTCATTCTACATCAGCGGATGCATCGCACGTGCATTTGTTGACATGACAACTTTGATAGCCCTGAACACTGCAGGAGTTCACATGCAGGTGTTCTGCTTGCGTCGCGTGTGAAATGTCTTCATCCCAGGTACAGTGGCACATGTTTCAGCATGTCATATGAATATAATTTCATGGGTTTTATTTTTTTCAAACGCCAAATGATCGCGATGCTCACGTTTACAAGCCAGCGTCATTATAGTAGCCTAGTCTATTGGTTCCCGTTTTACAGAATCTATATGATACTTCAATTCAATGTTTGAGTGGTAGGTAATAACCATATATCGTCAATATTATAATATCAAGCTACCCTAGATGAATCTGTAAATTTGAAAAATCGATTTGCATTATAGCTTGAGGAAAGACAAATAAACCAATATCACAGACATGTTAGGTATCCTAAAATATGATTTTGTATGTATTACGTATATACTTGCAAGAATGTAGCCCCTCCTCCTTCAGCTCACGCCAACGAGCAAACGCTGGCCCAATGTTGATCCTCATCCTGCCTTTAATCCGATCACTTTCTCGTTTCCTCTTTTTGCTTTCCTCCGACAAAACCTTTGCTTTCTTATTTTTCTGTGCTGCTTCGGCCATGACTATAACATTTGGCGAACAATTATAGTTTTTCTCGCACGTCCGAATTTAAGGAAGTGGGGGTGGGGGTGGAAGTGACGTATATGCTTTAAAGCAGTCGAATTTTGTAGTTCTTTTTTTTCTCAGGTTACTACCCGAAACCCGAAGTTTAAAAGTACGATTAAAAACGATACAGACCCCGTCAGGCTATGGCAGACGTGTCATTCAACCTATTGTAAGTCAATGTATCATCACAAGAGTTTTGAAAATATATTATGAAGGTTGAAAAGTTACCTAGTGCTGCTTTAACATATTGTTCAACTAAGGTGCTGTTAAATTGATATTCTGTTTATATACTAGAAAGATTTGATCATGAACATGTCAACATCACACGCTTATGTTAACATGTTACATTCTGCTCACACATGAAACTAGTGTTAATAATCTGCTGATAAAATATTGGTTATAGATTCCCTTACTTTGTAATTGTCTGTTAAACAAATCATATTTAAAATGTACTTTTGAATTAAGTATTCACTTTTTAAAAATATTAAATCAGCAATTTACTAACGATAAATGTTAAAATGTCCTATCCTAGCTTAGTTCATTTTTATTTTATTTTATCCTGTGCTAAAGGTGCAGAATTTACACTACTTTTATCCAGCAAAGATCCATTAAACTGATCAAAAATGACAGTAAAGACATTTATAATGTTACAAAAGTTTTCAATTTCAAATAAATTATATTCTTGAATGGTATGTTGACTATGTTCACACAGGGCTTGACGTTAACACCCGCCAACCCACCATTTGCATCAGCTGTGATGTGTAACACAGTCTCTCCCACTAGCCACTTTGGTGGGTTGAATTTGATTGTAGTCTTCTCAAAAGGCATCTGTTATAATCTCGTTGAACATTATAACCAATCATGCGTGATTCTGTTGAGCTTATGAATGCAATGTCTAACAACCAGAGGTGTTCAGATTGAGTTTTGTTCAGTTTTGAGTTTTGTTCAGAGCGCGCTCTCACTCACTGAATCCTGCACTCTCATCATAAACAACAAAGCAGAGATGTAGTCATTCATCATACAGTGATTGACTGTTTGTGTTCTATTACAGCAGCGAAAATAGTTTCAAACAAAGACCACAGCAGAACCATAGCACATCTGATGTTACTGGGATAAAGTTGCCTTGATGTTGGACGTTGATATTCGCAAATTTCAGGATTGTCTCTAAAGTTACATACAACATTGGTATACACTAGGGATATTGGGCCGATACACTAGGGATTTCGGGCCGATACCGATACCGAATTTAACAAACAATTATTGGCCAATACCAATATTTTATTAATTAATTTTATTTGAAATGTTGTCATTAAAATAGTGTTTTGATCATGTTTTAAATCAGCAAAGTAGAAAAAAAAAATATGTACTTATTGCCTAATAGATAGTTTATTGCTGCATTATCAAATCATTTCTAATGAACAAAGACTGGATCCATTTAAAGGGTTAGTTCACCCAAAAATGAAAATTCTGTCATTAATTACTTACCCTCATGTCGTTCGACACCCATGAGACCTCTGTTCATCTTCGGAACACAAAGGAAGATATTTTAGTTGAAATCCGATCGCTCAGAAAGGCCTCCATTGGCACAATGCACTTTACACTCTCAAGACCCATAAAAGGTACTAAAGACATCGTTACAAAGTCCATCTCACTACAGTGGTTCTACAATAACTTTATAAAGCGACAAGAATCGTTTTTGTGCGCAAAAAAAACCTAAATAAAGAATTATATAGTGATGACCGATTTCAAAATAATGCAACATGAAGCTTCAAAGCGTTATGAATCAGCGAGTCGAATCATGATTCGGATCGCGTGTCAAACCGCCAAACTGCTGAAATCATGCGACTTTGGCGATTCAAACCGCTGAATCGACTCACTGATTCATAACGCTTCGAAGCTTCATGATGCCTTGTTTTGAAATCGGTCATCACTATATGAGTCGTTATTTAGGGTTTTTTTGCGCACAAAAACTATTCTCGTCACTTTATAAAGTTATTGTAGAACCACTGTAGTGAGATGGACTTTGTAACGACGTCTTTAGTACCTTTTAAGGGTCTTGAGAGTGTAAAGTGCATTGTGCCAATGGAGGCCTTTCAGAGCCATCGAATTTCAACTAAAATATCTTCATTTGTGTTCTGAAGATGAACGGAGGTCTTGCTCGGGTGTCGAACGACATGAGGGTAAGTAATTAATGACAGAATTTTCATTTTTGGGTGAACTAACCCTTTAACATTCAGCAGGCCAACATAAATATATACATACAACAGAACAAAGATACATATGAAATAAACAGTGCTTTTTAAGTAGGTTTAATGTTACATAACTGCATATTCTTTCACTGTATAAATTAAATGCATATATTATTATTACATTGAGACGTAGCTAAATTCTACTGTACAACATTAATCCTGTAACAATTACTTTGTCAAACTGAACTTTTATTTTGACAGGTTGCCGTGAAGACCTTTGAGTTTCTGTGTGTGTGTGTGTGTTTATGATATGACGTTAGATTTTGTCGAATTAACCGGTAAAATGCTCATGAAGTGACTGGAGATGAGGTTCATTCATTCATGTCCTCATATATTGAGGCGGCAGAGGCTGAAAAACACTGCAAGTTTCAGTGTGTGAGGTAAAAGAAACCGCGCGTCTGCACCATTCATTCACACAGAGACCCACAGAAACATGCAGGGTTCATATTTGAACATTTATTTATCAAAACTTTGACAAATTCTGTGACATTCCACGTTATGCAGTAAATTCCGTGTTTATGACTGGATTCTGTCTGTGTTTTCCGCATCGCAGAAATGAATCCTTATGAAAGTTACAAAAGTTATGTAGTCAAGAGTAGTTTTTTTTTGGCCTTTTGTTGTTTGATTAACATTAAAACACAGACAGCAGCGCAGCAGGAATATTACATTATAATCTTGGATTATGCAGATGACATTACACAGCTCTGTGCCTTCACGCAGTTAATTAATAAAGCATCGGTTTGTTATATCGGCCTTTTTCATGCTATAGCCGATGGTTGTAAATTAGGGCTGGGCGATATGGCCAAAAAGTGATCTCGATAAAATCTTTTCATATCAGTCGATATCGATAATTATCCCGATAAATGTCAAATATTTATTTCTTTCAAATTTAAAGGCAGATTTTTGCTCCTAAGTGAAAGCTGTAGAAACCAGACTGATAATTGTGGTTTTAAACTACTTTTTATTGTCAGAATATGACAAACACTTCAAGTGTTTGAATTCTTTACACTTTTCCAGTCATTTTTCCTTAAAATTAATTTCTTAATAAATGTCTTAGTTTCTGCGTGTTCTATGTGATATTGTTTCTAGTCATGAAACGAGTTTGTGTTGCCTGACTATGGCATATATCTTCGGCACAGTTTGTAGTGCAGTATTAATAATATTACATGTTTTGTCTCTAAGAAATGCACATTTGACAGTGAGTGGACAGTAGTAGTAGTAGTAGCTTGAGTTAGGAGGATGCAGATGTACTGTACATTGATGTTCATTAACTAAAACACGGGCATCTGTAAAAATTGTAACAGCCTTGTTTTTATATGATATAATTTATTTATTATGACTGAGTTTTATTCAAATTAACCATTGATCTTCCATAGTATCATCGATTTAGATCATGATAACCACAGTTAAAAGCATATAGCTCTTCACTACCATGGTAAAATATATCTATATGGTTTCTATGGTATTTGTATGAAAACAGTAGACCTAATGCACAAATTCTATAGCTAAATAAAAATACTGTAATAATATTCCATTACTCCTTTAATACATTCCATACATGTCTACATTAATAATATAATACAATTCTATATGAATATCCCGCATTTCTGGCACAGTACCACGGTGCAGTTAGTGTCACAACAGTAAATCCATGGTAAATTATGGATCAGATCGAAAAGCTTTCTGACTGTATCATTGCGCACACTGTTTCTCCTGTTTGTCAGCGCGGTTCCATCTGGCTTTAAACTAGTTTAAATCACAGAGACATTTGTGTTTTTCGTTGAATTCACACGCTTCTTGCTGAATCTCACAGCGCTGCTTAGTGGTCGCGTGACCGATCAGAGTAAACCGATCTCTTCTAGTGAGCTCGCTGCCATTTGGACTTTGACCCGAGCGGATAAATGGTCTGTGTGACACGGTTAAACAGTTTGTGCTACCTTTTATCAACAAATTCGTCATCTTTGGATGATGACTCAAGGTTAGTTTCACTTTTGATTGGACGTTCGTCGCAGCTTCCTTCTCGTGTTGAGTTTCTTTGCCAGTAGAGCGGGTACTTTTGATGTGCAAATTAAAAGCTGCACGCTGATCGGCTCTGACTGGCTGTTGTCGTGTTTATTTCTGCTGTGCGATTGGGTGTTAGAGCAATCCATATAGAGTAAAAATGTCCAGAGCTTATCGTTATCAACATGAATTTTATCGCGATTCGATATGATATAGTTTATCGGCCCAGCCCTATTGTAAACTGATTTTAAGTGAAATATCGGCGGCCGATACATCGGTGCATCTGTAGTATACACGTTTCTAACTTTAATAGTATTTAAAGAGAATGACTTGCAGTCATAAAACCAACTGTAAAGTGTTCATCTAGGTGTCAGTTATGATACCTTTTATATTTTTGATATTTAATCAAATAAACTGTCAAATCACATGAAAATATGGATATGCATTTCACTCAGCTACTGTGTGGGCTCATTCAGTATAGAGATGAAAATGGGACTGTAAAAATACAAATACTCTTACCACTCTCAAAGCAGGCGTCAAAGATGACATGACCTTTCTTGGGTGGTCCGGTGTATCCTGGAGGGGTGATCATCAGTTTGTTCACATTCCCCACCAGAGCATCCTCTCCCCCGGCTTCATTATCTGCCACACAAAATTCAGAAGTATGTGATTGGCCCACAGTTTCAAATATCAAAAAACTCATTTTAAATATTCATTTTAATACACAAAAAACTGAAATTACTCAGCATATTCCTGTAACACAGCAATTGAAAATGGCACACAGGGTTGTTCGTCTGTGTGCACTGTGTGTATGACGAAAGAAGTGCCAATATAGAATCTATTGAGTTTCTGAATCATTTTTACATTAACATGAGCTGAAAAATGACAACAGAAATGAAACATCAAAAATAATAAAAGCAGAAACTATTACAAAAAAATGGTTCTCCCAAAACGGTGTCTTAATTTACTCCAAATCTGTATCACTTTCTTTCTTTCACTGAAGCCAAAAGGAGATGTTAGGCAGAATGACAGCACTCAGTCACAATTCACTTCCATTTAAAGTGAATGGTGACTGAAGCGATGAGGATAAATAAATGAGGATGAACTTTCATTTTAGGTGAACAAGGCATTTAAGTATTGCTGAACATCCACAGAACAAACAAACATTAGAAAATATTAACATAAAATTAACCTAACTGTAAAATATAGTTCCCTTAGAGTGTATAGATGGTTTTCCAAAAATGAAATTTACTCACCCTCATGATGTTCCACACCTTTCAAAAAAGTTTCTTTCTTCTGTTGAACACAAAAGATGATATTTTAAAGAATGTTGGTAACCTGACAGTTGATGGTAGCCATTGACTTCCATAGTATTTATTTTCCGACTATGGAAGTCAATGGGTCAACAGTCAGGTTACCAACATTTTTTAAAATATCTTCGTTTGTGTTCAACAGAAGAAAGAAACTCATACAGGTTTTGAACAACTTAAGGGTAATGAAATTTTTTTCATTTTTGGCTGAATCATCCCTTTAAAGGATTAGTTCACTTCATAATTAAAATGTTCTGATAATTTACTTACCCCATGTCATCCAAGATGACATGTCTATCTTTCTTCAGTCGAAAAGAAATTAAGGTTTTTGAGGAAAAACGGGGAGCAATGAGTTGAAGGTTCAAATTGCAGTTTCACAATTTGACATAGGCGGAAGTACCAACCCAGTGTTTACAAGTGTGGAGAAGGAGGACCGTTCAAAAGTTTTCTGTAAGTATGTTGAACGACACATGTGTCAATTTATTGTTTAAAACGGTTCTTTTGTGTGTGTATCCTGGATGTTTTGAGTTTTAGTTCTCAGTCCGCCTAGGTCACGTACGACCTTTCCAACGTCCTGGAGCATAAGCTAGTGCAAGATAAGCATTTGTGGTTAAAAAGTATATACTTTTTTATTTTATTTTTTAGAAAATGACCAATCGTTTCACTAGAGAAGACCTTTATTCCTCGGCTGGGATCGTGTAGAGCCCTTTGAAGCTGCTTTGAAACTGCGATTTAAGTTGGAAGTCTACTATCCCACCTTGAATCCTGGAATGTTTTCCTCAAAAACCTTAATTTCTTTCGACTGAAGAAAGAAAGACATGAACATCTTGACATGGGGTGAAATCAAAGAGAAATTTTAATTCTGGAGTGAACCCTTAAAAAATGTAAATAAAAATACTACAGTATTTACCTGTGCGTGCGCACATGTCGAGAGAGAGAGAGAGAGAGAGAGAGAGAGAGAGAGAGAGAGAGAGAGAGAGAGAGAGAGAGAGAGACATCGATGGGATGAATTATACATGAATTATACAACTATACTAGCTAGTCAAGACTTGTAAGGCTAGCATAAACGATTACATGTCTAGTAAACTTTACCAAGAAATGCATAGCAAACCTAGTATAGTCCCTTAAAGATGTAACGTTGGTAGAGCCAGTAAAGTGTGAATATATCAGTCACAGTATCTGGAAACGTCCACCTTAACCAGGCTGGACTACAAACACACGTGGGATTGCGTTTCATGACTTATGCAGCTGTAAGTGAATATATATTGCAATATATAAACGCTTTGTAATGTCTTGACTCTCCGAGTGCTGGAAAGTATCACAATAATAAGGTTTATTCGGCTAACGTTAGCAAACAGTCACTGTGTTTACATGGACGAAGCGCTCATGTCATGCACCTGACGGCTATATTTGCACGCGCTACATGCACAGACAGCATCCAACGCGTGTCTGTCAATAGAAAAAGGTGAGATGATTGTGTATGAATGTGTTTTAATTTTACACACCAGTATCGAGATGTTCTCTGCTGTTTTCTTCCATCTTCCGTTCTCTCAACCTCACACGGGCTTGCGACGCTGAAGGAGCGTTTCCAAGACGACGGCGTGCTGCCGCGCGAGAGGAAGGATTTGACGTAACCAGCAGGTGCAAGCGCGCGAAAAGCGCACAGCTCCCCCAGCCACACGGATGTCTCCCCACAACGCGCCAAGTAAAGCGTGCACATGGAAAGAAAATGTCAGCAGTGTTTACAGAGTACAAGCCCTTTATTAGCTGCTGATAAAACATGCACTATAACATCCACTATATTATGCGTTCATGGTAAAAAGAAAAAAAAAAGTGTACTGTTACTTCATCCTCTACCGTTAAAGACCTGGGTGTTATATTAAACAGCAACTTCAAATTTCATTTAACAAAAACAGCCTTTTTCCACCTCAGAAACATTGCTAAGCTATGTGACATGCTATCTGTATGCAGAAAAGTTAGTTCATGCATTCATGACCTCAAGACTAGATTACTGTAATGCATTACTAGGTGGTTGCCCAGGCTGCATACTACTCAATAAACAAGCAACAAAAAGGTTTTTTGCTTACTATAGGTCAAGAAAATATGAACATATAACACCAATTTTATCATCTCTACTGGTTACCTATTAAGTTCTGTATCAATTACAAAGTATTACTGACCTATAAGACCCTAAACAGTTTAGCTCCTATGTATTTAACTGATCCTCTCGCACTACAATCCTTTATGCTCTTTAAAGTGTCATCCATCTTTAAATGATGGTTCTAAAAAGAACATTATTTTGTGTATTTGGTTTAATGAAATGTGTAACATTGGCTACCAAAGCTAAGCAATAGGTGGGTTCAACATCGGCTGTGGCTGGATGCAACCATAGACTGTAAAAAATACTTGACGTCACCCATAGGATTCTGAAGAACAGTTTTGAAGCGTAAAGTAGGGTCGAGCTGGCCGTTGCCATCTTGTCAGCGCGTCATCGCACGTCACTCCCGGATAACAGAAAATGGGCAAAAGGGCGGGACGTGGGTGGAGCTGAAGTGACGCAATGACTAACAGACAGCAGATAAATGGCTATCCATCTGTCACTCAAAGTAGCCACGCCCTTAATTATGCAGAACTTTAAGGCTTTATATAATGCAAAAAAAATTAAAGTTATAAAAAAAATTCACACCCCCTCACAGTTGTCATGAATGGCAAAATAAGCCCTATAGACCAAAAGCACAATTTGTACCAGGCTAAACATGTGTTTTTCTGCTGTAAAGTTGGCTATTTTAACATGGGGCTCAATGAGATTCTGCTCCCTTCTGGAGCCTGTCTCTAGCGGCCAGTCGATGAATTGCAGTTTAAGTCACTTCCGTATTGGCTTCAAGAGAAACTGCGGGAGGTTGCTGCTTGGATGCAACCGATCGGCAAGAGTAGCCGCATGCAGGTAGCCTGACGTCGTCATACTCAATTCTAGTCAGAATATGAGTCTGATTCTGCTCCGTTGGGCTGTGATTATGGGACGTGTTTCAACCGAACCAGGAAAGACCTCAATTGGATAGACCTACAACCAATCGGAGCAACGGAGCGACCGAGCGACGCATAACGTTAGTTGTCAAATGTCAACAGAACTCAACTGTACTGTGTTGCCAAGTCCACGGGTTGAAGCGACCGCAATTATGTGATATACAGACCCAGGAATGCAAATTTTAGCAGGCAGTCCTTCCAAAATAACACATATTTTACCCCCCAAATGTCTTTTTTCCCGGAGAACCCCCTTGGAAAGCTATTGGGCTTGTTTTTGGCTAGTTTTGAGGAACGTTAGCAATTGGGCGGGTTTTGTTGTAAACACTTGGCAACCCTGTCTGCACGCACGCTGGACTAACGTTAGAAGAAAAAGATGAGTGTAAACTAACTTTGCCGGTGTTGTAAAAAAAGAATTTAAGGATACACAGAGTACTTACCAACACGATCATCATTTCTGAGAGAAATAGTAAAGGTGAATGCATATATGAACAAGTTCTCCGTTAGGATTAGAACAAATTCAACCCAAGCGGCTTTTGATGACGTGGATGATTACGTTACTGTTGATCATCTGTCCATCATCGTCTAAAGCCCGCCCTGACAATTTCATTGGTCCGAACAGCTTCTGTTCGGGCATAATTACTTCTCTATTGAGCAAGTCCAGACCGAACTGCCCGAGTAAAAATGTTGTGGGCGGGGCTAAGTTCGGCTGGCATCCAGGCTAGCATGCAGGGGGGAGGAGCTGCAAACGGAGACGTGAAGTCAGACACTTTCTGCTTCCAGTAGTGACGCTCGTGCTGTGTTGCATACTTCATCACAGCTAAAGTGAAATAAATCCCATATTTGTCGAATACAGATGTTTCAGAGACATTTTCATTCAATACTTTATGTACTGCTCAATACAGTGTCTGTTTGTACAATAATAAAGTTGAACATAAGCCTACAATGAAGTGGGGTCTATGTTTTTATCAGTTTTATTTTGATAAACATGACAATATAACATCGCGACTACATAAAAAGAGCTTTTACTGTTATAAAAACTGATTTTTTAGATTAGATTAGATTCGATTAGATTCAACTTTATTGTCATTACACAAGTACAAGTACAAGGCAACGAAATGCAGTTTAGGTCTAACCAGAAGTGCAATAGCAGCAAGTGCAGGATATATACAATGGTTGCGTAAGTGCAGGACATAAAAATGTTCTGAATATATATAAATATGTATAAGTAGAGAGATGGTTATTACTATAAGTAGAACTGAATTTACAGATGAATATATACAGTGAATAAATATACAGATGGCTATTACTATAAACAGAATTTACAGGTGAATATGTACTATGAATAAATATACAGATGGCTATTACTATAAACAGAATTTACAGGTGACTATGTACTATGAATAAATATACAGACGGTTATTACTTGAACAGAATTTTACAGTTAGAGGTATACAATAATATGTTAGGCTAATATGAGGAATATAGCAGTGGATTAAGTTAGTACAATAAATTATGGACAGAGCTATCCGAAAGAAAGTGTAAAAGTGCAGTGGAAAGTGGTTGCATATTCCAGTTAGAAGTACGGTGCAAAATGCAAATGTAAACATTGTTACTGTAAATACAGTCGGCAGTGCAGATGAGCATAATCCAGTTACGGTATGGTGGTGCAGAATGCATAAGTAAACAGTTGTTACTGTAATAAACAGTCAGTAGTGCAAATAACAAAGTGAAGGTGGATGTGAGGTAGGAGAGTTATCAGTTTATGAGGGAAGTGGATCAACGGGGGTTTGAGTTCAATAAAGAGACAGCTCTGGGGAAAAAACTGTTCTTAAGTCTGCTGGTCCTGGTCCGGTGGATCCTGAAACGCCTGCCGGAGGGCAGGAGAGAAAACAGTCTGTGGGCTGGGTGAGAGGAGTCCTTGAGGATGCTGCGAGCTCGATGCAGGCAGCGTTTCCTCTGGATGTGTTCGATGGCAGGCAGTGGAGTCCCTGTGATGCGCTGGGCAGTTTTCACCACCCGCTGCAGTGCCTTGCGCTCCGCAACAGAGCAGCTCCCATACCACACTGCCACACAGTTGGTCAGGATGCTTTCTATTGCGCAGCGGTAGAAGTTCACCAGGATAGCCGAGGAGAGCTGATTCTTCCTCAGTGTCCTCAGGAAGAAGAGGCGCTGGTGAGCCTTCTTGACCAGGCTGGAGGTGTTGGTCGTCCACGACATGTCCGCCGAGATGTGGGTCCCCAGGAACTTGAAACTGGAGACACGCTCAACAGCCATTCCATTGATGTGGATGGTGTCGTGTGTGCCTCTTGACTCCTTCCTGAAGTCCACAATGAGCTCCTTCGTTTTGGTGGTGTTGAGGAGCAGGTTATTATCAGCGCACCATGTGGCCAGGTGCTGGATCTCTTCCCTGTAGGCAGTCTCATCGTTGTTGCTGATGAGACCAATCACCGTAGTGTCGTCCGCAAACTTGACGATGGAATTAGTTCCATACACAGGCTTGCAGTCGGAGGTGAAGAGGGAGTAGAGAAACGGACTTAGCACACAGCCCTGTGGTACACCAGTGTTAAGAGTGATGGATGTGGAGCAGGTGGATCCTGATCGAACATTCTGGGGTCTGTCAGTTAGGAAGTCCAAAATCCAGTTACACATTGAAGTGTTGATGCCCAGGTCTCCAAGTTTGGCAATTAACTTGGATGGGATGACAGTGTTGAATGCTGAGCTGAAGTCAACAAACAGCATGCGTGCATAAGTGTTTTTACTGTCCAGATGGGTGAGCACAGAGTGCAGTGCCATGGAAACTGCATCCTCTGTGCTCCTATTGCTGCGGTAGGCAAACTGGTGTGAGTCCAATGTGGATGGTATAGAGTCTTTTAGGTGTTCCAGGACCAGCCGCTCAAAGCACTTCATAATGATGGGTGTGAGTGCTACAGGGCGGTAGTCATTAGGGCACCTCGGGCTGGAGTGTTTCGGCACTGGCACAATGGAAGTGCGTTTAAAGCATGATGGTACAGCTGCTTGGGCGAGAGACAGGTTGAAAATGTCTGTAAAAACCCCAGCGAGCTGCTCCGCACATGCCCTGAGCACACGTCCAGGGATGTTGTCTGGTCCAGCAGCCTTGTGCGCGCTGATCCGGCTCAGTGCCTTGCAGACATCTGTGGAGGAGAGTGTGATTGGTGGGTGGTCAGCTGAGGGTTTGAGCTTGGTGGCAGTTTCTCTGTTGTCTCTTTCAAAACGAGCATAAAAGTAATTTAGCTCATTCAGGAAGTTGACATCAGTGGCTGCGGGGGTGGAGTGGGGGGGTTTGTAGTCACTGATGGCCTGGATGCCCTGCCACATGCGTCGAGGGTCAGAGTTGGAAAAGTGACCCTCAATCTTAAGCTTGTAGCAGTGCTTGGCCTTTTTGATGCCCCTCTTCAGGTTTGCCCTGGATGCGCTGTAGGCTTGTGCATCTCCTGATCTGAAGGCAGTATTGCGTGACTTCAGCAGGAGTCGTACTTCCCTGTTCATCCAAGGCTTCTGATTTGGGTATGTGGTGATCTGTTTCTGGGTTGTAACACTGTCAATGGTGGTATTGATATGATCCAATACTGAGGAGGTGTAGGAGTCCTAATATTCACGGAACATTTGTGAGCATTAGTGGAACTGAAAGGGTTAGTTCACCCAAAAATGAAAATTCTGTCATTAATTACTCACCCTCATGTCGTTCGACACCCGTAAGACCTCCGTTCATATTCGGAACACAAATGAAGATATTTTTGTTGAAAGCTGATGGCTGAGAAAGGCCTCAGATAGGCCTCCATTGGCATTCAGTACATTTAAACTCCCAAGACCCATAAAAGGCACTTAAAACGTCGTTACAAAGTCCATCTCACCACAGTGACTCTACAATAATTTTACGATGCGACGACAATAGTTTTTGTGCGAAAAAAAAAATCAAAATAACACCTTTATCCAACTTGTTCTTGTCTTCCGTGTGTGCCTCCACGACGCATGCGCGAGAATATTACGCAGATCCGGCGTTCGGACACATGACCCAGAAGCGATTTGTTTACAAGCAGAGGAAGACGCGCGTATCTAAGCTGTTGGATTCTACATTGATCGTGCTTTAGGTCTCGGCGTAGTGCTCAAAATGGGGTTAAAGTGTGCATTTCATGGATTCCCGAACCCCGGCACTACGTCATATTCTCGCGCATGCGTCGTGGAGGCACACACGGAAGACAAGAAGAGGTTGAATAAAGTCGTTATTTTGATTTTTTTTTGCGCACAAAAACTATTGTCATCGCTTCGGTGTGGCTGAGCCTTAACTTTTACAAAGAATATCTCTTTGGGTTTGAGACTTTGAGCTTTGTAACTCTGCAGATCTTATACATGCACAAACAGCTACATAACACACTAAAGAGAAAGGAATGGTCAATGGTCACAAAACTCTGGTATACCTAGGGAGAGTGTTTTTGCATTTGGCTCCTAAACTCTGGAATAGTCTTCCTGATAATGTCCGGGGCTCAGACTCACTCTCCCAGTTTAAATCTAGATTAAAGGCGCATCTCTTTAGCCAAGCATTCACAAAATGCATCTCATAACCTTGTACTCCAGTTATATCAGATCAAATGCACATGATTATCTTTGCTTAATGTTATGAACCTCAGCTACACTAATTATTTTCCATTTGCTTTTCTCTTTTATCTCGGGATTCCCATCCCTAGGTAACTAGAGAGTTCGTCAGCTCGTTTGGATTCAGCCTCTTACGAAGACTTCAGATGCCCCAAAAACCTGTGAAGAGATGACTCCAAGACCAAATCCTGCGAGGACTTCAGATGACGCAACTCTGAATCAACATGCACCACTGCTAAATTTTCTATATATCCTAATAATTTTGTTAACAACATGTATTCATCACTTCAATGAGCTCATTGTTTCTGCCTTAAATAAATACCCTTCATTGTTTAAATAAATTGTTGGCTAACTGCGTGATTTGTATACATTTCTTAAAGGGTTAGTTCACCCAAAAATGAAAATTAGCCCACGATTTACTCACCCTCAAGTCATCCTAGGTGTATGTGACATTCTTCTTTCAGACGAATAAAATTATATAAAAAAAAGTCCTGGCTCTTCAAAGCATTATAATGGCAGTGAATTGTTGGGTCATTTTTGAAGTCCATAAAAGTGCATCAATACATCATATAACTGCTCCACACGACTCCGGGGGGGGGGGAATAAAGGCCTTCTGAAGCAAAGCGATGCATTTGTGTAAGAAAAATATCCATAATTAAAACTTAATAGACTAAAATAACTAGCTTCCAGCGGTCAGCGGTACGTGAGTCGACTTGCGCTAACCCTTGACGCATGCATATTGACGAACGCAGAAGAGCAGAGGATAGAGCAAAACAAAACGTAGCGTTGGCATTGTAGCTCTTTTAGAGCAAGTCGACTCGTGTACCGCCGGAAGCTAGTTATTTTAGTCTATAAAGTTTTAAATATGGAATTTTTTTTTTACACAAACATGCCACTTTGCTTCAGAAGGCCTTTATTAACCCCCCGGAGCCGTGTGGAGCAGTTATATGATGGATAGGTTCACTTTTATGGACTTCAAAAACGACATAACCATTCACTGCCATCATAAAGCTTGAAAGAGCCATGCAGGACATTTTTAATATAACTCTGATTATATTTGTCTGAAAGAAGAATGTCACATACACCTAGGATGACTTGAGGGTGAGTAAATCATGGGCTAATT
The DNA here is from genome assembly GCF_949357685.1 of Gobio gobio. NCBI lineage: Eukaryota > Metazoa > Chordata > Actinopteri > Cypriniformes > Gobionidae > Gobio > Gobio gobio. Next base: position 47,354,151 of record NC_137116.1, on the reverse strand, counting down.
TTCATTTTTGGGTGAACTAACCCTTTAAATACATTACTTGGACTGCTCTAAATTGCAATGTAGACACATGCACAGCTGTAAAGCTGCTTTTAAATTATATGTATGGTGAAAAGTGCTTTGCACTGTAAAAGAAGATGATCAATTATGTGGTTTTATTTAAAGATACCATTGTTATTTCCCAGCATGCTTTGCACACGGCTGGAAATGGAGAGAAAATATTGAAATCAAGTGTTATTTGATGTGTTTTTGAGTGGAGGGAAACATCTGTTAATGTTTAATGTTCAGTTATGTTTGACATTTGAGAGAGTTTCTGTTATTTTTGATTGTTTCCATTGTGCAGAAGAGTAGAGCTTATGGTTAGGTTGTGAATAACTGCATGTAGTAATAATATGAAGCATGTTGCTTTGTTCAATGATCAATAACTTTGCTATTGCCAGTGCAGTAACAAGTTTGTTTCTGCTTGTGCTGTGCTAGCAGCATGCAGTCTTTTAATTGTACAATTTAACTCAAAGTTAAATATAAACAGGCCATTTCCATTCACTCAATTTCACACACTGAGAGCCAACTTAACAAAAACAAAGCACATTTCACTAAAAAATATTAAATGTTATTTTTAAGTAAATAGGACATAACATCTTTTACATTTAACATTTAAGTGTACAAATAAATGTGGATTGAATTGAAAAATGTAATCGAGCAACTGAATTACTTAACGAAGAGTGCATTAAGTGGTCAGTATAAGAAAGTAATTTTATCATTAATGATCATGTGATATTGGGTGGCATGTTCACACAATTTCATTTCTGAAACTTTTCTCTTAAAACCCATTTGTGCCCAAATTGTTCTGAATGGTTTCATGCATATAGTCATATATAGTCAATAGTGTCCTATGTGAACATGTTCTGCATTTATTTTCCCCAGGTTTTTTTTTTTCTTTTCGTTTTTCTTGAAAATCATATTTGAATGTGCGGCAACTAGTTGTATGCACCCCTTCAATGCCAAATTTGAATAGGAGGAGAATATTTGTCATCCAACTCAAAATAACTGCTTTCAACAGATCCATCTTTATTCATAAACAAAAGTAAAAGTCGTAGAACATTCGATGCAAACTCAAAAAAGCTGCATCTATCTTATAATCTTGTAATTATAAACACAACAAACAACAAATACAATACACTTAAAGTGGTGGAACATAGAGCAGAACAGACGAATGAAAAAATTGCATCTATGTAACAAAAAAAATAACAAAATAGCCCCATAGTATTCAATGGCTGACTGTAGTAGGTGATTTCATATAATAATGTAAATGTAAACTCATTACTTGTATGAATTTCCACATTATAATGGAATCGTAAGCTACTAGTCATTAAAAGAATTAGGGTCCTTAACTGATTAGAATGAAATGCATCCATTCTAAACTGGATAAAGGGTCCTTAAAGGGTTAGTTCACCCAAAAGTGAAAATTCTGTCATTAATTACTTACCCTCATGTCGTTCGACACCCGTAAGACCTCCATTCATCTTCAGAACACAAATGAAGATATTTTAGTTTAAATCTGATGGCTCTGAAAGGCCTCCATTGGCACAATGCACAGTTCACTCTCAAGACCCTTAAAAGGTACTAAAGACGTCGTTACAAAGTCCAACTCACTACAGTGGTTCTACAATAACTTTATGAATCGGCGAGACTAGTTTTTGTGCGCAAAAAAACCCTAAATAACAACTTATATAGTGATGACGATTTCAAAACACGGCATCATGAAGCTTCGAAGCGTTATGAATCAGTGAGTCGAATGAGCAGTTTGGATCGTCAAATTTCAGCAGTTTGGCGGTTTGACACGCGATCCGAATCATGATTCGACTCACTGATTCATAAAGCTTCGAAGCTTCATGATGCCGTGTTTTGACATCGTCATCACTATATAAGTCGTTATTTAGGGTTTTTTTGCGCACAAAAACTATTCTCGCCGATTCATAGTTATTTTAGAACCACTGTAGTGAGATGGACTTTGTAACGACGTCTTTAGTACCTTTTAAGGGTCTTGAGAGTGAACCGTGCATTGTGCCAATGGAGGACTTTCAGAGTCATCAGATTTCAACTAAAATATCTTTATTTGTGTTCCGAAGATGAACGGAGGTCTTACGGGTGTCGAACGACATGAGGGTAAGTAATTAATGACAGAATTTTCATTTTTGGGTGAACTAACCTTTTAATATTTTGGCCCTTACAAGACATAATATCATAAAATATGATATTTTCCCCTATCAAATTAAGGTCTACTGTTCAGCAGAGATGTCAGATAAAGGGTTAAGTTTTATTTTAGGTGGGATATTATGAAAGCAAAAAGCACTAAAGAAGACCAAAAATCTTGATTTATTAACAGTATATGCCATTTCCCCATTATATGTATTTACAAGTCATTTGCCTTGGACTTTTGACTAAGTATACAAAAAACTATTGATCTGTTGTAAGATTTGTTTCGTTTGGATGATTCTAGAGACCTTCACGATTATGTAGATGTATATATATATCAACAAAAATACTTAATAGTAACATGAAAATAACCTTTCTTTGGGAGGATTTGCCTTTGCTATGCTTCCTGGAAGCAGGGGTAGGAAGTTGGCAGCCAAATGTGACAGGAAGGAAGTTAATCCCTTTTTTTCCCCCCCTTGAAATCCTTTATTTTGTTGTTTGCTTGCATGTCATTGAGATATAAAACATGGATAATATCTAGAAAAATACTTACAAAAGGAAAACGACAACTATACACTGCGGCAACTATAGTTCCGAGTGGGCTTACAAACATGTTTTTTACCAAGCACCACACAAACAGCCAGTACACAAGCTGAAATAAATATTTAAAAACACAAATGTTAATTTATCACAACAATGTTATTCTATAAACATAATTTTTTTGGTTACTGTATGTCATCAATGCAACACAAAGATTCCTAATAAAGTGGTAGTGATAGGCTATGGCTTTGTTTCAAACAGTCACATGCAGTACGTGACTTCAATTGCTCTGCCCTTTGGAGTGACTAGGATATAGTGATGCTCACTTTTGAATGGAATTCACTCCCATTTATAATAAAGCGGGTTAGCACTCAACATTTATGCCTTATATGAATTTGAAAAAGAATCATATTACTATCTCTAGCTACCTTGAACCTGATATTTCTTTTTCTTATATTGTGAGGACGGAGATCGAGGTCATCAACCATCCCTCTACAAGTGTCTAATTTTTTTTTAAATTGCAATGTTCCTCACAACCGACACTGGCTGTCTCTCAATATAGATTGATTAAAGTGTATGGATTCCAGGACAATTGGAGCATAGCCTCTGCCATCAACCACAATCAAATCCGACCTCATTCATTTTCCATTAATAGTGCAGCTTTCTGATTAGCCTGCAAATGAACAACCATATGACTTGCGTTTCAGGAGGACACAGGCATAGAGACCCTCAGCCACTAATTTTCAGGTTATGAGCGGAGCGGCGAGTGTCAGAAGCAGATGAAGAGAACGGGGGTCGTCTTTAATAAGACAAAATTGGCAATGATTTTTTTTCCTTGCGATTATATTTGACGGCAAACTACAACCAGCAGGGCAGCCGGGGTAGTTTGATTGTTTTTAAATAATGAGGAATTGTGCTGCACAGTACACCCTTCAAACTGAAAATTGAAAAGCTGTCCTTCATGGTGTGTCATTCCCTAACATCTCCAATTATCTGGCTCCATGCCTCCCTGTTTATTTATTGAGACTGTCAATTCGTATTATGAATCGGGCGACAAAAACATAGATCGCTCAAAACGATCTCCTCCTCGTTCTTTTGTGTCTGCGGACGTCTGCGCATGCTCCAGGGTGCGTGCGATGTGCATGCATACGCCAGATCTGTGAACAAAAAGCAGGAAATATAATTGTAGGGGAAATAGAATCACAGCAGATATTCCTATGACAATTATGACGTGCCTGCAAAAGCAGAATTTCTTCTTCGCGCGCTGGTCCTGTCATGCGGTCTGCCAAGTGAACAGATGATTTAATGAACCCATCAATCACAGAATACAAAAGCGAAGTACAGTCCACTTCTTGATCCTCTGATTTTTTAATTGGTTCCCACGAGACGCAGTGTTTTTTCCACATCAAAATAAGTTTTACCCCACCATTATAACCGACTCTGCTGCTAACAATCATGCGAGACGAGTGTGACGCCAACGACTATGGCAAAACTGGATCGAGTTAAACATTAAAGATGAGACTTTATCTTTTGGGCTGGAGGTATTTGAAGCAAGCGCTCTAAGAAGAGGCCACTTGAGTGTTTGTAAGTGTGGGTGTGCATTTCCAACGTGCCCAACATGTTTTTGGTGGTGTACAGGGAAACCCTTTTTAGACGGACCATGTTGGGAATCCACGCATGAGTCTCTTGCAGTGAATGGCAGGTCATCTGCATGGAACAGACAGCACACAGGAGAAGCGGCAGGCTCTGAACAGGCTTTATGAAGACACATAGAGTCACTATGGAGACAGCAATCAGAATCCTCCTGGGACCCTGGTGGACAGAGGAGGGAGAATGAGAGGCAGATGACTCTGGAATCAAGCAGTAGACTCCATGATTCAAGTGACAGCCCATCCCATTGCGTGTGCACGTACACACACCGTCTCCTTTACGATTTTTAACCAGGTCTATTGTATACGCTAAAATCAGGTATGGGCTACGGTACTTGAGAGTGAGAAAACAGAGCTTTTTAGCATATTTAGCAACAGTGCCACACTTGGTGCATTCTAAACTTCATAAGGTTTGCCCATAATGATGCTATTCTAAATGGATTTAGCATTAAAAGTTACAACGCAGACGCTATGGAGGTACAATAAATGTAATGCCTCATGCACACACCCTCTATGACGTAAAAATGGTTGTGTTCTCTCTCAGCGCTCTCTCCATCTCTCTTTTTTCAGTTGGCTTCAGTCCACCCTAACAGATGGGTCGGTGTCAATAGGCTGCTATTAACTGGACACACGCCTCTCATGGGGCCTGGAGACCAGATCATACTGTACCATACGCATTTTTCAAAAAGCGGAAAGAAAGAAACAGCTTATTTTCCTGCAGTCATAGCCACTTTCAGCTAACCTCCGCTTTTCACACTCACTAGAAACAAAACAGGTTGAAAATGACTTATTCTTGCCTGCTTTGTTATTTTGAGAGAGAAACATATGGTTTTGTGGTTTGTCTTGTACCTGAGTTTAGCTGCATCCGTTGGCATAAAGATGATGATTAGGCTTTGCCATGCTTAGACAATATTATAATTGTTAAACAAGAAATTGTTTAACACAAAACAACATAATGAATCTTGACACTTTTATCCACTCTCTCAATTACAGCTAAACATTTTAAATTAAACATACTGTGAAAGTCTAATTTAGTATGCATATTGAATACTATTTTTTAAATGGTAAGATTACAGCGTTATGCGGTCATTGGCTGATGGGAATACATCTGCGAGAGTATGACTAAATCGATGTATAACAATGACCTCACGATTACTCATACTTTTATAAGTTTGTCCATATAAAATAATTATAAAGGAACATGAACCAACATTTAAAATCTAAAGCTAAGAATATGAGTCACTAAAAGCAGTTATTTATACTAAACAAACAAACAAACATTAAGTTAAAATAAGCAGTATGATTTAAATCTGATTTGAATACTGTATTTTCAGGTTGTTTCTTATTCTCAAATGAAATTAAAGGGTTTGGTTGTTGATGTTTAATTATTCATAGGACAGTCATTACTCCTCTGGTTTCTCCTGGGAATCAGCGTGTAAGTTTCCATCTAAAGATTATTGTATTTTTTGTATCTTTTGAAACTACTTTTGATGAATCATAACGATTAATTTTTAGTAAATTCACAAAAAACACAATTGAAAGACAAATTCCGTTTAATCCCACCGGTCACAATTTTTTCTTATTTCTGAAAGCTCTAAAAGTGTTGGCCAAGAAATTCAACTTTTAAATGAAAACGTATCAATGTCATGTGACTAGTGTGAGAGGTCACATGACCAGATCAGTTTACTTCCTGCTTGCACATCTAGACGAATATGTCTTCCCCAGACTAATACAAAAAGAAGCAAGTAAAACAGCTTAATTAACAGATAGAACTATCATATTGTGTACACATGTTCTTTAAAGGGTCTACCACTGATATATTTTGAGAATTATACTCCTGCATTTATTATTATGTATTTTGCTCGTAAGAGGTGTAAATTTGTTAACGGTCACAATTGTGACCTGTAGTATAACACAGTATCTCAATTGAAAACACAGATCCCGGCTGCCAATCCCAGCCACCATTCATCCACTTCTACACAGTTCAAAACTACCAGATGTGACCCCCCAAGTGCTGTGTTTAGCATCACCACCCTTCCCACACTTGAAAAAGAGGCAAACCGAAAGTGGCCACGACAGTGATGGCCCAGCACCTGTGTGAAACGGCCCACCCGCCAGGCAGAACACAAAATGGTGTTGCAGAGGTGAACCATCCAGAGGACGAGGCGGATGTCCACAAGAACCAACCAGTGTGACCCACCGCCCACTGGTAGGGCACACCAACCGGCTCTCATGAACATCCACCCCATCCTCCAGACAGTTCACCTCTGCATCGCCACCCAACAGTCCACCTGGCAAATGGGCCGCCCCATCCTTGCACTTCCCATCTGAGCCACAGTCACCCCCAACTGCCAGAGATGCCGCACACAGCATGCACGTCTAGGAGGTCCAACACGTCTGCAAAAAACTGACTGGGATCAACAGCCAAAACCTGTGCTTTCAATTGAAGAATTAGAATTCTGACTATGCTGTTTCCCACCGGTCACTATTGTGACCGAATATAAAACCTAATATTTCACTAACTTCAAGAACATACAATCAAAGAGGGCATACTGTTTGTGAGTTAGGTAGGTCTAAGGAGTAAAATGCATGTACTCAATTTACAAGGAAAAAAATGTGATTAATAATCAGGCACTATGCCCATTCCTTTATACATACAGTACAATGGCCCCAAAATGTATTTGAACACTTAAGCCACATTTAAAATGTATACATTTCACTGCAACAAACCAAGTGGAATATGTAAACAAATGATGCTAGACCTTTCAGAATCAACCAAGGTCAAGTCGTATTAGTAAAAAGGTAAGTTCACACAGTTGTCTCTAGCACAGTAACCACAGGTTACTTCATCACATTGAATATGCACATGCCCACCTTACATTTGACAACCAGAAAGTATGCTTGTGCAACCTTTCTGTAAAATAAATACCACTTGGTTTGATATTTTGTAAATGTAAATGAAGTGGCATTTATAAATATCCACATATTTACATTCATACGCAAGTATCCAAATGCATGTTGGGGTCGGCGTAGCTATGTAAAGCAGTGAATCGAAGCACTGAACAGTGCACATTTACGCCAATGTCTTGCTCTGACGCCATTTCAGAGGAAGAGACGTGTCCGTTTCACAAATATGCTCCGGGAACGATATGCCGACATCTCAGCAGGGGTTTTCTCCGGCTAGGTGCCACTGGTCAAAATGTTCTTAATGCTATTGGTCTATAAATCAGCCCCGTTCTCTCCCATACATCAAACATGGCTGTCGTGAGGCGACGAAAGGCGCGGGGGGAGGCGAGAGAGAAGAGAACGGAGGTGAGCGGGTGCCAAAGCGATCATGTGTTCCCCGCAAGCAGCAGGAGGAGAGCCGTGAAGCCAAACGGAGAGGAAAAGATGAGCCAGGAAAGGCAGATGTGCCTGTGTCATGTCTGTTATGAACAGTCTTCCCACCTTGTGGTAACACTGTGAACTGTAACTGCAGGAAAGCGTGATCGAGAAATAGACAGAGGGAGAGAGTGGAGGGTGGGGTGGGGGTAAAGAGAGATAGAGAGAGAGGGAGTGTGAGGAAGGGAGGGAGCAAGGAAGGAGAGAGAAAGAGAAAGGGTGAGGGATGGAGAGAGAGAGCGAGAGAGAGAGAGAGAGAGAGAGGAGTTTAAACTAAGAGCTATGTTTTGGGACGAACTAATCTGCTAGAGAGCAGTGTGAGGATCGGAACGCATTGTGCGAGCGAGTGTGTGGAGGACAGATAAGGGAAGAAGCCCGGCAGACCGACTGCTTGTTTTAATGTGCTGACTCTGGGGAGCTAAAAAAAAAAAATATTGACTCTTCAGTCGTGTGCCGTGAGCCAGGGCACAAGCGCCACATTTAACAGAGGTGCACCAGAAAACACGGGCGCGAGAGAGGAGAAAATACATCCAGCAGCAGCCAGACAGCACATATAGAGGATTTCTCCTTCCTTTTCTTCTTTTTTTTTAATCTGTTCATTTTTCTTTCTTTTTTTTGCTCGGGACTGATTCCCATTTCCAGTAAAGAAAAAGGAGCCGTAGAGCCACGAGAACGCGAAAAAAAACCTCACAAAAAAAACGACGAGAAACGAAACACCGCCAACAAGATGTTTGAAATCAGCCGAACACTGAATGCTGCTTTGTTGAGCAATGAGGTAAAGGAATTGGATTTTCTTCTTCTGTCACCTCACTTCTCTAAGTGTGTGTTCATTATTCCGTTGTGCGTAACGTTTCTCTGTTTTATCAGTGTGTCCATGCTTTTAAATGTGGCAGCTGACAGGTCTAAATGAATGTGCAGGGATTGAGCATTTAGGTCCAGTTAAACGGCTGCTAGCTAAAGGCAGAACCTCTTTGCTCTCCGGGCGTACTGTAATGGATGAGAGACTAGACTCGCTCTCTCTCCCTCTCCCACGCACAATCATTTCATTTTCTCATTTACTCAAAGCAAGATAGCTGTAACTGCTGAGCTTGCTTGATGACTTGCCCATCTGGGGCTTGCACTGACTGTGTGCGTGCGTGCGTGTTTGTGTGAGTGTAGCGCCAATGTGAACGTAAGCACACGGCTCTTTATCACTGTGGCAGTCCAGTTTTCTCTTTCCTTTCGCTATTTCTTTAGCCTGTATATTTCGTTACCACCTTGGCTAGCATTCTGTTCTATTCCTCTTCTCTTCTTTTCTCCTCTTCCCTGTAAATGCGCACCTCGCGAGCAGTGTCTGAAGATGATGGTAAGGTGTTCACAGAACTCGGCAGTAGCCCAGGCGGAGGGCTCCTTCCCAGGCATGGGCTCGCTGCTTTCCCCCCGAGATCCATCCAGCCCACTGGGGGCCAGGGCGCTGGGGGTAAGAGGATAGACGGATCTGTCAGACAAATGAACGAGAAAGTAGATGGCACAGTAGAATAAGAACACTAACTTCATTTAGGTAAATGTGTGCAGCCCTAAGGCTTGAATTAGCCAATGTTTTCATGCCTCATTGTGTGATGATACGGCCGCCCACTCCGACTAGATCTTTCTATCAGTTAGCCAGAGAGAAAGAGAAAGAGAAAGAGCGAGACAGATTGCGAAAGAAAAAGCAGCTTGTGTAAGTGTATCGTTTGTGTATTCCTGCTCGGAATGTGTTTGTGCGGCAGTGTGCTGATGCCTAAAATTGAAAGTGCGCCACGTGTGTGTGTGTGTGTGTGTGTGAGTGTGTATGCTTAAAGTCATTTGAGCCTAGTAAGGTTAGATTTTTGTTTCTGCCATTATTTTGTATTACAAACAACTTTCTGAATGTGTTCTTTTGGTGCTCCTGCAGCCTTTCAGCACAAACGTGCTTGGAAATAGAAAGTATGTGTCTTATACTACACAGTGAGTTACTCTCTATTGTATTTATTTAATTCGTAGCACATCAAAATTCAGCCGCTGATTGGTGGCCATACTAGTAGATAAATAGCTGGCTTAGGCTTTCCTGATTATAATGAATGTGATTTCACTCAAGTCTGGAGCTATGAAAGTGGATATCCATCTTTACATTCTCATTCAGTAATTTCTGATATTCTACTACGGGGTGGGGGGTGGGGGGTGGTTGAAGAGAGATGGCTGCATGGGAAAGCCCTGGCTGGCAGGCTGGTGCTGTAAGCGCCGGTCGGTTAAGAATAAATCCCTGACTTGGTGCATTAAATCGACACGAAACTGTGGGTGTCTAATCTGTGATGGGCTCTCGTTCCTCGTCTCCACAAAACAGGATCAGCCTGCCTGCCTGGAGCCGCACCACATTCTCACACAAATCAGACTCATACTGACAGCACTGGAGCTCTTCTGCCAGTGCACAAACACACACAAGTATACACACACACACACTGCGATCGCATGCAGCTGGGTGTTCATAGGCACAGAGAGCAAATTTTTAAACCCTTCTTTACAACCTTTCTGAGGTGTGTGTACACACTTGCCTTAAAATCCTCCACAGCTCAGGGATTTGAAACATTCTGAATATTCATCCTGGTGATTCTCTAGCTCTAAGAAGACAGAAAAAAAAGAAACAAGGCATGTTAAGTCACAACCACAAATATTCTCATTTGCACTACAAAACCTTTACAAGTAAATCCAGAAAATCGCTGTCATCCAGCAATCAGTTACTGTTTGGCCTGGGAAGGTGGAAGATCTATGCAACATTTGATATATAATGAAAATTAGTGACAGTGATATGTATGCGCCACTAGTCGTTATGAACCGCGTGACTGCGCAACGTGTTATTCTGGATTTTTCACATTAGCAGTTTTTGAAGATAAAGATGGTTTGATGAGAAGTGAAGCTTCTCTCTGTTTCTCTTTCCTCCTCGAGACTGTCAACAAACAGTTTTAAAGATGTTAAAGATAGAAATCAACAGAATGAAATGACTGAAATACCATTTTCAGTTGCTATGTCTGGCATATTTTGATTTCACATTTTTTACTGCTATACAATAACGGTCTTTGTACATCATATGTAATAATTTTATTTCTGGTTATAAAATACTCCCTTGCCAATTTTCTCGTTTTTGAATTACATTTGGATTATAAATTGTGCTGTTTATTCACATGGGGGCAGGGAAATGATGCTGGACTGTTGCTTCTCGTAAAAATCTGCATTTGTGACTCACATTTATCCGCAAATACACAACTCACATTTCAGATTGTAATTAACCAGGTTAAATCAGACCATCGTTACAGTGATTAATTGTGCCTTCATTAACTGAAGCCAGATAATTTGCATACATTAAATCATTGTACAGGGAAGAAGTAGAGGTCTGTCTAGGCATTTTTTTGTGAGAGGGAGAATTTATTCTCCTTTCTACTTCTCTGTCAGTATTTTTTTCCACATGCATTAGGTTGCTCTCAGACATCTTGCTGAGGAAAACGACTAGAAAGTTCCATTTGGATGCAGCTTTTTCAATTATATTTCTATATGCGCAGCATGTGTAGAATTCATATATCAAAGTAATGATTGTATTTTATGATTAAGTAAATCAATCAAGCAATGAAAACACTAGATCCGAAGATGTTTTTACAAACATGAACTGACATTAAAAGCCAAGCGCAATCATGAGAAGCAATGGATCACTAACTCGGAGATCATTTATTTATCAGTGCGCGGCGTTAACATCTACCTCTAAACAATCTGGAATAATTGAATAAAAATAAAACATTTTATTTTGCGGAAGTAGCAAAGCAGTTGCATCACATAACAGTAGTTATGTTTGATTTTGGTATCTTCGTGCCAAGCACTCTCATGGGTTCTCAAGCATCCAGAAGACATTGAAATGATTTCTAATCATGGTTAATAACCGCAGTGTTTTTTTTTTAAATTGAGCATGACACATTGCCACTCGAGATACTGCGCTAAGCAGGATACGGTGTGATTTCCAATTACAGAACATTTTTTAGTATTCAGCACAAATAATGAAAACCTCTGAAATAGCACAAAAGTATAATCACAAGAAAAACGGCGTGTTCCGATGAAAATACATCCGACTTGGTAGGGTTACGTGTATTAATCCAAACACATGCAGATTTGCTAGATTACAAATTTCTGATGCTGATTGGAGATGCTGTTCATGCGCACACACACACACTCCAGCAGTCCACGGGTTACAGCTGCTCTGTCAAATGCTTTCGTGCTCGCTTTCTAACTTCATTTTCAGCCATTTTTGAAGGTTACGTTCACTCCTAAATTCGTTGGAGGGAGCTGAGAAACAAACAGAGATGAGGGGGAGAGGAGAGGGAATTGAAGAGCGATTGGCAAATGTCTGTTGGCAGTGCGAGAGATAGGCAGGGTCATCTCTATTTCACAACAATGATTAGCTCTGCCCATCTGCCGGCTCGACAGGCTCCTCCTGCTGTGATTGCAGTGTTCTCTGTTCAATGTAGCCCTGGAAATTAGTTCATTTGTGCTGCTCAACCCCAGCCTAACTGTACTGAGAACAGGTGCAGCATTCTACCCCCGCACAAAGCCATAGCGAGCGTGTGCGCGTGTGTGAATCCTGTACAAGAGCAGCCGAGCAGCAAGCAAAGCAGACTCATCAACTGTGAAAAGATTCGCATCTCGCAACACAATAGCAGTAGATTGCAGTGGATCAACTTCCTGTTCAGAAATAAGCACCTTTTTCTCCTTAGTAGGACGTCTCTCCTTGCAGAGTTATTAGCTTTCACCTCAGAATTCCGACATCAATACCTTTTTACCTCTGTGTATATTTAGCAGGGTACAAAAGCTACTGTGTTAAACCAAATATGACACTAGCACTTTATTCTCACTGCTGAGAATTTTAAGTAGTTCCCATCAATATTCTGTCCAAATTTAATTCCCAACGGCTCTGTCAAGAAGCCTCAGTCTGTGATTCTGTGCTAGTGTGGAAATGGCAGAGCCTTCACAGAGAAAGATCTGGAGCTCAGAGCCCTGCAGCTTCAGAGGCCACCGCTATTGTCAGGGCACTTTGCCATTTTGGAAGAAAAGGCCGCAAGAATGAGCTATTTAACATGTGGGTCACTCAACGGTCACTGCGCGCACGCACAAGGCATTCGTGTGGGAATTAACCACCTTTCACTGCTCAAACGCAAGTGTGTGTGTGTGTAAATGACAGAGTGCAGAAACAGAGACTCCTGTTCCGAAAACTAGTGATGAAGGACCACCTGTTTTTAATAGACATTTACCAAATGTTGCACAGAACTGCATCCAAAAACTGTGTGAGCATTATGGTGACGCTCCAAGCTCATATGGGTTGTAAATAGATGTGAAAATAAGAGAAACTAAACTAATATTTCACATTTTGTGAATACCAAAGAAAACATCATTGTTGTTGTTTTTTCGTAATCTGATGGATGACAATAAAAAATGTCTATCTATATCTATCTATCTATCTATCTATCTATCTATCTATCTATCTATCTATCTATCTATCTATCTATCTATCTATCTATCTATCTATCTATCTATCTATCTATCTATCTATCTATCTATCTATCTATCTATCTATCTATATATCTATCTATCTATCTATCTATCTATCTATCTATCTATCTATCTATCTATCTATCTATCTATCTATCTATCTATCTATCTATCTATCTATCTATCTATCTATCTATCTATCTATCTATCTATCTATCTATCTATCTATCTATCTATCTATCTATCTATCTGTCTATCTATCTGTCTATCTATCCAATATAAAACATGAACTGACTGCAATAATGGCCCGGTTGACTACTGAGTTTGGGTCTAACTAAAGAGGCAAACCAAAGCTACAATTCACATGGGACCCTAGACATCCTCTGAAACGTGTCTAAGGATGCATTAGCTCAAGCAATCTGGCTGCAGAGCCATAAACGCTCGCAGTTTTGTGTTTTCAGGCATAAGCATGTTAAGCAGAGAAAGAGGATAAGAGTGCTCATTAGGAAACAAATGTAATGAAATTACGTTTGTATTGTCATCACAAGGGTGCGTGTGTGTGTGAGAATCTCAGTCACATAAATATGACACACAAACAACAGACACCTCACTTACATATACGCACTCGCACACCCACTGGGCTTCAGGATGCTCGTGCATGCGAAAGTAGATGAAGAATTCTCCATTGGGGGCCGTCACCATTGAGGCGAAGAGCAGGTGTCTCCAGCCAGGCAGAGAGAGAACCAGGGCAGCCTGCCTTGGTTGAGCCTTTAGCCCCACCAGAGTTCCCCTTGCCTGGGAGGACAGGTGACATCTGGCCCCTGTGCCTATGTAGTGGAAGATGCTTCCTCCAGGGACGACAGTCACTACTGAATCTCTGAGCCCTGAGTCGGTATGGAAAAATTGGATTTTTTTCCCGCTGCCTTTACTTTTTGATGATTTCACAGGGACTGGGTGTTGATGAAGATTGGGGGTCTTGAAAGCTCTCCCCTTTTTCTCTTTGAAAAGACAGCGAAAAAAAAAGAGTCAGTGAAGAGAGGGGTCAGCGTGAGTGATACAGGCACCATGACCTGGAAGTAAAAAGCCTGTGATTTCAGCAGCAGGGGGCGAGTGCTGGCGATGATGGTCCCCAAAGAAAAACCATCCACTTACCTCTCTATGCGTACAGAATAAAGGTCTAGTCTTCATCAGGAGTTTCAGGGCTGTGATTTCTGCAGGGAAAAAGAACATCAAAACAGAGGATCCAGTGAACAGCGAGAGCTTTGTGTTTTAAGTGAGACTATTCAAGCAAAGCCATAAAAAGATACAAAATAAAAGAATGAGCAGAAAAGGGGGAAAAATTACAAAGGAAGAGTAATTTCTATGGCTGAGCCAGCACTCAAGACTGTTACCGAGAATGCATACAAAAATGCACAGTATTTTCGAATGCAAAAAATAGCAGCAGTGCTGTTTTATTCGTCCAGAAAAAGAAATAGACATTTTAATGATTCGGTATTTCAGGAATGATGATGGAGTGATTTTTAAAAGAGAAACATTAAACGCTTACACATGAATGTGTGTTAAGTGCATGAATGCTCGCTTGTCTGGTTTACCCCGGCTTGCTTAAGTACTATAATTAATGGTTTTGTTAATTGAACAGGAATTGCGAAGGCGCTGTAGTGTAGAAAGCAGCACCAGTAATTCATCAATTTCACTCTTTTCCTCCTTCTCTTTTTCACGTTGCGCGCACGTTACTTTTACAGCTTGAGCACTGGCTACAAGGGCAACATTAGTTGGCAAATTATACGAGCCACCATATTTTAAGACGAACTCAGGACAGGATTTGTTCACTCAAATTGAACAAAACATGCTGCTGTTATTTTACAGGAAAACAGATTCCAAAGACTCCTTGAAACACTCCAATACGTTGATTTGCATGTTAAATACATTAAGAAAAGCAGTCAACCCTGACCGGCTGTTATTAAAGAAGTCCAATCATCCATCAGAATCGGCGGCCATTTTGTAGTGGGATTATCCGCTATGACACGCAGGCTGTTTCTAAAGTGATAAATGTGCTCTCTGCCTGAATGATAGCCTGTGCCCAAGAGCTGACACGTTGACGAACGGCGCTGTTTCCCCGAATTGATAGGTTCTGAGCCCATACATTTCATTGATTCGTTAATTGTTCGAGGGAGTTGGAGGCGCCTGACTGTCATGAATAAATGATAGATGCCTGGCATGTGTGCATTACCGAGGAAGACCTTTGAGGCGTGGTGTTGCTTCCTCAGAGACGCCAACCGTCCTCTTCACAGCCCCGAGGAGCTGCTGGTCCCCGTTAGTTTCCCCTCACATTAATAATGCATTCTCTCTAACAGCAGTGTTCAGCATTAAATGCTCTGCCATGGAGCCTGTTCAAAAACATCAATACAAACTCACTGAAATAACCCTGTTTCAGGCAGAGGGGGGAAAAAGAAGTTACATATGCTAATTGCTTCTTAAGGCATTCCTTCTGTCTACAGCTAGCGGCTCTTGTATCCTTTTCTCTTTCTGAATCTTTTCTCTTGCCTTGCTCTCGTCTGCTCTGAATAAGTAAGGCACCATGAATTCTGGGAGAAAGACAGCATGGATGGAGGGGAGTGGTGCAGAAATACTGACGATGCTTTTCCCAGGGCTCAGAAAGACAAGGTGATGGAGTATCTACAAACAAGGAAAGATAGGCGGGGGAACGGGGGGAACGTGAAAAGGAAAAAAGAGAGATCGATGGCACATTTCTGTTCGATTTTACCCCAGAGATATGTGTTGTACATATAATATCAATGAGCTAAAAATGACACTTTTTTCAGATAACTCATAGTAGATGCTTGGAATCAAATTCTGTCAGTGCAGCTTTAAAAAAAAAAAAAACGACTACATGATTGCTATTTGTCATATGAATATCTGAGACATGTAAATGTGTCAGTCTAGTGGCACAGTTTTAGGGGACTAGTTGCAATATTGACCTATTGGGTATAAATAAATGTGTGTATATTTGGCAGTTATACATGTTTTGAGCGGCAGAGATATAAAGTTAAGAAACTATTTTTTCATCGGACACTTCATATTAGAGCTATGACAACTTTTTTTCTTTCCTTCAAAATGTAAATCATACATATTCAGGCACCAAAACACAACCTTATTAAAATCCACTACAGACTAATTGAAATCCACTATGGATATTCATTGTTGTAGAGGAATGCATAAAATAATGAATAAGCTACATTCATCTTGTGGTTGCTCTTAGCGAAACCTGGCCTGGTCTGCACAGTGAAAGCGTAGCCCCCTCTCTGAAGGGAAGCACTGATTAAAGACCAGGCCAGATGGACCGCAGCGGTCTTCCTCATCGCGCTCGAGAGCTCCGACTGCGATCAAACACAGCAAAGGCCACCCTACAGCCAACCATCATACAACTCGATCTTCACCATCGCTCAGTCTCCCTCCAGCCAACCATAAGTGGCTGCACCACACAAATGAGATGGAGAGAATCGTCAGTGATATTAATGATCAGAAAAGAGCGTCTTGCTCAATGTCACCTTCGTTTTGAACAGGCCACAATGAGAGCCACGCACCGGGTTAGATATCTGCTCAAGGATTCACCAGTGCCACATTTATCTAATTTTAGCCACAATTAACAAGGCTTTCCTGAATTGTAAAAAGTCATCATGATAAGTACCATCAAAATCAGCATGATAATTATTTGTAGTCATATTTTTGACCTTGATGTTTTTTATTAGCACTGAAAATCTATAAAACTCAGCGTTTTTAAGCAAAAAGTGAACAGACATGGATGATAGGGGAGAGCAGACATGGATGATAGGGGAGAGCGGAGCACAACCTAACGCGGGGTTAGTTGTGACACACATGGTTTAAAACTTTCCACACATGCCAGGATGACGAAACTTAGAGCATTTACTAGTTGCCATATCAACATTATTTAGAGAAAACATTGCGGCAAAATTAAAAAATCTATGGAAGATATCACTGAACATTTATTTAACCATAGCAAAAGTAAATTTCTTGCTTAAGTTAATTTTTCATCTGTTTTTTGTGTTTATTTAAAATAAGACAAATCTGATATTATTGTAATCTTATATCTGTTATTTAACAGTTGATAACAGTTAACTTTCTCATACGAAGGGAGCCCAGCAAACATTGGTCCGACGGCAACGTCGTGTGCCTGGATGGCATAAATCGGTAAAAATATGTAACGTTAACACAGAACATTTCCGAAAAATGCATTCCACTTTCATTTTGGAACTATTTTTCAATCATTCACTTTAATGCTGATCTAATCAGCAGAAGACACAAGCCGGAGTTTAAATCCAAGTTGAGCAGGTGGGGTGCGTTGTATCTGCGTTACAATTAGCCCCTATTAGAAATATGATATTATATTCTATACTTTTATGAATTCTATTGAGAAACCATGAGAGAAAAGTGAATAATGACGGAGAATCAATGTTCAGAAATGATTAATTATTATTATGTTTTTAGTTATGCTGTATAGCTGTATTTAGCAATGTGTTTGTTGTCGAACTCAAAAATGTGTATATTTTAATGATTAAAAAATGCTATTCTTTTATTTTTAAAAAGTTAATTATTGTATTTTATTGACAAAATATTTTAGTTTGTCTTGGACATTTTTTTGATTATATCAGATAACATTTTAAGCTGTCATTTGGTCATGTTACAACGTGCCCCTCACATGTTACAATGTACCCCACCTCTGGGGCATGTCGTCACATTTCACTTTCATTCTTTCAGGGTAAATCAAGAAAAAAGTATACACTGTATTAATGAAACAAAACCACATAATTGTACTAGATGTGTGAAATGAATGTGGGAAAAAATAAATACTCTGAACCCCAAGTGAATTTACACAAACTGAGAAAGTCAAAAAGCATTCGGTTGTGCCCCGCTCTCCCCTACATATGTTTTTACCAGTTAAATCTTAACTCAAACATTACCTGAATCCTTATCCTCTAAAATATCTCGGATACGAAGCACAACCGTCGTTTTTAGACAGGTTTTTTCGTATTTGAACGTGGCGAGCTCCATCTGGGTGAGCCGAGCCTGAGCTCAGCAGCCTGACACTTGCAGTGCTGCCTGGCGGTGAAGCCGCCAAAAAGAGTTGATGTGGTGTCGAGGTTCTCCTTTGAGAAGGTGACAGGAACAGGAATTGGGCTGGGTGATACTCATGTCCTCTGACAGAAAGAGATATTTGCTTCAGAGGGAGAAAACTTCACCCCTTATTCCCAAGACGAATGAGAATTGTGACAATCGGGATATGTCAAATAAGAGAGAGAATTTGATGTGAGGAGAAAAAAAATATTTGTCCTTCAACAAATCAAAATTGAATAGAAATAGTAAGTCTGGGAATATCCGTTTCTTGTTTTTGTTTAGTTTTTTAGTCATATTTTTTTTTAACAAAGTAATTTGAGGGAAAATACTAACTAAAATAAACATGCAGTGTTTTGAATGTATTTCAGTTTTTCTCTACCTAATCTATGAGTGAATTCCCAAATTACAGGACAAATTGAAGTGCCGTTGGAAAACTTTCGAAATTTTTAAAACAAGGCTCCAAATGAGATGTGCAATTTTTAACACACTTCAGCTGACAGCTTGCAGGGGATCTACACTTCAGTGTCTTTAAATAAACCTGTTATTATTCAGGGTGAAAATTGAGACAAAATAAATGCTCCATCTCACCGGAAGATTTTTCTCAGTTGAAACAATTATCACCATGTCTGTTGCATGTTTTAACATGTTAAACGCTCAGAATAGATGCCTGGTGCTCGTGGTGGAAGCAGGAGTGAATGTGAAGTGAATGTGCAAGAAGCATATTGTGGAAATCGATAACATTGACAGGACACTGAGGGAGCATGAGTAACACACTCATCCGAGTGGACTGCGGGTTTGAAATATTTGACAAACAAGAACACCTGGATTTGTGGTTATGGCCAATGGGAAGAAGTCAGGTGGGTGCGTGTGTGTTTGGAAGCAGGGAGAGATGGGGCATGCAAGGTTCAGAGTAATTAGTTAGATTGAGGGCTGAAATGAGGAAGTGTGAGAGGAGGCTGGGGCTAAGCATTTGTGTGTGTGCGTGTGTGTGTATTTGTGTTAGAGGCCAGGTTGGTGGGATGCTCTAATTGGAGCTAAGCGGCCGCAGAGGATCAGAGGTACTCCAGAAACAAAGGAGCACAGGCAGAGAAAGAGAGGGAGAGAGAGAGAGCGGTTGCAGTATTGGGTGTGTGCATGTGTCTCTTAGTGTTTGAGTGAACAATAACTAAAGTGACATTTTACATGCTCAGCTAGCAAAGGCTTTGACCAAACCTCTGACTGCATCAAAATCACACACATGGCCAAACTCAGTTTTGAAAATGAGAAGAGACATTCCTACATGATTAAAAAAAAGAAATGTACACATGAATATTTTCATTTCCAAGAAAATGTGTTCTGACTAAAAACAGCATTTCAACCCACAATGACAAATTAAATTCCAATTTACAATCATATTTAACTACTGTAAACCGAACGCATCCAAGATAGAAAAGAATACATTTTCAGTGTCAATTAGTTAGCTGAGCATATAAAAACACAATTTTACAGAATGAAAATAAATCAATTAGCCTCGTTGCTTTTAGCTCGTTACTCAATTCGCATGCTGCTTCACTTTTAATGGCTTTTTGACAGCCGATAAATTATATGATTTACATTAGCTGGCCTGTTATAAAACCCCTCTGCCGGTGGTCAGAACAGCCATCCTTTAGCTCGACAATACCTGCATAAAAAGCCCATTTGGCAAAATGGCCGACATAAAATGCATGTGGGTTGGAGGACAAATAACAGCATCTTATATAAAATGATGCTATCTATGCTATTATCTGCTGTTCGTTTTTCCGAGAGGCTTATCCAACGAATGATGACTAAATGAAAGTCGTTTATGTACAGACACACACATACAGTACACTTTTCTGCAATAGTAAAGATCCCCGAGGTCACATCCTCCCACTCAAAACCTCCATGTATTCTTGGCCAAACCTCCCACCGCAGACCTCATGCCAGTCTAATCCCTAAGACCCCTCCCTCCATCTGTCCCCACCCAGCCCAGGAGTGAACAGAGAGACAGAGGGTCACACGCCGCCTCTGAGTCATACTGGACGCGTTCCCTCATCCTGCACGTCTACTGCTGGTGTGCACGGCCCCAATTCAAAGCACTTTCTCATACGAAGGGAGCCCAGCAAACATTGGTCCGACGGCAACGTCGTGTGCCAGGATGGCATAAATCGGTAAAAATATGTAACGTTAACACAGAACATTTCCGAAAAATGCATTCAACTTTCATTTTGGAACTATTTTTCAATCATGATGGGACGTGTGTCAGAGGGCTGTCTTTTCAACGGTCATTAAACGTCCAAATGTTTGCTGGGAGATCTCATACTGGATGCTGCAAATGGATTGATTTTACCCAGCAAGCAATAGCAGCCATTTCACTGCCTCGAGTAACCCACTTCTAGCCAAATTAACCTTAAATTTGATTTCTTGTCGTTTTTGCCAAAATAACTCACAAGATGTGTGATATTCCATCATGTAAGCAAAGTCAACCGTGATTACAAGGTGTTTAGTTTCACTTTATATTAGTTAGGCTTAACTACTATGTAATAACATTTAAATGAATCATTTGATACAATGCACTTTTTGTGTACATACATGTTTTTACATTGTACTTACATTTACATTGTACTTACATCTATAATTAATTCCTGTAGTTACATTTGTAATTACACTGTTGACAAATCCCTTACACCTAACCCTACCCTTAAACTTACCCATACCACCACACCAGATCCTAACTTTACCCGTATCCCACCTCAATATCAGCAAAAGTGTTTTGCAATACAATATGAACACAATAAGTACATTGTACTTATTTTTTTGATGCAAGTACATAGTAGTTAAGGCCACCTAATATAAAGTGGGACCAGTTTCCTTTTCTTTGACGTGATCTAATTGATGAGTAGTCTATTCTTGGGCTATGGTTAGTTTATTAAATTTTCACTGACAGCCCAAATTTTGCCTTGTTTTAGCCTAGACGTCAGGACTGTGTTTAGATGGCTATTAGATGTTTTAATTAAATGGGTAGGTTCATATTTATATATATATAAGTGTGCATTTTAGATGCTATGACTGCTCATCATTTTACAGTCTTGTGGTGTGATTTTTAAAAAATACCAAAATCCCACGTAGTTTCTTAATTCATATGGGGTCATAAAAGTGCATGTGTAATTGTCTAACAATTTGAAAACCATTTTAGTTGAGATGTTAAAATGCAGGTCACAAATACTGCATAATGATAGTGATTAAAAACAAAATACTGATATTTTCCAAGCATAAGCTATTTTGAAAATAGCATGATAGCTGGTATATTACTATGCAATGCAGATATTTCTGATTTGTCTGATGCTTATGTTTTTAGTACGTACCCTGTGAATACAGGGAAATTCAAATTGAACCTTCCAGATGGGACTCGTCTCCTCTTCTATCTGCAGTCTCAGCTGTTACAAAGACCAGCAGCTGACATTTAGTCCTTTATAAAGATTTCCGAAAAAAGAGAAGGAAAGGAGAGAGAAAGAGAAAGATAACTGTCATTGTTATTTATGATTTGTTGATGTTTCTGCCTCTTTACAAAAGCATGGTGTAGAATACCTGGTGAATGTTACAGTAATGTCACAGCATTCTAATCTATTTTGTGTTATTTATTATTGTTTGTAACTAACTATTGCCAGGAGCCGATCTGTTCTCCTATTATTGTCTGAAATAGACGGAAAGAAAAAAAAATTCAAGAGAATAAGAGAGCGAAACATTCAATCTATATGCAATAAATCCACTCCACTGAAATATAACATGAAAAATACATCTGCATAAAGGCACTCAGCACTTTGTTTACATTCAAATGAGAGAGCAGAGACCTTGGCATTGACTACCCACATGAATATGTCTCTCTCACACGCACAGAACTCTGAAATGCCTAATGATCAGATGTAGAGAAAGTAAGAACCTAGCAGTTTCCCACCACACTTTCCTCTCTTGCTCTGCATAAACACACGCAGTATGAAAGTCAAAGTCAAAGTGCACATTTCCACCTGCCACCCATGTGATGATGAGAAATGGTTGGTGGTGTCAGAAGGGTGGAGAGGGTTTCTGCTGGTTTTCGTTCAGTGGTGGTTTCCATCAGTGGTTGCTAGACTTCAGATTGGTAAACTGACACAGGTTAATGGACTGACTCAAGTTTGCCTGCGCTATAATGTGAGGTGCTGTATAATTGAATCAAGCCTGCATATGAGTGAAATGACAGGCGGGTTTTTTCTATCTCTCTCTCTCTCTGTTGGTGGGAGGAACCTGAATTAATGTCTTGTTGTGAGGAAGATGAAAGGTAATGCCTTCTATAACTCACATGGTGCCACATGGTTCAGTGAGCAATATGGGAAGCAAACACATAACTAGATTATGCCGAGTTTCGTGATATGGGCTGTACATTGCGGTTTTAAATAATGCATTTTCAATGTTATGTTATATACGTATATATATCTCGCTACTGGGCCAAACACATTTAAAAAGAACAGAGAAATATAAGTAGTCTACATGAAGTTTGGGTTTTCTCGGGTTGAGCTCTCAAGTACGGTGTCCCTAAAAGAGTGAGGCCTGGCCGTCTAGTGAGAAATGTCGTTCATTTTTTATGGCTCCGCTGGACTCTCATGCCAAAAGTGGTTCTTGTCAAGTCAGTTGCTCACCGTAAGGGACCTCCGCTGTGGTTTTTAGAAGTGCAGGTGCAGAGACGATAAGACCTCAGCCGTTTCCCAGCCCATTCCAGCCCTGTGATTTGTTCTATTGTACCAGTACAGCAGCACAAAGACCCACACCATATTAAAATGACACCCCCATTATTTCCCCACAACAAACCTGAGAGCAAAATGCATTCACACAAAACTCCCCGAAGACCCATTGAATGTGTAACATTAGGATTGTGTATGCGGAGTAAATGGGTGCAAGCAGGAAATGTGTTTTTGCCCGTGATGAATTCCATATCTTGGTAAATAAAACAAGATCTGAAATCCCTTCATTCGGCGAGCAGTCGCTCTCGGGCAGCCCTCACCGGTGGAGATGTGAAATGGGTTTTGTCAGGGGTGGGAGCGGCTGGTCTCGCGGTTAATTATTGATTCAGTGCGCGTGCAGCTGCGAACAACAGAGAATGTGGGAAGAGTTTGCACTAATATTTAGAAAAGAGAAAATGGAAGAAAAAAAAATAATGCATCGGGTGTCATTATTTTACAAAACTGTCGTAGATGAAACCGGAATGCAGGAATGAGTTTGAGTAGGTTGTGATGTCACTACATGGGAAGGCCGAGTTCATAAATATTAATTAGCTTGTGCTGCTGTTGCTGACGTTCTACACTAATTTAACATTGAGATACAATACGTACATTTTTAAGCAATTCAAGATACTAAGTCACTAAATAAATTATTTTTTCTACGATGTAAGTAACCATGATTTGTGAGACTCAACCTTACACCTGAAATAACCATAGAAATAAATTGCCTGGATTAATAAGATCTACGACACAATATTTAAACAAATTTTAAATATTAAACAACAAAGGTTTAAACCAATTAAGGGACGGAGGAGGGGGAGAGACCTTCCTTCAACCCAAGAATTCCAATTATGTGAACACGTTATTATGTGTGTAACTTACATATAATAATGTAAATGTGTAGGCTTCTATATGTGTATGTGTGTACAAGCATGAGGTAGCCATCCGCTTGTTAAGTCGTGACGTAAGGAACGCCGTTTCTGGGTCCAAGCCTCAACTCGTTTCACTTGAGAATGCCATCGACATCCAACATCAAACATTTAAAAAAGTTAAACATTTTAAATACTTACAGTCTACTCAACAGTCTCCGTGCTCACAGCGTCGCAGACATGAATATTTTAAAGATTTATAAAAGATGAATCACTGTCTGGCCATCTGGAATTTTGATATGGAGATAAAGGTTATGATTATATATTTTGTTGTAGTATTACACCACATTGTGTGTGTATATTAGCACTGTTTGTTGTTTTTCTTGAGGTATGAGCGCTTGGACCCGGAAGCGCTGCTGCGTGACCGCATAGCACCAATACGCTGTGACCAATAACTTATTTACCACTTTATTATAAATGTATAGTTCACAAATATATCATTAAAACTAGGGCTGTCAATTTAACGCGTTAATTATATTTATTAGTTACAGTAAAAAAATAACACGTTAAAATTATTAACGCATTTAAGCACTTGCCCCGCCCCAGACCAACTTAGGTCATCTTACATTTCATACAGTTGATTGATAAAGAATATGATGCAGTAACTCACTGTGTGATGAAGCCTATAGAATGCAGTTAGAATGTCCATAAAATTCAAGGTTGAGTTTTAGTCTAGGGGTGTTTTTACACTGGGCACATTTGTTGTGGTCACGCGATTGTTCCCGGCGGTGCTATGCTCGAATACACTGCAGGCTCACTCTTGCTCATGCTTACATGTGTTTTATTGAACTAAATATGTTGTCATCTGATAAAACGCATGCGCAGGTTACTTTTCTTGCACACCAGAGTCCGTGTTGCTTTCGCATTCACGTGAATTGCGGCACAGCTCGAGCGCAAGTTGCGCAACCGATCTCAGACAACCTCCTTCAGGCAGCCTCAAATTCAATTCCCTGAGCTCAGCACAAGTCTGCAGTGCTCCTGTCAGAAATTGAAGCTTTCGCACCTCTATCGCCCCCCGGTGGCCGGTCCCAGTATAGCTCCTAAACCCCACCCCTCCATGTATTTGAATGGACGCGAGACACACTAAACAATTCATTTACACTTCAAATAATTGTTTCCTAAAGATGGTTTCTGTCATTTTAGGCAGTTTTTATTACGATAATTTAATTTCAAGTGTTCGTTTTTTAAATAAGTTTAGTTTTAGTGAGTTATTTGATGCTATAAAAACGGGGGGTGTGACGTCATGATTGACAGCTGAGATTGACGGCTTCTCTGAGTGAAGTTGTCACTGAGGCACTAACTGACTTTTTTCAGGATTTTTGGGAGGAGATTGGAGCTTTAGCTTTAATTTCTACATTTCTATAACTGTTTATTTCACACCAACACAATGAATTAATCTGCATCTGCGAGAGTGTGGGCGGGCTTTTGATAATCGCGCCTCTACTTCCTGTTCTCTACTGCGCAACTCCAGTCCCGAGATCGCTACTGCGCAGACTCGGTCCCAAGATGTCAGCGCCGTGAGCGGGCCTATGAAAGCTTCAACTATGGTCAGCGGAAGTCAATGAAGTCGCGTCGTCCATATTTTTTTACGGTCTATGGCTCAGCATGACAGCTTTCACATTACCAATGTTTCATGTGAACCGTGCCCCGTTTCGAACTTAACTGCCAGAGTGAAAACACAATGCGATACTGATATTATACAACAGTGTAATAAAATAGTCAAGTAAGTTAATATTGTGTTGTTTTAGACACAATATTGTCTGTTTTGCTCAGTTTTGCCAACGAAAATATAAGGACAATGTAGAAATGTTTGTCTCCGACTCCGAGCGATACACAGCGTAATCCGCATTTTGAATGAATCAGGTGAACCAATGATTCAATGGTCCATTATGGCCCTGTCCCAAATGGTACCCTAAACCCTCACGGTCTTCCTCTGAGTCCGCACTTTCACTTTGTAATGCCACTTTGACTGCCGGGAAGAAGTCCGCTGCGTAACGCACACCAGTGCGGGCTCGGCAGAAGTGCGCATCGAGGGCGCATATCGACCTCAAAGGGGGCGCTCGCGAGCACCCTTCTGAGACCTAAAATGACAAATGGGACACCCTGCGGTCTCGTGGATTTAACGGACACGCGCACACAGCGACCATTGTAAGTCCACAAGACCGAAAGTGCACATGAAGTGTGCCATTTGGGACAGGGCCAAAGAGAATGATTTACTTCACTCCTGAATGAATCAGCCAATCGAACGAATCGAATGAATGAATGGATGACTCAATGACTCCATTAGACATTTATCGCCATCTATTGGCAGTTTTAATTTCTTATTTGGAGTATTATTGCATTCAACATTATTTCATATTTCTATATTAATAAAAACAGACATTAAAGGTATAACGTTAGTTCTCCCAAAAATATATATATATATTTTTTTTTTACACAATAATGACTTTAAATGATCTTTTGGGAGTAATTTCTCAGCCAAATTTGATGTGTGATTAATTAATTAGATTAAAAATTGTAATCGCTTGACAGCCCTAATTAAAACGTGTGTTAATTGTTTAAAACTCTTAGGTCGGTAACGTTAACTGCTAGTGGCGCCAAAATTACAACATGTATTGCTCAACAGATTGCGTCTCGAAAATTACTTAAAAATAGTATGAAACCGAGTAAAAACCACTCTATGTGCGCGTGCGTCTTCCCTCAGGTTCCAAATAGTACATAAATCCCTATCTAGTCATCACAAGTACAGTTTGCTTTTGACACTACACTTAAATCCAAAATGTTTCACGTGTACCTGTCTTCCACACGCAACCGAAGGTCAAATTAGCTGTCAATCAGAGCCCGTTATTTCCCCAAAGGCGCGCCGCTC
Organism: Gobio gobio; assembly: GCF_949357685.1. Lineage (NCBI taxonomy): Eukaryota > Metazoa > Chordata > Actinopteri > Cypriniformes > Gobionidae > Gobio > Gobio gobio. The sequence continues at coordinate 47,327,186 of NC_137116.1, read as the reverse complement.
CCCACGGACTCGCGCCTCACCCTCTCCAACCGTCTCCTCAAGAGCAGCGCGCGCCACCCCCTGTCTGTCCCCGCTCAGCCAATCAGATCTCACACCAGCCTGACACTGTGTTCCATAAATGGTGTGGAGGAAAAAGGGACGCTCGCACTACTAGCTCCACAGAATCAAGGGAACCGATCTTTTTTGTTTTTATTGTTTTATTTTGGATACTTCCCCCTCAGCTACATTAATTTATGACAAAATAGACGCTCTCCGACCGCAGCTGTAAGTTTTCGACTGCATCTCAGCATCTCTCAGCCGACCTGTCTGCATCCGACTGTCCTTGGGTCCACGCGACACATCTCCTCCAAGACTTTCGGGAACGACTCCCCACAAAAACGCTCAAAAGCGCAACGTTTGTTTTTTGAACCGGGTATCTGAATAAAATAACGAGCTTTTTCCTTTTTTCCCCTTTCACCTCCGGACACGAGAATGGTCATGGTGAGTAACGCAATGTGTTCGCATTTGAAAGAGAAAATCACTGAAACACGCCGTCACGCGCAGCCTTAGAATAATCCCTTCATCCCTCGTAATACTCCTTCAACAACTTTGCTCTTTTCCTTTCTCCTAAGCACATAAACGGCGACAATAGGGATGAAGACAAAATGTTATTATTTAGAGATTATTTTTAGGGTGCGCATTTCGCGTAAAGGTGTGTGTGAATGTGTGTGCAGTTATGGTTTTGTACAAAGAGCAGGTGTGTGAGATCAGTAACCTGTGTTTTCTTCAACCTGATACTCAGTCGATAACAACTGTTGTTTATTTAATTAAACAAGTTTCGTAACACATTTGCCAATGACTAAAAATATGAATTGCCTTAATCAGTGGAGTTAAACTGCTATTGACCACTTGCTGATATTAATACAGATATGCAGAGATAAATATAAAGTTAATGCAAAATGATATATAAACTAATATATTACAGAATAATGACCGTTGTCCAGGGCAACATTGTGTAATTGACTGTTCATTCGTTTCCTGACGTGTCAATGTTAATCAACTAAATTCAACATTCATGTATTTATTTATTTGTTAATTTATTTAGCATTGTTTGTTATATAAGAGAGGTTATTATTGCAGAATAAAACCTGTGATAATGACCATCAGACTGTAAATTATCCGTATGCGTATATTTACATGGTGTGTGTATATATTTATTTAACATACTCCGCAATCATTGCATGCTTTTCTTGCATTAATTAGCATTGCATCCTATTTCCATAATGCCTGCAGGTGCAATCAGTCTGCTCTAACTCAAGCTGAGACCTTGGTTGCAATTGATTGCCTTTGCTGGTTCCGAAAGGGCTTTTGCTAGCCGAAGTGCCTGTGCCTTCGACTGCAAGGCTGCCTGAGCGAAAGTGTTAATTTTCCAGAGTAGAGCAGATGACGGACAGCTGAGGCAGCCAGTGAGAGACGTGAGGAGGAGGGGGCTGCTCTGACCTCACCAATGAGGAGGGGGCAGGGAGTGGGGCTGCAGCGTTCAGCTCATGCTGAAGCCCGTGCATTCACAAGCAGCCTCACTTGGAGGAGGAATGCCCACTCTCTCTCCCGCTGGCCGCACGCTGCCTCGCCACCGCTGAGACACATACTGAGAGAGAGAGAGAGAGAGAGAGAGAGGGGAGACAGAGAGAGATCTCCAAGTGAGGAGACATTAGCACGGCTATAGGCGAGAACTCTGCCCGCCGACTTACAAATGGAGTGGAACGGGTTTAAGATGGTAAGGATGCTGCGGTGGTTTTGTGCAGACAATTGGGTGTGTATGTGTGTGTGCGGACGAGTGTGTGTTTGCCCTTGCTGTGTCTCACTGCCTGCAGCTGCAGTGGCAGCATTGGAGTCTCTCTCTGTCTCTCTCTCTCTCCTTTCTCCTCTTTTTCAATTCTGCATGCTACTCCTCCCCTTTCTCTTAGGATGAGAGGAGCTTTATTTGAGAACAAGGCTGAGGAAAAAAAGAAGAGCTTGAGAGGAGAGAAAGGACAGGTGTAGCAGGTCCTTAGATGCTGCGGTTTAAAACCCATCTACGATGTAGAGGCAGCGTTGAATCTTGATGCTCACCTTCTTTTGCTCTCATCTTCCATTTTCACCTTCATTTTAACACTTGCCGCTCCGGTTTGATCTGTCAAAATAATGCATTCACGAGTAATGTGATGATCCTTTTTCTGAATGATTTCCTAAACACACGCTTTACGGTTTGTTCAAAAATCACATTTACGATGCATGCATAGAAGGTTGTGTAAATGTACTATGCTATAGAGTGTAAGTTTGTAAATGAGAATGAGTGGGAGTGACCTCGTGCGTGTGTGTGTGTGTACGTGTGCGTGAGAATCTATTAGGCAGTGTGCGAGGGTGTGTTTCCGTGCATGGTGTAGTTAATGTTCAAGCACGTCTGGAGATCACTGCCTGTGTTTGCCCATCTTCTCTGATAGAGGTAGGGCAGGCTGCACTAAACATGCTGCGTTGTTTGTGTGTTGTGTGAGTGTATGTGTCCATTGTTGACTAAGGGCTCAGAGACTGCCTCCCCCGGCTGTCACCAGGCTAGTGGGAGACTGTGCCTGCCAGGAACCAACTCTCCCCGAGAGAGAGAGATAGAGGGAAGTAGCGAAGCGTACACACAGAGCTGGGTAAGAGAAAGCCTAGGCCTGCCTTAGCACATCATTTAAAGGTGGAAGACATCATAGTTACACCGTTTCGAACAGTCGAGACCGCACAGATATATGTATTTACTAACTAGCAGTGACTGTCAAATTCCTCATTTGAGCGATGCGGCGTTCAGACTCAAATGTGGGCAGCATTATTCATTTTTCAGGCAAATGTTTGACTGTTTGTGTGTGGGCTTTAACATGCAATCAAAATGCTAATTGAAAAGAGAGTGATTCCCAACAGTGGATCCCTGTCTTACCTCCTGCCTCCGTTTCTTTTGTGTGAAACACAGTTTGTGTGAGGCAGAAAAACATTAGGGCAGTGAGGGGGCTTGTCCACGATGCTTATAGTGAGAGAGGAAATAAGGTGTGGGAGGGAGGAAGTTAAGGGGAAAGAGCTTCTTCCACATAGGCCTATACATTTCTCCTCCTCCTCCGCAGTGCTGACGTTAACGCTACATGCGCTCCTAATGGCCACTACACAGAACTATGGCCACGTAGAGACAGCCTCTCCTCTTCTTTCACCTCACACCCTATCCTCCTCTTCACCTCTGTGCTTCCTCATAATTTCACTCCCTCCTCCAAGCTGCCTTACTACTCTGCTTTAGGGCTTTCTCCTTTGTTGTCCGACTCCAAGGTTGCATATCAATGCTAATAAGGCTAAAGCTGGACTGAATATTAAAAAGGGGTGGATGAGGGCGCAGGTGGACAACTGAGAGAGAGAGAGAGAAAGAGAGAGTGAGGACAGGAGACGAGCTGCGAGATGCTGAAATCTGGGCAGCAGGGGTGGGAAAAGTGCCCCAGGATGTGTGATGGCTGGGTGGAAGAGTTTGCACCCCTCTGCACACAGCGTGACTACAGATGACAGCTGAGTGTCAAAGTGGGCCACTTGATTTCTCTGAGAGTTAGAGTAGAGGCTCAGGTTGCCCCCCTCTGGCCGTGAAGACTCTGGGGCTCCGCGAGCATGTGACACCACTGCATCCATCCCTCACGGTTTCCCGCTGCAGGAGAACAGCAGCATCCATCTAACTGACTGCCTTGGCGTGCTTTTGCGACGAGCCCTCAGATGGTGGCGCCGTAGAGCTTCCACCTGAGTGAGTTTTAAACATGGTTCATTGTGCAAGTTTCAGTTTTAAAATTGCAGGCACATAGCACTTTCGGTATTGCTTTTCTGTACAAAGACATTCATTCTGTTATCGGAACTTTTTGTCTATAGGCTCTTGAAACAAATTGAAGCGAGTAGCAAGAAATTGTCCAAAAAAATGGTTGTTCCTTTTGTTATTGTTCCTTTCATATGTAATGTGAAATGAATCAGAGGATGTGTCAGATGATTAAATTATTATAATAGCAGTAAACGGACTCCTCCGCTCCTAAAGACAACAATTGACTGACATTAGATCAGATAACCTCGGATTCAAGATGGGATACTATTTTTCACTCATAAAAAAAAAACAAAAAAAAACAACCACACAAAATAAAATGAATTTCCCGTCTATTGGATTTAGCACACTACATTTAATATTAAAGGACAACAATCAACTACTTATATTTTAAGTATAGCCTTTGCTGTATAGTTCTATAGAATCCATGCCAGATGCCATTCTTAAGTCTTTATGTTCTCACTGCTATTCCGACATGGCATCGTTAAAAGAGTAAACAACACTCTTTAATCTATTTGCTATGCTCTTCATTCCGATTTGAAAAAGTATCCTAATACTTAATCGTTTTCAACAGCTCTGACAGATTTAGAACACAAATGTAACCTCTGAATGTAATTACTGAATGAGTCTCACTCTGCCAACTGATTAGAGAAAATGTCTTGAGAGCTACTGAGGTAACTGAACATCCAGCTCTAGGGAGGATAGAGTGCACTGACAGGTGAAGTCAGAATGCGCTTATTAGACAAGTCTCGCATTCAGACTTAAATAACTCAGAGAAGATTTCAGTAGCTAATGTGAGCTTTCATCACATTGCATATTTGGGATCACTTCTGGGAGAGTTTTACCCTTAGTGTTTTAAATGAGAAGTGAGCAAACCCATGAAGAAAACCCAGGAAATTGTGCATGTAAGTTTGAGCTCGTATTAAAATTGACCAGTTCAATGAAATCTGCCCATAGGAAAGAGATATTGCAAATGAGATCTCAGTAGTTTCCCCTAGATGCCAATGAGATTTTAAGTCTCCATGGTTTCTGAGAAAAGTCTGCGTTTCAAGACAGAATGTCAAATTGTGCTAACGAAACTAAAGCGTGCAAATGTCAGAACGTTTAAACGTTTCTGATCAAAGTATTCCAAGATTTGATCATTGGTGCTATATCAACTTCATTGCTCTCTTACAGTATGCCAATGATTTGTGTCTATTTATTTTTCTAAATAATCTTCAGGAGAAACTTCTGAGAAAAAGATGATACTTTTTATGACATTTGATCGAGCAACACCTTTACCCAAATAAAATTAGGGTAAAACTGTATGCCCTTTATGTAAAAAAAAGATTTAGCCTAATGCATTAAAAGGTTCAGGTAAGATTAAACAATGAATAACAATCTAATATAATCTTAATAATATGCTTTCGCAAAGAGGCCTTTTATTATGTCAAAGCTAAATATACATGAATAACAACAAAACGTTCAGGTTTAAATTTTAATAGGCGTCCACAGTGATTTCTCAGTTTGATTCATCCTCATTTTCCTTGCAGAAAGCTGAGGAGAGAGCAAGAAGGAGAGAGGGAGCGAGCAGGCTTCACAAGCGCAAGCATAATAATTCCTCTGGCGCAAATTCAAAGTGCCACGCACAGACAGACGATAATCAGCCGTATATACACAGCACACACAACCTGCTTACCAACACAACACACCGCTCATCCTGGCAAACTGAGAGATGCCTCTCCAGATACACATTGCATATATATGTAAAATAAAAAATACAAATATGCTCAGCAAAGGCTCCATCATAAACAGTGATTGTTGGTTAGGGTTGATCACATAAAATAGAGAAAGGTAAAAGAAGCGCATTACCACCCATTTCTTTCAAGCTGGCTCTCATCCCCTATCATTCTAGCTTCCGACCTCCCTCTTCCTCCATCCCACTTTCTTTGTTTCATTCCTTCTCCTCTCTCCCCCTCCCTCCCTCTCTCTTTCTCTCTCTCTCACCGCCTGTGAGTTTTGGTATTCATACAGACGTTCGGATTTGAGTGGCAGGCTCTCTCGAGACTGTGCACAAACTGCACATTTCTCTGATCTACATTTTGCACCCCAGGAAAAGACAGCACTAGCAGGCGAGTCTTTGCTCCCACTATTGCAAAAGCAGTCGCTTTTTCTCTCCTGCCCATTAGCCAATTAACTGACCCGCCTCCTGTGACGCTAAAGGACATCTCAAGGTCATTCACATTACAACGGCTCGCCTCACACAATCACATGGAAATCGAAACCTGTAAAACCTTTACAACGCATAGCTTTACGACAACAACGGCTGATGCATTTTAAGAAATTGCATAATGACGGCTGGTACGGCATTCAAAAGAGCACACTCGAGGAGAGATTTTATTTGTGCTTGTTTCCCGTGGGTGAAAAAGGGATACAATGAGGAGAACAAATGAGACGAGAAAGGGAACATGGATATAAATGTCAAAGATAGTTCTGCTCTCCAAATATCAGTGCCCGGAGGTCAAAGGTCACAGCAGTAAGGGGTTACGGAGCGTATGAGGCACAGTAGCTCCAGCAACGAACCCCGACTGAGAAAGGGCAAATGGGGTGGCCCGCAAAACCCATCTTCCCCACAACAGTAACCATAGATACCGCCGTTGGCATTTCACGAAGGGATTGCTTTGCGTGAAATCTTGCCCCTGTAGATCCGCTCGGATTGTGGATATTGTTATCTCGCTGTCAAGAGGAGTTAGGCTGATTAGAGGTGAGAGCAGACCTTAAGCAGAAGTTGCTGTCTTGTCCGGGAGCAAATGTCTTTCCTTACACAAACACACCCTGCCTTTTTTCCTTCCGAGAAGCCAGACATTTATTCCATTAGGTCTCCATCAGCCTGCAATCAGGAAACCGTGGTTAGTAAAAGCACATCGGACAAACACTGGTAAATATTCCAAGCACAAACCAGAATGCCAAATAAAAGAAAGGAAAAACAGTATTCCCCACACACTTCGCACAATCATCTCTGAACGCTGATTCTGATGGATTCTATGAGGATAACCCTATATTCTCTAGCACATTATATATGAGCGTAGATGGTCCCCTGTAGGCATTTTCAATTACAATGTACCCCGGCATTGGAAGATTAATCTGCTCTTTTGAATGCATGCCACATTTGCTGCTTTCGTTGATATTCTGCAGAGGTTTTATCTAACCAGCTGCAATGGAACACATTAGGTCGCCCTCTCCCTCATAATGCCATTCTTTATATCCCCACCTCCAAAGAAAAAAGGACATCCTGGAGACGTGTTGACACAGTGTTTAGGTCATTGCTGTTTTGTAAAACAAGATGACAGTAAAGGCTATCACTTCACTATAGTTGCAGAAGAGCAGGGGGAAGAAATGCCCTCTTGTAAATTACATCCATTAATCTGCATTTTGGAGCCTATAAGACTACATTATATGCCTGACATATATGAAGAGGTTAACAGATTGAATTTCATTCACCTCGTTGTCTCTCATATTGAGATTGGTGCTATTTATTAGCTGCCTGTGCTAGTTAGTAATTCAGTCAATCTTCCATCAATTACCTCTGCGTTCTCTTATTAAAGCAGATGCTGTGGGGTTGCCGCTCTGTCTCGCAGCTACTTTCTTTTATGAGCTCAAGCGCAGAACTTAATCAATAACTAAACTGACTTCATGCATAGAGATGTTTCTCCACCAGATGCAAGTTTCGCAGGGTCAAAGAGCGAAATGCATTGGTACAGATATTTTGGCCAATATAAATATCATTTATTTGGCTGAGAAAAAAATGTAATGCCCATATAAATATATACAGGCTTTTGTCTGTTTCCTTGGAACAGCAGCACTTACAATAACATTTTAAATGCTTAAAATTCATCAAAATGTACAGTAGAAAATAATTTACTGTTTGATTCTGAATAAAATAATATGTGCCCCCAATATCAACCAATATATTTTTTTTAAATAGGGATGTACAATACAGTATATCGGTTATATGTTAATATTAGAGATGTTTAGGGGATATTAGATATGTATCAGCCAATATTGCATATTTATTTGTGCACGCTAATTTTTACATTGATTTCTTTCCCCCACCTAGCACTCATAACCTAATAAAAAACTAAGTTAATAACACTGTTAAATGTAAATCTTAGTAAATCCCTATCTATTTTTCATACTGTACATTATAATGTTGTGATGCCTATTTCACTTGAAGCATTTAAAATGATAGCGTTAGTTCGTTTTTTAGTGTTTATTTATTTTATTTTTAGACAAAATAACATTTCTCGGCTATCAGCCATAACAAAAATACTTATTAGCTTGTTGCATCAGCCAGAATTTGAATATTGGTGCATGTGTATTTTAAAATATTGGTTGATATACCAGAAAAGTCATCACGCGTCCCATTTATAGGATCGGATTTTGTATCTCTGTAGTTCTTCTGGACTGTAGTTCTTCCCTGTAGAAACAAAAAGAGGCAGAAAATCAGGTGTGTGTGTTGGTTCGAAGAGAAGTCCAATGCTGGTGAAGAAAAATAGTTTAAAAGATGTAGAAGGAGAGGGAAAACAAAAGACCACAGGGGAATGAGAAGAGAAAATGATGGAAGAATTGTGTGTTGTGTTGGAAAGGAAATGTGCAAATAAGAGATGGTGTTTTGGAAAAGAGAGAGTGTGGAGAAAGGACTTTTAGAAAGAGGCTGCAGGAAGATGAGGAGGCTGAGATTGGATTAACCAGAGCTCATGTGTGTGGTTTGTTAGACTAAAAAAAAAGAGAGGGAGAGAGAGAGAAGGAAAGCTCAGTTTATGTGTTCAGAGCCCACCTCATTCTCTCAGGAACTTGAGATGCAGTTAGCTGCCTTACCAACACCGTCTTCCTTTCCTTTCACTCCCCTCACACACAAACACACACATCTACTTTCAGGCTATTTGTAAAGCTTTTAATGTTTCTCTATAATGAGCAAACATTGCATGACAAGCTTAAACAGAGGAAATAATTAAAAGACAAATATATGGTGCAAGGTCTTTAGCTGGGTTTCACACTCCGCATAACAAAACACATTCATCCTCATTTTACCAGCTCTCCACACTCACACTGCAATACTCACCAAGGGCTCCCAAGCGCAGCTTTAAAACTCATCTATATAGTCTCAATGTGATTTGTAGTTGGTAAAGCAGCTTGTTAGCCGGAGAGGTTCAGGAGTGCACAGTATGCATAGTTTCCAGGGCACGGAAGAATGAGGCTGTGCACTCGCTCTCTCTGTGCCCGGCGCAGGTGCGGCACTGTTCTGCCACCTGCCAGCTAGCTACAGCCATGTCAACACCCCACCTGGAGCTGACACAGCCTGCATACTGCATGCACAGAGTAAAAGGAAACCACATAGACACACAACTAGAGAGACGGCACACGTATACACACACAACCTTGACAGAGGAGATATCTGAGAAAAGACCATGTGCATAGTATAGTGTAGGGCTAGGTGGTAAGACGTATATTTGATGTGATAGTACAAATGTGTTAGCTGGTAAATATTATACTGTGGTATAGCTAGGGTTTGATTTAAAAGGAAGAATTCTATAGCCTATTCGGCAAAGTGTCTTGCAGGTGATTGCTTCTAGTGTGGATGTCTGATGAGTGTAATGGGAGCAATTTAGCTTTGACGCATCTCATCCAGTGAAGGCATACTGTTGTTGAGCAGTATATATCACAAGAAAGTTATTTTTGCTGGAAATTATAATATATAATTGGCGGTATGGTTCCGTTCTGGGCAAGAACTCCGCAGCCTAAGCTAGCATGGATAACGGCAGGGAGTGCAGAGATAACCCCCTTAGGATAAACAGAACAGAACTAACAGAAATGTATTAGATATCATTAACATTCTTAATGACAATAAATGAATGTAACAACATAAATCAAGATAAGTGACAGTCTGATTTGAAGAGGAATATCAGAAGGCCAAGTCCTGACTGTGGACGAGAGGTGAAGCTGGGGATGAAGGAGGGTAATTAGCTCCTGAACAACATGAAAACACTGCAGATAATACTCAATGGTGCCTTATACAGAGATGCTGTGATGGGCGTCATATTCCTATTGGTAGACATGGATCAGTTGAGAGTTAGCTGGTGTGAGCTTGACTGACGTGATTAAGCGGCAACCTCCCGCGGTCTCTCTTGAAACCAACAGTATCTCCCCCATGTTAAAATGCCCAACTTTACAGCAGAAAAAAATATGTTTACAGCCTGGGACAAAAAGTGGTTTGGGTCTATACAGCTAATTTTGCACTTCATGAAAACTTTGAGGGGGTGAATTTTTTTTATAACTCATCCGTTTAAATTATATTAAAGGTGCAGTGTGTGAATTTTAGTGGCAACTAGCAGTGAGGTTGTGAATTGTAATCACCCACCGCTCACGCCTCCCTTTCGAAGCATACAGAGAAGCTACAGGGACCGACACAGGACACAAATGTTGTCGTCGGAGAGAGCAGAAGGGTACTAGCTCTCTAAGTTTGTCCGTTTAGGGCTACTGTAGAGACATGACTGCGCAAAATGGTGATTTCACTGTAAGGGTCGGTGGTGTATGAAGATAGAAATTGCTCATTCTAAGGTAATAAAAACATAACGGTACATTACGTAAGGTCTTTTTACACCACTGAATACATAGCTATGTATGTTATGTTGCATTTCTGTCAATAGATCCTCATAAATACTACACACTGCACCTTTAAGCCTTAAAGTTCTGCATAATTAAGGGCGTGGCCACTTGAGTGACAGGTGGATTGCTACTATGGTCGAGCTAGGCAGGCATGGTTTCAGCAACCAGGCACCTCAGCTCCATCCACGTCCTGCCTCTTTGCCCATTTTCAGTTATCTGGGAGTGATTTTCAGTTATCCGGGAGTGATTTTCAGTTATCCGGGAGTAATTTAAGATGGCTTATAGGCTTCAAAAATGCTCTTCTGAAACCTACGGGTGACGTCACGGACACTATGTCCGTTTTTTTACTGTCTATGCACGTGACCTGCCAGAACTGACGCCATGCGTGATTTTATTATTCAATATATTTTAATGACATACAGTGCATCATATTAAAACAATCTATCATTATATCATATGGAATATCATATGATGATATACGTGTGTGTATTTCAGGGATCAGTTATCAAAAAATATATTGTTTTATGTACCATTAGATGACATAATCGCTCATACCTTGATATAATATTTCAGTCCTACCGCCCACTCCCAGTGTAGCTCAGAGAGTTCCTCATACAGACATGGCAAGGCCACCTTTATTCTAATGCCAAAGTCCCCCAATGGTGGGAGGCAATATGTGTAGGGGTTACATAGAGCAAGCGGAAGGGTATGTGAAAGAGAAAGAGCATGTGGGGGTGGGCAGTGTATCTCTGAGCCTGTCACTGATAATCAACTCGTGGTCCGAGGCTAGTTGACAGACAGGACAACACGTGCACAAACCCAAAGACGTCCCCTGTCACTCTTTGATCATTACCCTGCACATAAAGTGAGTTTCATAATACAGATTTGAGTGATTTTAGAGACACATCCACCAAATACTCACCCATTAAATCTGCCTTGAGCCTCGTGTCTGATAGTGAAGGCCTCTCCGCATCATAAGCAGTGCTCGTGTCCATGGGAGATATCACAGAGATGGCCAGGGGCTGGACCATGTCAGTGGTGTGCCACTGGGTGTGTATGTATGTGTGCGCAGAGCCAGGCCCAGCAGGCCGCTTGCCCCATACTGCCTGAAGGACACGAGTCCTGCCGGAGCAGGCAGAGGGCCAAACTCTCATATTTCCATCCGGCGCCGGAGGATAGAACTGGTCACTGGAGCCACACAAATTTAAGTGTCATCCCTGAATCAAGATGCTCACCAATTTTCTGCTTGCCTTGGCAGCGAGCTGGGCCGCTACCAGCGGCTAACGGAGCCAGCGGCCCCACGGCAGCATGGACTAGATAGTGGATTGAGCAAAAAGAACAAATGCAGTCAAGAAATCCAGCTCTATATGATATTTTTTGCACGATTATGGCTGTTTGTGTTTGTTTGTTTTTAATCTTCGACAGCAAGCACCACAGTTGTGTAACTTCACGAAAACATTCATTTTTGCATTGCGGTTCATCAGCACAGCATTGAAGAATTTTTTGCCTTTTTTATTTGAAAACTCCGCTGAACCCTCACCAACACATTAGCCGCACTGTCACGTTGGGCGCTAATTCGTCTCCAAAGAAAATCTGCGAGAGAGGTTAATTTAAGGCCAAGGAGATCCCACGCACTGAGAGAAAATACAGCCATTCATCCAGAGAGAGAGAGAGGGGGAAACTGCAAAGGAGCGACGGTGGATAGAGAGAGTGAGAGAGAAAGAGAGTGGGGTCAGCTGATGAGGTCAACATTGTGAGATTTGGAGAGAGTGGGTAGGGAGAGACGCAGGTGTTTCACCAGACCCGTAGCCCAAAGGAAAAACACGTGTCACTGATGCTGCCGTCCCCCACACGCCCCCTTACATGTTCTCCTCCTATCATCCTTCCGGTCCTTTCATCTGCTCCTTTTCCTTCCTTTCTTTTCGTACAAGATTTTTACATGACATTTACATGAACAACGGTTCGATTTCTAGGATCAAGATTTTGCACTTTTTTCAAGTACTTGATGTGTCAATCTGTATTCATGCATTTGTCGTTATTTAAAATCTCTGATAATGGTTTCAAGCAATTAAACCCTCAGACAATCAATCATCTCTCCATTATCCAGGCATTTAAATGAGAAAATTGATTTTTTTTTTTTTGCAGCTTGAATGATTTCAATTTGGACTAAAAAGTAGGGTCGTTTTTTTAAAAAAAATGAACAAAAAAACAATTTATATCTTGTAGTCTAGGTCATCTGAAGCTATAGAAAATCACGTATTAACATTTTAAATCTATTTACCATGTGGTGACCTAAAGTCAAACTGCTTAGAAATATTTCTCTTTAAAATACAAATTCTTTAATAGCATAAAATTACTCAAGCAATGATCTGCGAAAATCCCTGCAATCCCGGCTTTCAGCATTCAGGTTTCTGCAGTGGCCTGTATTCAACCTCACCTATTACTCTACAGACGTGTCATTATATAGTCACCCTGAATCACCCCAGGAAGCAAATCAAAAGGTCAGAGTAATTCCTCTGAGATATTCATTGGACTCTTAGACGGGTGCAAGAAACCCATCTCTGAGAAACAGACGCTAAGAAAGAACACGAGGCATGGGCCAAATGAACAGCAGCCTTCATTACTGATCAAATGAGGCTCGCTCTAATGATGGGGTAATGTGATCAGGGTGTGGTCCTCTGCTTTCCTCTAACGTCCTGGCTCAACCAGGCCCATCACCATCACCCAGGGGAGAGAGCAAGAGAAATTATGGGAGAACCTTCTTGGAAGCTTCTATTGATCCGGCGTAACATAAAACCGGACTTCATCTAAAGAGGGAAGAAGAAAATGTGTCAAGCAAAAGTTAAATGAAAAATTGCTTTTATACTGAGGCATTTATTTTCCGAAGTCCCTCAGAGGAAGAATAAGAGGGCGAGGTACTCAATGAGAGGAGGGAGGGAGGGAGGGTGGAGAAGAAAAAATCCATTTGGTAAAGTAGATGCGGATCGATGGTGACAGAGCGGAGCAGTCTTGGCGCATGCCGTCCCACATTACTGCCCTGATTGATCTGCCGGAGTGGCAGTCTGACCCGAGGGCTCTGGAGGAGGTGTCCCACTGAGGAGGGGAGCCCACGCAAAACACAGGGAGAGAAAAATAAAAATCAATACACTGAGAGAACTTTACTGACCTGACGTTAAGATACAAGAAATGTATGAAGCTGCGTACCTGAATGGGTTCTGACAGCTCACATCCCCTCCAGCAGTTCAGTGCACAGGAGGGTTGGAGTCTCGGGCAAGTGCAGCGACCTCTGTGAACATTAAGGAGACTTGTACCCTCCGCCCGGAGACTCTGTTAAGTACAAATTTGTTTATTTCTCAAACTGAGAATTATTTGAACGGATTTGGTCTAGGGTTACTAACCACACTCCTGCTGTTTTTTAAAAAGAGCTTACAAAAAAATGAATGAAGGAAAAGGTTATTTCCCCAGCTACATGTTCCTGAGCGGTATGAGTAAACAGAAATTATGGTGCAAGGAAGAACATTTCAAGATGAAATCCTCCCAGATAGCTTTGAACCCCATGAGTGCGTGTGGCAAAAACAGCAAGATCATACATTCACATTTTATATATATATATATATATATATATATATATATATATATATATATATATATATATATATATATATATATATATATATATATATATATATAGCTGCTGAGAGTGACCTCCATTTTGTGGCAGGCAGTCTTTTTTAACAGAGCCTCTGTAATGTCAATTATCCGGTACAAGGTTGTGTGATATGGGCGCATGGAAATGATTGTGTGAGTCCTGTTTGGGGTTAAGTATGGGTTGTTTGACAAGAGAATGTTCTGCCGTGGATGAAGTGGCTGATTTATTGACCATCACTCGAGCAGAAAAGAAAAGCGTGGGAGATTCTTTTGATCGCAGAGGGCGAGGTGAATTCTCTGTTTTATTGGTTTTTGTGCTGTGGCTACTGTGGTTAAGCTAATGGCAAAGTTACGCTAAGCTAATATGAGATGCAATTTACTGAAAATCTTTCGTTTTGAAAAACCCCATGAAGTCGCTAGACAACTGCAGTTTTATGTCAGGTGTTAATGTAAACCGAAAACAGGAATATCTTATATTAACAACATTAACCATTTTCCTTGAAGAGAAAGACATTTCTAAATTAGTATATCTGCTAAAAGTTCTTTTGTCAATGTTTAGGAGAACATAAGCATATAGATGGCCTCAAAGTTAACATTACATGGACTAAAGCCACAAAACTTTAAGTTAAGTTTAAGATCAGTGATTCTTTTTCATTTCTCATATTTTTGAGCATCTAGCCTACATGTGTATGTGTGTGTTTCGTTTTATGTGTGTGAGAAAGAGAGCGAGTCAACAAGTTAATATAATAAAGTAAATATACAAAATCTGTAAAAATAGGGCACAATGTACTGTATTAACGTATTTATTTGACCTGTATTTTGAATTTTGCACTTCATTGCGTTGTGTTTTAGGATTGATGAAAATGACTGGATAATGTTCGGGTAATGACCTGCCAGTACTTTTTCTGTTATTTCATGGATTTATTTTTTTAAAGTGTATTAAAAGAAAAGCCTTCAGATAACTTACCTTGCATCAAACTGCGGCTAATCTCTTTCTGGCGTGTCTGATGAATGATTTAAAGAAACAAACGTTAATTTAATTGACATGTTTGTTGACATTGTTTAATTGATATGAACAACAGCAGTTTGAGTACTTTTATTTTTTCAACAAATAGAACGTAGAGAGAGAAGAGAGAGAAAATAAGACAGAGAAAGAGAACAAAAAGCAATTTCTCCATTGTTACGTATTCCATATTTGATTCCTGTGAGCTTTGAGAAAAGGTCAGTGAAAACAGAAGATGAATTCATTTATAGTCTGTCCTCTCCCTTCTGTCGCCCGTGGACATCGATCTCTGTAGCTGAGTAACAGCGAGAGCTTTTTAAACCTTACTGTGAATGATGCACCAAAATTCTGATGCATCATTTGGCTGTGTCATCCTGTTTCTTATTTTTTGGAACAATTCAGCATGTGGATCTAGAGCTCCGGATTGTTTCATGCAGATATGTTGTTTCATTAGAGAACAAATACACATCACGTTTAAAGCTGAATGTTCACTTATGTTTCATCACTAGAACAATAAAGTGTTTTGTTGCACCCTGCGGTCCTCACTAAAACTAAAACCAAGGTGGCACATGAGATTAAAAAAAAAAATCCCATGAGGCTCTTTTTTAAATTACCGACCCATGCCCCAGATAACACTACACCGAGAGCTGTCAGCAATCCACCTGCCCACCCCATCTCTCTCTCCTCTCCCTCCTCCGCTGACAGTTCATTTTTCTCTAGATCCCGACACCTGGGCGCTTACACGAAGGTTTTAAAGATCTGCAGAGGACGCCAAGCCCCCCCCTCCATCCCTTCCGATGCAGAAGTGTCTCCTCCATCATGTAGTGCTGGATGCCTCCTATTACACTCCTCCTCTAATTCCATCCATCCAACAGAAAGGTCATGCTCAGAGACTCCCTCTTTTCCTAAATTGGCTGTTTTCCCTGTTAGCGCCACAGCTCAAGCTGTGATTGCGGCAGCCTCGGTATTGGTCCTCTAAGGTCTTGTTTACGAAGCTGGATTTGTCGGAAAACCCATGATATTAAATCTACAGTAGGAGGCTTGCTGGTTTTTTTTTACAACTTGCAGTTTCTATATCCGACACAAATTTGTCTATGTCCTAGAGTGTGAAAAAATACTTCCATTTCTCCAGCGAATAGGCCATTCTATATATCACCTGTTCTCTGCATGCACCATTTCAATTATGCTATATGTGTCTTTTGAGCCCAAATCAAAGCCACCTGTGTGTTTTAGTGTGCCTGGAGACCGTCAGGAGTGTTTGTTTGGTATGGAGAAAATGGGCATGTCTGAATATTGACCCTGCCCCCCTCCCGTAGGGATCGACAGAGACTCAGTGGCGTCAGGCAGACCTGCCGCAGCTCCAGGGCTGGGCTGAGAAGGGACTGCTGACACAGCCAAAGATGGTAAGGAGACTGCTGCCCACTAACTGCCATTTTTACCCCCATTAATAGCCATATTGCTGCTATGAAATTGTGCTATGAGAGGGAGGGTGTGTGCAAGGGTAGAGCAATGATAAGTTTTAAATAAAACTTGCTTAACTGTATACCTCATGACATATTTTGGATGGATGCTGTATTGTCAAAATGTATGATGTCTGTGCAACATTTCAGTGTCTTGTGCAAGTAGAAAAATTGCATATATGCATAAGGAATCACGTTAGAATGTAAAAAAGGTTGATTTTGCATTTGCATTCACAAAAAACAATCCAGCTTCATCCCTTTATTTCACCTGAAGATGATTACCAGTGTTATTTTCTACTAGATTTAGCTGTCACAGGTCCACATAAATGAGAACCGACATCTATAGGAGGGAGCACTAGCATCAGAAGGCTCTGGTAATAACTGGAGAGCATTACCAGTAAAAACACACATCAGAATAGAAGCCTGACATTTTAACATCTTAGCTAATAAGGCCATTAAAGTGCCGTGTTGAAATGGCAGGTATCAGGACACACACCGAAACGCATCTATCTGCAGTGCTGTGAACATACACACACACACCTCTGGCACTGCGTGACTCAGGGACATTGGACTGGTTGAACCTGTATTTTTATCCCCGTCCTGACATCCTCTAAGGCACTTATGTAAGACAGAGTGGCAGAGCCTCTTCCTTCCGCATTCACACACGCACACACACACACACGCTCGTAGCCTGAGCCGGGCCGAGCAGCGTTCAGAAACAGTTGGCATATCTGCCATTGCGTTTGAAAAAATAAAGGAATGTAATCTGGGGCTACTGTTCAGTTGAATCAAAGGGAAGATGATGTCTGTCCCCCGGCTGACACCAAGGCCTTTGTGATGGCTTAGCATGTCTGCCTGTCTGCTTGCCTTGCCTGTCTGTCTGTCTGTCTAACTGTCTCCCTGCCTTTTACAGATAGAACCAGCTAGGCTCTGCCTTAGCTAGCATCCAAATCACAGTAGTTTATACTGAACTATTCCAGTTAAAGGTGCTGTAAGCCACGTATTAAATGTCGCTACTGCTTGACAGATATCACTGAAATAGATATCCTGAGAAATCACACCTGTCTCTGTGATTTGTGTCTCTCACCAAATATCAATAGCAGTTGCTCAGCTAGCACGTGACTAGTAAATTGCGTATTAACCTGGCTGCAAACAGCACCAAAAAAAGAGAGTTGCGGAATGCAGACCAACTTTTTTGCCTAACCAAAGCTGTTTTCTGGCCTTTTACATGTTTAAGTTCGCTGACAGGCCCAAAAGCTATTTTTCTTCACACATAAAGTACCCAAATAGATTCTATAAAAATTATATAAAAAATTATAAAAGACAGTCGTGCTGATTGTTCAATAAAGCATACACTGTCAGAAAAAAAGGTACATTGCTGTCACTGGGGCGGTACCCTAAGGTACATAACAAAAAAGGTACTAATATGTACCTTTAAGGTATTAATATGCACTCTTAAAGTACTGATATGTACCTTTTGAGGTACTAAAATGTACCTTTCAGGGGTGAGTAAGGTACAAAGATGTACCTTTTCACTTTTGTACCTTAGGGTACCGCCCCAGTGACAGCCCTGTACCTTTTTTTCTGAGAGTGTACCATCTGAGATAAAATACACGATATAGCAAGGATTTCACTGACTAAATCTTCTACAGAAAGAATGACTCTTTATAGATTCCGCAATAGTATATAAATATACACACACGCATAATTAATACAATTATTTTTTTATAAAAATACCGTAGCCTATTTCAATATCTCCCAGTTTTACAGACAAGGCTTAAGCCTAGCCCCAGACTAAAATATATGTTTGAGCGCCATTGTTTTGTCTCAAGATGCACACCAGTAATGCTTTTGTCTAATGTTCATAAAAGCTACTTAAATATTCTAATTAAACCAAGGCCTGATCCTGGTTTAATCTAAACCCCGTCTGTGAAACCAGGCCTATATGTCATATTTTAATGAAGTTCCTAGACATTTTGAACAAATCACTTGAGTGAGCGATTCAGTGACTTACTAATACAGTCCAATGTTTCCTTCGTGAATGATTCAGCATTTTTGAATGAATCAGTTGGCTGAATAACTCATAAATCACCACCTACTGGTGCAACAATGTAACCGGCAGAAACAGTCACTAAAACAAAAATCTATTCAATGGTCAGTTCTGCCTTTCACTCTAATCTGATCTACTCAGAAACAGTAGTTAAAAGAAACGAGGGGACACTACGCTGACCCCTGTCAGATGCTGGGGCAAATGTCCAGCAATAGTGAGTATGTAAAAGAACAATTAACCTTCTCAATATGACAACGAGGTAGTTCAACAACAGGAAAATAATAAGGCAGCATATAAGTACTAGTGAAGGGATCACAAAGGAAAGACTCGGTTTTTAATTGGCCATCGAGACACAACAGGTCCCTGGAATCAGAATGAAAGGTGTCCCACTTTCATCTGTCCCTTCTCTGGAATATTCAAAGCTCTTCTCCCATGAGGTTTGAGCATTTCTTTTTTCCCCTGAAAGAACAGTGCACAGCAGGAGCCGCAAACAGACTTAATAAGTCTCCCCTCACACATGCACACAGATGAAAACACACAAAAATAAACATGTACACACACACACACACACACACACATCAATCAAGACCTGCTGTGGCGATGGCTATTTTGTCCCTTTGTGTCGCTCCATGCCTCTTTTCTGCAGAGAAGTGCGGAACAGGATCCATTTACATGCATATCCTGAGAGCTTTGCAGATGAGCCTCCTATGGGCTGCAGGCAGTTTTTTTTTCTATTTGTCACGTCGGAAAAATGTGAATGTCTTCAAAGACTAAAAACAATGGCACAGCAATTGATCCAAAAATTTCTGTTTTTTTATATATAATCATTTTACTCCAAGTGAATCATGACATACACACACACGCACACACACACACATTGGTGCAACTACATTATGAGGACATTCCATAGGTGTAATGGTTTTTATACAGTACAAACTACATTCTATCCCCTACACTACCCCTACCCCTAAACCTACACGTCACAGAAAACATTCTGCATTTTTACATTTTTAATAAAACATTGTTTAGTATGTTTTTGATCGATTTTAATAATGAGGACATATGAAATGTCCTTATAAACCAGTTGTAATTGTAATACCAGTGTAATACCCATGCCATTATACAAATTTGTGTCATCATAAATCACATAAACAAGCACACACACACACACACATATATATATTATTACATTATACAGGTTATTACATTTTAAAGGGTTAGTTCACCCAAAAATGAAAATTCTGTCATTAATTACTCACCCTCACGTCGTTCGAGACCCGTAAGACCTCCGTTCATATTCGGAACACAAATGAAGATATTTTTGTTGAAAGCTGATGGCTGAGAAAGGCCTCCATTGGCATTCAGTACACTTATACTCCCAAGACGGATAAAAGGCACTCAAAACATGTTACAAAGTCCATCTCACCACAGTGACTCTACAATAATCTTACGATGCGACGACAATAGTTTTTGTGCGCAAAAAAAATCAAAATAACACCTTTTTCCAACTTGTTACTGCCTTCCGCGTGTGCCTCCACGACGCATGCGCGAGAATATGACGCAGATCCGGCGTTCGGACAGATGACCCAGAAGTGATTTGTTTACAATCAGAGGAAGACGCGCGTATCTCAGCTGTTGGATTCTACATTGATCGTGCTTTAGGTCTCGGCGTAGTGCTCAAAATGGGGTTAGAGTGTGCATTTCATGGAATCCCGAGCCCCGGCGCTACGTCATATTCTCGCGCATGCGTCGTGGAGGCACACGCGGAAGGCAATAACAAGCTGGATAAAGGTGTTATTTTGATTTTTTTTTGCGCACAAAAACTATTGTCGTCGCATCGTAAGATTATTGTAGAGTCACTGTGGTGAGATGGACTTTGTAATGACATTTTAAGTGCCTTTTATCGGTCTTGGGAGTATAAGTGTACTGAATGCCAATGGAGGCCTAACTGAAGCCTTTCTCAGCCATCAGCTTTCAACAAAAATATCTTCATTTGTGTTCCGAATATGAACGGAGGTCTTACGGGTGTCGAACGACATAAGGGTGAGTAATTAATGACATAATTTTCATTTTTGGGTGAACTAACCCTTTAAGACTTTAAAATTTGGAATAACATGCCCTATGAATCATTCAATAAGACCCAAAACAGGCATTAAGAAAGTAAATTTTTTAAAAATTGACTTTAAAGATCACTGGAAACTAGGAACGAGGAATGCTGCAGCTATTTTTGATGGTTTCTCATCATACACAACTATATAGCTTTGGTTTTAGCATCCTCTTTACTGTGCCTGCGTGTTTCTCAAAAATACTCCCAAGTGCAAACACGAGCGTGGTGTCAGATGGGGAAAAATTGTTAACCTTTCTAAATATGCCCACTTTGATAAAGGAGAGTCAAACTTCAGAGTGCAGATGCAGAGCATTTTTTGAAGAGCTAAAAATAAGCGCAGCTGAATTTCAGCTTAGATCCATTTTTTTTTCTCCTCCTCATCTCTATTATTTTCCACTCTTGAATCTATCAGCAGGAAACATTAGCGCTTTTCCTTCACTCTCTCAGTGCAGATCTTGATCTGAATTATGCCACATCCAGTCAGAGAGGAAAAGAAAATGAATATTAAACATGGTTGACTTACAGAATCAGCTTAGAATGAGCTATAATCAGGTCATGCTTGCTGTTTTAAATCTTATTTGTTTGTTTTTTTTTTTTTTCCTTCTTCTATCCTCTTTTTGGTTTGAGACTTTTGTCTACCAATGAAAATCCATTGAATTTTCCTTAAAGACTGACACTAAAACACTAAAAATTACAGCCAACCAGACTGTATTTTATAAAAAGCCTCTTATCTTTTTAGTCTCTCCTCCTCCATGCTTAATATACATGAGGAGCTGGACTTTGGTCCAGTAATATTTCAGCGTGTTCGGGGCTGCTCGAAATGACGGCACAGAAATAAAAACCAAACGGCAGAAAAAATGTAGTGTCATGTTGTCACATCACGTCTGGTTAGGACACGGTTTTAGGCTTTACCATGGCTGTCCAGACAGTCAGAGAAGGTCAGTCTAGTGTTATAAAAGGTGTAAAAGCTAAAGCAAAATCTGTCTTCAACGTGCGCCTCTGACTGACGTAGCTGTTGTTTGTTCCCCTGAGAAAATCTCATGGAGTCTTGCTTTTGCAACCATGAAGATTTTCCCCCTAATCTGCTCTCGCTCACACACGCTCACTCGCACGCATATCTTCACCCTTCGTGACAGTCAGAATATGACACGATTCCAGATGTCACCCAGCCCCCTCAAATAGAGTAGGGTGACAAAATTAAACACACATGCGCTCGCACACAAACATGCTTTATGCAAATGGATGAATACATTTAACTGCGGCGTGGAACAATCTTGAAATAAAAAGTTTGAGGCTGAAAAGCAGCACAGACTGGGGCCTCCTCTGTTCCTTCTTCCCCAGGGCCAGTAAGCTTCTCTTCAAACACCTGCTCTTAAAAGCGCACGGCTAAACCAGTGGCAAACGCTGTTCGCCATGACAGTCGTTCCACGCCGAAGGGCTCACATTGTTACCCTGTCAAGTTGAGCCAACCATCAAAACGCACAGCCAAACTCAAAAATATCTGTAATAGAGTGAGGGGGAGGGCGGGTGGAAGAAAGCTAGTAAAAGTCTAGAGATGCATAAACAGTTTTTCAGTAAGTGTGTCATGCATTGTATTATTTAGAGTGAGTCTGTGAGGTTTTGCAGCTAATAGTTGCAGTTGCAGCTACATACACCAGATTGCTCCAAACCCCTTTATCTGGGATGTCAGTAACTCCACTTAAAGTAATCAGTATATACTGCATAGTAAATCAGATTTGTAAATGTTAAAATATGCTTTTTCTTTATGGTTTAATATCAAAAGTCTGTCAGGGATTAGTGAACTGCATACGTTTCAGATGCCACTTCCTTCAAACCTTCTTTTGCCTGCAGATAATCAGCAACATGGAGCCTCAGGTGACGAATGGGCCGAACTCTGCCACGGCCAACGGGCCCTCCAGCAACAGCCGCAGCTGCCCCTCGCCCATGCAGACCGGCGGCCCTAATGACGACAGCAAGACCAACCTCATCGTCAACTACCTGCCCCAGAACATGACCCAGGAAGAGTTCCGCAGCCTCTTCGGCAGCATTGGCGAGATCGAGTCCTGCAAGCTGGTTCGGGACAAAATCACAGGTAATAATAAGAAGGGGGAAGGCAACAAAGAAAATTTGCATTTGATTTGCATAATGAACTGTGTGTAGTAGAGGCAAAAGCAGGGTTGCCAGGTATGTGCAACAAAAGTAGCCCAATGGCCAGTCAAAAGTAGCGCAAAAATAGCCCAATACGATGTTCTCCATCGGGTGGCTGAATTATCCTCTGAATTTGTACGTCTGAGGAGTGTTTTGGGGGTGTTGGAGTTCCGAAATCGTACTTACGGGGATGGAAATCAACCAGCGGAAAAAGAAAAATTACCCTCTGCGAAAACTGTCTTGGGTATTACAGGAAACTTCGGGATGGGAGCCACTTAGGTTGGAACGGAAGAAGTCATTAACTTTTAACTCAGCTGTCTATTGATGTTCATCAAATTAATTACATATATATATATATAGCAGTAATAACATATTTATATGTTTATAGCATATATGGAAATATATGACTGGTACATTCATTAACAAATAAAAGTAGACACTTAACAGTTTCGAATGATGTATCCGTCAAAATCAGTCTCTTTTGCAACTGATAAGAAAAATAGCGAGGTGGTCGCGCCGGCCCCTGGGGGTTAAAAATAATGCAAGCACCATGTGATCTTTAAAATGACATTTTAGTTATAATAAAAAATCTAAATAATAAAGTCATTTTAGAATATTCAGCATTTTGAAGGTCTATCCAAAACCAACAACCTTGTATCACAAAAAAAAAATCTTTTTTTTTACTCCACTGTTGAATATTTAATAGAACCAATGAAATGAAAAATGAAGTCTTACACTGAAATCATTGCTTCATTAGGTCTGTTTGACGCAGTTGTATCAGGTCAGACCGCAAATTCATGGATATTCCAGAGTTGGAAACACTGGATAAGAAGGCCTAGCCGTTGTTTACAGTGCCCAGAGAGAAAGGAGGAGAGAGAAAGAGGACATAGAGGTGTTTAAGCAGCACTCCCCTGCTAATAAGAGTTCTAATCCCACCGTAGTGACTATGTGGGTGGTAAGCAGATGGATGGCGAGGCTGCTCAGAAATAATGCCAGATAATGGCCTCCATTTTATATCCTACTTAGTGACACTTCGCTCTGGATAATCTCATTAAAACAGGGCCAGGCCTAAAGCCACTGGTTTTTAGACAAAAGGGGAGAGAGACAGAGAGAGACAGAGACAGCGAGAGACTCTTGGCTCTTGACCACAGGTTTGGTAGGATTTCATTGCCAGGCAGTCAGATGGTTGGGCAAGAGAATTGTCATTAGAATCGTCGTCATGAGAGTTGACACATGCTCCTTTTTCAGTCTTTACATGTGGGAAATTCACTAAAGTCTCAGGATATCCTCACATACACCAAATGGAATGTGTTTTTATTAAATTGACGGTTGTGTAAGCGAAAAGATAGCGTTAACAAGGATCACTCACTTGTTCAGGCTCGGGAACACATAGTGCATCATAAATATGGCTCTTCCCTGTACTGCACTCTTTGCTTTGGGATCCCAGGGGTGCAATTTCCCAGTTCAGAATTTTAAGCTAACAAATCGCTTCTTGATCATTGTAAAAGCAGAGCGAGCTAGGAGACAGCGAGTTCTTTCTGCTGCCGTCATTAGCTGCCGTCTGGGGTTCAAAATAGATAGCGGGGCATCAGAGATTGTATCTGAACCTCCATGTCATAATATTTGACCAGATCGACCTTCCTGAACTCTCCGCTCGGCTTTCATCTATAGGGTATGGACGTCGACGAGAAGTCACTTCTCAGATTTTCAAAGAATTTTGACGTACGAGAGAGCCTTTTACACGGCAGTTGAAAAGCTAGTGAGAGACGGCTTCCTCGACAAGGTGAGAAGCTTTGGGCCTTTGCACGTAATAGACAGGCTTCTTCTTTTCCCTTTTTTCCTTCTCCCGCTCCTGTCAGCTTTGATGAGACGCAATGCAGTGATGTACCGTTTGCCACGGCTACTGTTCTCTTGCCCTGTCAAACCCGGGTGATTGCCGCTTGCCAAAGTGCCACCCCAGATTGTTTATCCGTCCTTCTCTTTCCTCTCCTTGCACTTTCACATGCACACATGCTCTCTCATCATCTTCTATCTGACCTCTAGCTGTACTTGAATACGCCGGAGACCTGAAGCTCAATCTTTTATTTAATGTAGTCATACACGCATGGATGTTTTTTTCAACTATGGGCAATTTTGAACCTGCAGCCTTTTAAAAAAGTACCTTAAAACACACTTTACAAATGAGTCTACTAACAATGTCCACCAGTTTATTTACACACATCAACCACCATTGATTCAGCGATGGAAATTACACATTTAGACATTTTGGGATTACATTAGTTTCATAGTTAACACATGTTGTATCCTAAATACACATTATTAAATATTTTATTAAATATTATATACAAAACAAAAACAAAATATATTTTTTAAATAAAATATGAAATAATAATAAAATAGTCTATTCAAAAGGGAAATGTAAAAAAAATAAAAATAAAAATAAATTAAAGGGAAATTCAAAAAATAAAATTCAAAAAATATATTTTTATGGTAAATTTTCATAGTTTAAGACCAGAGTAAAACAATAAAATCTGTACAAAAAGGGCATTTGAAAAATAGCAAAAATGAATTATGAAGGCACGGTAAAGTTTCCAAAACAGTGTTAATATGACCCTTCATATAACAAAAAGAGCAATTATAATGAAGAAACAACTTTGTATATGCTAAGAATACACAATTGTACTGACAAACCACACACAAAACACATCTCTGTTTATTTTTTTCATTGCACAAAATAATTCTAAGACTGAATTTTAAAAAAAACAAAACAGTGGGCCAATATTTATCAGCGATTATGTAAACTGTCAGCAGAAAACGGCTTTATCACATCCCTCTCAGTGGGGAAAGCATTTCAGAAGTCATTACCGCAAGGATTGTGTCGAGATGCCGAATAAAGCAGATGGCGAGGCTGCTAACTTAGCGGAAAGCTTTTGTTTTTAAAGGTTCATATCAAGCTGAAAATCCCCTACTCTAAATGCACACATGCCCAGCGCAGTGTTGCTACCTCAGCAACACCCCGTTCTGTGCTAATAATGAGGATAAACACATAGCCCATAGGGAGTAATGGTGATTTTCTTGTGAGCCAGGAATCATATTGAATGAAAACTTTTAATGGAATACATTAAGAAAGTGTTAACGCTTCTGGCTATCAGCACAAAGCAAAATGAAAAAGACTGATTGAGCGGCGGTTCGAAAGGGGAAAAGAATTGGATACTTGTCAAGTTTCCCGACACGCCGGATCCTTTTTCTGCGTGAAAATGAACACAATTGTGTTTATAATGATACGGCAGAAAAAGGACACACTCAGGCAAGGACGTGAATTGATTGCGTCTGTGATTTTCCATCTGATGAGGAGAGGGGGGGGAAAAGAGCGACTGCAGATAATCTTCTGTTCATATTCTTCAAGCAGTAAATAATTACCGCACGATTAAAAATGGCTTCTGAGAAACAGCGCCAACCCCCCTCGCACCACCCCCCTGCGGTTTAGGCCTCTCCCTGTGTAGCAGAAAAGCAACCGGCACATGCTATCGCTCCCAGCCTACTTTGTCGCCTGCCATTTTGCTTCATTATTTTCCCTTTCTTGTCCAATCCACAGATGCCATTGTTGGTATTTAATGGCTTGGCGCAGGCGGCGGTGCTGCTATCAGTTCGCTCTGTGTTTAACACTTATGTAGCTTACATCAAAGCTGCTTTGTGCGACTGCTTGTTCAGGTACACAACCCACTCGCACGCCGAGCACCCAACCATCTGTCACTCTGCTGACCCGAACGCGGTGTCCGCTGTCCGCTGCCAAGCTTAGCACGTGCTAACCTTAGCGTCAAGCTGAGCCGACATCAATACAGAGCCGTATATGACTTCTGTCTCTACACTGACCAGCGAATTAAGAACGCCATGTGATTTAAAACCAGAAAGACATCTTGGCATTCCTTCGCAGATGTGCTGGAACTCACACAATCATACTGATGAAAAACTGCAGGGAAAAGCAGATGTAGTTGCATGAAAAATTCATTGTGCTTGATGTTTGCAAAAAGCACATTGAGGTTTGAAACACCTCAGTAAGTGTTAGACTGCTGCGAACGTGTGAAAAAGCACCATGTCAAACATGCGGCGTGTTTATCTGATGCTGAAGAAATAAAACATGAACTGCTTTCCATGTTTTGTCATTTCCTGTTGAAAACAGCATCAGGCCGAATTAAACAAGCCAACGCGGCATCTAAATGGTCAAATCGTACAGGTGAAATTGGTAGTGGGGGAAAAGTCTGATAGAATAGCAGGAATTAGCGACCGTAGTGATTGCAGGGAACACTAACTTCCTCACATAATTCGGTGCCATGAAGTGTTCCGCGCTCAGCCTGGAGTAAACAAAGTAAATGATAGGTTGTTATTCAGGGTAAAACATTCAGACCTCATTTACATTGTTTGACAATGAACTTTCTGTCACCAGCCCAAAGCTGCTGACAAACAAAGCCCAGGAATAAACCAATCACCTTCTGTTTTGTTTTGTTATTTTCAAAGCAGGCTATTTACCCTCTACTGGGTTATATTAAAATGTGCATGAGGAAACATTGACTTTATTTTCTCTCTTTTATCTTTTTTTGCTACTGACATTCTTTAAGCAATCATGCACCTGAGTTGAAGCCGTGGCCTTGTGGTTAGCAATAAGTCTAAAATTTAGAATTCAAGAATTGGCCCCCTAGTTCTTGTATGAATGTGAATTGGCCACATTTTACAGGAAGGTTCATTTGAATGACTGGAATTTATTCAATTGTACTTCAAAGAAATTCAACACAGGTAATGCATTCTTGTATTAAATATACAATCAAATTAAAATAAGGAAAAATACAAACTAAATATAAATTCTATAAGTGGCATCTTCAAAGGGGGCTTTTACATTTAGCTTTTCTAGCTTTTCAATTCTACTTTTTTTATAATCAAATAACAAATGCATCCTGTTTGCTCAAATTCAGGAAATTACTGGGAGTTTCAGGAATTGAATAAGAGAACCAGTTCACAAAATTCCACAATCCTATTCCCGTTTCACTTATTTCCTTTTCTCTCTTTACCTGTATATAAAAGTGGCCGAAAAGTATGTTTGGATCTACTGCTTCACCGTTCATCTATGTCAGTGTTTTTCAACTGGTGGGTCACAAGACCATTTTGAGTGGGCGTTGGAGTGTGCAGTCAAAGAAACAACAACAAACGTGATTCTATATGAACTTTCCAGTCCTGTCAGCCGCTATACTGTGCTCGATTTCATGTGGCCGCACGTGCTGTATATCACTTCATTATAAATAAAGTGCAAAATAAATTACAAGCATGCAACATTGTAGTTATGTTTGTCAATTAGTAAGTCTAAGTATAGTATAAATTACTGTATATCGTATACTGTAACTGGTATATTGTGTGTTAGTTTGGAATGATTTGCATGCATGTATTGTTAATACTTTATTGTACTAACAAAAACTAGTTTGGGACTGCTATATACATAAATATAGCTATAAAAATGGGTTGCAGCTTAATGACCATGGGAAAATGTGGGTCCCATGGACAAACCAGTTGAGGACCACTGATCTATATGATCCAGAGCTAAACTTAAACGCCAACAAATTCTCTGAAATCCGGACAATATTTCCACTAATGCTCTAGCTCATATTGTAAACTTTATTGTTCTTCATTCCCTAGCAATTTTACTATCCCACGAAGTGCTGCTGAGGTTAGTTACAAACATTACCTTGCGGTTAGCTTGGCATTAGCCACTGGCTCCATGCAGCTCCAGCAGTTCCAAGAGAGCGTGGGATCTCAGCATTCCCTGGGGTGGCTGCCAGTGTTGTCATCTAATATGCGGGGTCTGACGTTGCTTCGTTGGGGTGTCCCAGATTTACAGGGGCTCCTTTCGTTACCACATGCACACTCCTCCCAGACAGCCCACACACTGCAGGCTACACGCCAACACGCCGCAGGCTCCGGCACAGCAGAGTAGGGGAACGGGGGCGGGAGATTCCTGTGTCTTCCAGCTGTCGCCAGCCTGGCACAGCAGAAATACAGACGCGCAGTTTCAGATGGATTTACAGTTTAGGGTATACTAGAGACTGAGTTGGTAAAGACATTGGGTAAATGATAAAACTGGTTTCTAGACTGACATGTGCCGATCCACACGCTGTCTGTGCCTTCAGAACTTTCTTAATCGCAACTTTTTATCTCACAATTGAGGCTATTTCTCAAAATCATGACTTTATATCTCACTAGTAATATCACTTGTAAGATTCAATAAATGAATACTTTTATTCAACAAGGATGCATTTAACTGATCAAAAGTAGCAAAGGTTTTTACATTATTACAGAACATTTCTATTACAAATAAATGCTGTTCTTTTGAATTTTCTATTCATCAAAGAATCTTGGGAATTTTTTTTAATGATTTCCACAAAAATATTAAGCAGCAAAACTATTTTCAACATTGATAAAAAATAAATGTTTCCCGAGAAACAAGTATATTAGAATGATTTCTGAAGGATCAAGTGACATTGCAGACTAGAGTAATAGCTGCTGAAAATGTAGCTGTCAAAACAAGAATAAATTACATTTCTCCTTTTTAGAGCATGTTAAATCTCTGCGGCTGGATGCAGTCTCCATTGACCGGATGACCATCTAACACTGCACTATTATTTTTGTTTTCCCCAGTTGAGCTCTTGTATTGTCAAGTTAGTAGCATACATTATTTACTACACGCATAACTTGATTTTCCTATATTCCCCCCTTTTTGTTACTTCTCTTAACTTATTGGACCCAATTAAAGGGTTAGTTCACCCAAAAATGAAAATTCTGTCATTAATTACTCACCCTTATGTCGTTCGAGACCCGTAAGACCTCTGTTCATATTCGGAACACAAATGAAGATATTTTTGTTGAAAGCTGATGGCTGAGAAAGGCTTCAGATAGGCCTCCATTGGCATTCAGTACACTTATACTCCCAAGACGCATAAAAGGCACTTAAAACGTCATTACAAAGTCCATCTCACCACAGTGACTCTACAATAATCTTACGATGCGACGACAATAGTTTTTGTGCGCAAAAAAAAAATCAAAATAACACCTTTATCCAGCTTGTTATTGCCTTCCGCGTGTGCCTCCACGACGCATGCGCGAGAATATGACGTAGCGCCGGGGCTCGGGATTCCATGAAATGCACACTCTAACCCCATTTTGAGCACTACGCCGAGACCTAAAGCACGATCAATGTAGAATCCAACAGCTGAGATACGCGCGTCTTCCTCTGATTGTAAACAAATCACTTCTGGGTCATCTGTCCGAACGCCGGATCTGCGTCATATTCTCGCGCATGCGTCGTGGAGGCACACACGGAAGGCAGTAACAAGTTGGAAAAAGGTGTTATTTTGATTTTTTTTTCGCACAAAAACTATTGTCGTCGCATCGTAAGATTATTGTAGAGTCACTGTGGTGAGATGGACTTTGTAACGATGTTTTGAGTGCCTTTTATCCGTCTTGGGAGTATAAGTGTACTGAATGCCAATGGAGGCCTTTCTCAGCCATCAGCTTTCAACAAAAATATCTTCATTTGTGTTCCGAATATGAACGGAGGTCTTACGGGTCTCGAACGACGTGAGGGTGAGTAATTAATGACAGAATTTTCATTTTTGGGTGAACTAACCCTTTAAGGCTTACTTTTGTGTTGGCCTATGTCTGTATTGTTACATATGGTACTGTTGTAATCTATTGTATTCTGTTATCAACCTGTTAGTTGGGTGAGGGACTGCATGTGGTGTTTTTGTATTTTTTGTTCATTTTATTTATTCAATAATTATTTTTGTGATGGTTGATTGTCTCTATTATTGTGAAAATGCAATACATTTTATTACAAAAATTATAATTTCTATCACGAGAACTCTCAAAAGATTTTTTAGCATGATAATGGATATAACTATGTTAATGTATTTGGTCTTGGTGGAATAGATTTGCTACGCTGCTGCTGTAAAGCAAGCACGGGACTTGTTACTGCCAATACATTCACAGATACTCTGCTCTGAGCATGTAAGACATAGTGCATCAGCACAAATAACATATATAGAATTACCCGTAGCAAATCCATACAGGTGGAGCTGGGGAAGGTGGGGGGTTTCTTTACGGAGGCTACTCTAACCGGCTTGTTAAATGTTGAGCAGCAAGCTCTTTGGCTGCATATGCGACATGATGTAAATATCATCAGTTTGTGTTAGGGACCCCTCAGCCATCTTGAGTTTTATGACAGAACTTGGTATTTATATATATCACAATATGACTGTGTTGACTATATTTTTGACAAAATAAATGCAGGCTTTTTGATCAAATCTTACCGAACCCAACCAACGCTAGTGTGTCACAGATTAATTCAATTAAAACTTTAAATACCATGCGATTTTGTATCAAAAATGGAACTTTATATTTTAGTTTTAAAAATCTCTCAATAACCTTTTTTTTTTTTACTCTGATGTGGTTTTCATATTAGTAGAAGAAAAAAAGCAATATTTATTTTCCTTGTAAAACACGCAGTAAAATACACAACAGGATGGTACACGAGGAAACAGGAAAAAGGTGAGGTAAGCTAATGGTTTACACAACCTCTTAGGCGAAATATGAATCTCTAATGCAAATCCAATCAGAATGATGCTTTTGTCTGGGAGAGAGCACTTAGGCATCCCTTAAGTGTTTTATGTACAAATGGGTCGAATTAAGGCTATTAGATGCAACGATAAACAGCATTAAGAATAGAGATTATCTCATTGCACCTTACATTATCTAATTACACTTCAGCCAGCTTTTGTCTCTTTGGATGGAAGATCACTAAGCTAATTAAAATGAAGTCATGAAGTCGTATGTTGCCATCTTTTGACATTACACAAGTCATGATGACCTCAGCTTTGTATTTATATATCATATAAAGTGAAACAAAAAAAAGTCTTTGAGATGTCTTTTACTGCAGAGACATGTTTCTGTCCCAAGATGCTGTAGCGACAAGGGCAAAATGTCAAGCAAGCAAGCAGCAGAGATACGTTTGTTTTGACAAATTGAAATGGATTTTCGTCTTTGCTTTTTTTTTGCCTTCCACATCTTAAATGTGACTAAATTTAAGTCTGACCAAACAGATTTTTCTGTTCGTGGCCGGAGAGCTTTGTGATATCAAGGTGCGTTAACGTCAGATGCTCGATGAACTGTCATCTTGCATCTGCGCTGCTGTTTTCTCCCAAACGAATGCTAGTTTCAGCTTTCCCACCTGATTCAAGCTTAAGGGAACTGCAACTGTCGACTCAACATGGCTGCCGGAGGGTTTGGGGGGGGGGGGGGGGGGGGGCTGGGGGGTTGTAGCTGGAGGCAGTTTTGTGTTTGCTACAATGTTCATCTCATTTTCAATCAATGGAAGCACTGGGCCTTTAAATTATGTATCAACAATTGATGTAGAGAGAGGGTGAAATTAGCGAGAATCCAGTGTGAAGACTTTTAGCTCACTGCCAAGCAGAACAAGTATCAGTCAAATATATCTTTTATGTGCAAAGCTTTGATGATAAATGATGTTGAGCACAGAGAAATATGTGGGTGCGTGAGTGCGTTATTGTAAATGATATGTACCATGAAGTAAAAGTGTGTGTGTGTGTGTGTGAGAAAGAGAGGAAGGACACCCACCGGACACACTCATTTTATCATCTCACACACTCTGACTCCTGCTGCTGAGGTAAGAGGCGTAATGGTTCAAATACGACTCCTCCAAATGGAGCCTCTCACTCCAAACAGCCTCAATTTAACAGACAGAGAAACATCTCATTCTTCCCATTTAACTCAGCGTGTTCCTTAAGAGCTAAAGAAGAACCATATGGGGTGGGGTGGGGGAGCTTATGCCTGCCCTTCCTCATCCTCTCTATCAAAGAGACGGTGTTTACGAGAGAAAAGAGGACAGCGGCTTTGGGACCTCGTGACTCTAGTTGTAACATCACTACACTAATAATCTTCTTCATGTGTACATACCGTGGGTTCACAAACATGACAACACACGTCTCTCGGGGACAATATACAGCTGTGCATATTATGGATAATCTTTTCTGTATCAAAAACATATACCCCAAGTTATAAAATCATACAGCAGGGGGTCTATAATACCTGTTATCCGTTAGCATTCCCATTCCTCTTAATGGCAGATGCTCGTCTGGCGATGGACCCCCTGGAAGTACGTGATTGTAATCGGCCATCTTTGCTCTTCATGGCACCACATCATTTTTTGGCCAACTGTGAGGCTCTGGATCTGCAGGAAATGACATCATGAAAATCCTGATTGGTTGTCAGCACCACAAGAACATGCACTAAGCATTTATCCTGAACTTTGAATGAGAACAGAAATTTTTTTTTCTTCTCTCTAAGAGCCTCCAAAAAGAAGTGGACATCTTATAATATCATGAGATGTATACACATATATATATTTAACAAATAAATGTTAGTTGAGCACCAAATATTAAACCATATTAGAATGATTTCTGAAGGATGACACTGAAGACTGGCGTAAGGGCTGCCAGAAATTCGTCTTTGCCATCACAATAAATATTTGAAAACATATTACTAAAGAGAAGTTATTTTCATTTTTCATCATATTACTGTTTGTACGTGATCAAACAAACTGAGCCTTTGTGAGCATAAGAGACTTCTTCCGAAAACATTAAAAAATCTTACCGACCCCAAACTTTTGAACGGTAGCGCATGTTGCTGGCAAAGTTTTATTTCGTTAAATATGCATGGCTACAGTTGAATTGTTGTCAAATGAGAAAGATGCTTTTGGATCCAAAGGATGCTAACCAGCCAAACCTATACTCTTTGTTTTACCCACACACTGTCTCCATCAAGCTCTCGCACATCACTATTACGCTCCAGCTTCAGCCGTGTCCCATCGCAATGAAAAACCCATCAGGAGCCTACACACTAATAGTCATAAGCTGTTTATTTGTGAAAAATATCCTTTTAATTGGTGTTAAGCATTGTCTTTGAAAAAGCCTTACCAATGTTTCCAAATTTGACTGCACGTCTATCCTGCTGGGGAACAGAAAGTGCTGGAAAAATGGAGATCCGCACTCATTAAAAGCTCATTAAAAACGCAATGCATCATTTCAGTTTCAATTTTAATTGACAATTAAAACATATAAGTTAACGTAACCATTATACTAATTAAATAGCATAGAGGTAATTCTCTTTTGCTGTGGCATTTGATGTTTATTGCATATTTCTAATGGGCTCTGTCAAAATCCTCAATCATCTTTTTGCAGTTTCACATTTTATACAGTTTATGTATATCGATCGTCTCACTTTAAACCAGAGAAAAGCGAATATTCTTTTTGATGTCATGTAAACAGCGCACTCGGCCCTGAATGCTTACGACAGAACAACACAAAGTATAATTCTGTAGATCAAACATGACATGAAACATTCACAGAACAGGTATGACGCAGATTGCTGGGCGCTGGCTTTGTCATGAAACATTCTCTGTGATTCTTACTTCCCTCAATAATAAATTCATGAGGCAGACCTGACTGTAACCCTCTCCGGTACCTACGCTGCTGTCCATTGTAGGTAACCCTGGCTGTGCTGAAGAGATTGTGTTTGTGCGCTTTGTATTCATGTGCTGTCTCTGCGTGGGTATATGATCTGGTTGTGTGAACAGAATTTTATATTCTGTGTGTGGGTGTATATACCACATATGTATGTCCAAATATACAGTACCTAGTATATATATATATATACTCATGTATGGGTATCCTGTGTCTTTTTTATTTTTATGTGTGTGTGTGTGTGTGTGTGTTTTAAGGAAGTGCAAAAATACATGGGTTGTCAGAACAACTATTCGGCTTTACTGAAGCCCCATATAATTGGGTCCATCAGACTCCGCCCAGCGTGCTTTGTGTGTTCAAAAACATAGCTACAAAAAAGACAGAATGGAACAGAATGCAGGGGGTCTCAAGACACATTTTTAGGTTGAACTATTTTTAACTTGACACACTGTCTTGAAAACAATGATCGTGGCCCAGAATGCTGAAAAACACAGCAAACGCCTTGAAACAATGGCCATAGATGTTCAGTCTGTTCATAGACTGACATTTCAAAAATAGCAAACCCTGTCCACACGAAGCCAGAGCTTTCCCTATCCGATCTTTTTTTTTTCCCTCGTTTAAAGAAATATCTGCGTACACACGAGAGCGCTGAAACCAACTCAAAACGATGTACATGGCAGGCCAGTATGTGGCGCTGTAATTCTGCCACAGAAATACACTAAAAATGGAGAAGAAGAGTTGTGGCTAGAAGGGGTACAGCAATGGTAGGAAGTGAGGCAAAATCTTACAATAAAATAACAATAAATAAAGTTGCTACTTATGTGTTTTATTAATGCCTACACCCCTTACAATAATGCAAATACGGTAATTAAATGACGCAATATTGATGTGCGCATGCCCAGTGCCCGTAGTTTTATTCCTTTCTAGCCTTTCCCGTGCGGGACGTGGTGTGATGACATCACCATTTCACAAAATATACGGATTGGCTGTACACACGAAAACGCAAGAGTGTAGTTTTCAGATTTATCCACTTCTGGGACCCGGTTTCAAAAAATACCGGATTCGTGCTCCCAAAATGCCGGATCCGTGTGGACGAAACGCTGATGCGGCACAAATTTTTTACATATACAGCTAAATGCGTCTCCGTGTGGACGGGGCCGGAATGTAGGAACATATAGCCCTTCAACAGATATTGAACAAGCTTTAGCTCTAATTCTGTTTGCATTAGGTCAGATTCCCTGATTTGATTCGATTCTGAATCACAAGCTCTCTATTCAAATTTTTTTTTTATTCAATTCTGATTTATATGTTATTTTAGTTATAATGTTAATTTTGCTTACATATGAAATGAATTCTCTCTCAGTCAATTCTGCTAACTAGAGGAAATAGGCTTCTTATATGGTTTTTAAAAAAATATATAATAATAATTTAATTCAGGGCCTAAACTATGCCGTTACATAATCAACAATACCAAAAACTGCTCTGAAGATATTAACTAAAGTCAACTTTAAATTTAATTTCTTGTCTGAAACTGTTATTAAAGCAATGTATATAAAAAGAATCAGTTTCAGTTACAAACCCAAATGCATCTATAAATGTCTAAATCAAGACATTTCAAGTAAACATTCGCATGAAAGAGTAGAACAATGGTTCGGTTACACTTTATTTTTAAGGTGTCTGTGTTACAGTGTAATTATACATAAGTACTGAGTAGTAATAATTAATTACATGTACTTACTATAGGGTTAGGATGAAGGTTTGGAATAATTTACAGTTATTACTATGTAACACGTGTAAAATACACTGTAAAATAAAACATTACTGAAGGTACTTTTAAAGTAACACAGTAATGCTCTCTAAGATTTTGAAGATGCAACTTTTCAGTGGCGGTTTTAGCGTGCTGATAGTTATTTTGTGACTTTTGCATGTTAAAAACCCTCCCTTCAGAGTTGAGTCTCATTATTCAACCCCTTTAAAGCATCACTACTAAAATATTAAAAAGAGTATATAAACTAGTCAACCTCACTAATCTGTTATTGGACAACTCGTCGACCATCCTTAGTATGTCTGTATGTCCATAAGCAGGTGCAGTTGTGTTTATAAAGAGGGAGTTTGTTTTATGACATGGCTATGTGCGTGCATGCATGTCTGTAATATTACATGTTTTCTTTGAGGTTGTGCCTCTGCAGTTTGTTAGAGAGCACAGATGAGATATGAGATATTTAATAGAGATCAGTTTAAGGTTCTGTTAATGTGTCTGTTCGTGGGGAAATTAAATTAGCTAAATAATTGCCTTGCCAAAAAAAAGGCCCTTAGAGATTGTCAAAACAACTCGCAGCCTCCTTTCTTTAAAGCAGGATGGTTTTATTCTTTGTATTGTCATAGACTACAAAGACTAATAATGAAATTATGCACTTATATTAATAATTAATGAACTCACTAAGGGGTTCTTCTTTCAATTTTCTTACATTAAGAATATGACTCAGTACCACAACAATCCTCGTAACCCAAGTGTACATAGGTGTGCGCGCTAGAGCTTTTTTCTTAGCAAACAGCCTGATTCTAGTCCCCCACCGAGATCTCCACTGTCGCACCACTGTGTGATGGAGAACGGATGTGTGTTTTGTGTGTGTGTGTGTGTTATCCTGATGGGAGAAATCCCTTTTGACTGAAGCAGTGGCCTTGGTCGTCCTCACCTTATCCTCAGGCAAGAACTCCAAAGGAGGCAAGAACAACTTCTAGCGACGTTATGGAAATGCCATCAGGCAAAGGGGCATTACAAAACAGATTGTTTTATGAACCCATTACTGTACGCTCAAACACACAATCATGCAAACACATGCATCCACCCACACGTACATATACACACAATGAAAATGGCATTACGGGGCATGCCAACGTGGGGCCAAATGCTCTGGGCCACAAAGGAAGGAGCGAGGAACACAGCTGAGATGGTGTAGACAGAGAAAGACAAATGGAGAGGTTAGGCATTCAGTGTCTTTCATTTCTCGACTGCTTTCTCCGAATGTATCATTATCCAGAGCTGAAGTTCTGCATGACAGAACTTTGGAAACACACTTCATTTACACTAACCTTTCCATTTCAATTTTCTCACACACACATCTTGTTAATTATCTTTGCGAGGACTCTCCATAGACGTAATGGTTTTTATACTGTACAAACTGTATATTCTATCCCCTTACACTAACCCTACCCCTAAACCTACCCATCACACAAAACTTTCTTCATGTTTACATTTTCAAAAAAACTCATTCTGTATGATTTATAAGCTTGTTCCCTCATGGGGACCAAAATAAATCCCTAAAAGGTCAAGGATTTTGGATATTGCCCTCTTTGTGGTGACATGTTTTCCCCCAAAACGTAGGGTTTACCTGAACCACATACACACACATACACATACACACATTTTCACTTTTAGAGCTTGACACAACACATGTCAAGAATATTTACAACCACAAAAATATAAAAATGATATATTACATAAACAAATATACTACTGTCCAAAAGTTTGAGGTCAGCAAAAAAAAAAAAAGTGACCTTTGAACAGTAGTGTATACATACATGTTATCGACTAGAAAACACAATGGCAGAAAAAAAAATACAAATCAGATTTCTTGTAAGGTTAAATGGAAAGTCACCTGCATCTCAGCTGTTTGTTTCTCACAACAAAATGTCCAGTAATCTTAGGTGTATCTTCCAGTGGTTTCTCAACAATGTCACAGATTTCACTCACATCAGCCAAAGTCTGAAAACAAAAGATTTCAATATGAATTCAAACAAATGATTTCAAAACCAAAATATAGCTGCAAGCAGCGATGTCGGGCCCAAGCTTCAGCGCCACCGCAGAGGCTTTAGGGAGACTGTGCAGGACAGGCAATATGCAATTAAACTATGGGAATGTAAAAGGATTATGTCAAGATATGAGACTCTTCCTGTTTTCCTTTTTGTCATTACTTTAATCGTTCAGATATCCAATATCTGTTCGCAATTTAACATCGTCAATGTCTTGCCATGTTCAGAAAGTTTGGTGTAAATCGTATGAATCC
The DNA here is from genome assembly GCF_949357685.1 of Gobio gobio. NCBI lineage: Eukaryota > Metazoa > Chordata > Actinopteri > Cypriniformes > Gobionidae > Gobio > Gobio gobio. The sequence continues at coordinate 47,288,644 of NC_137116.1, read as the reverse complement.
CCTAGGAGGAGTAGATAAAAGTTCACAGCCTGATTATTCCAAAAAATTCACATTCAAAATATCTGACTTCCTGTTGGTCTACTGATTGTAAATTAGAAAGTTGTCCGTCTCGATGAGAACAATATATGTACTCATGTATAGTTTGGTGACTAGGTAAAAATAAGCCCCCCACTTTTGTCAAAAGGTGGTGCTACTGAGCCCCTCCACCATGCCCGTTTCTAAGGCTTTGCCCATGTCTACTGGCCCGAAAACGATGTGTGTGTGTCGAGTTTCAAGCAATTTCAAGCATGCTAAGAGCCTAAAAAACACCCAACAATATTATTAAAGTTTGATGTGTTGCCATGGCAACAGTATTTAAGATATCAAATATCCTTTCACAACATCTGCCGTGTTTTGACATTATACTGATGAAGTAAATTGTCGAAAAATAAGAGGGTGATTTTTGAAAGTGACACTTCTTGCTGCCAGTTGGTGATGCTATGACTCACAATAGTCATGTGATCGGCCTCCTACAACAAACACAAGTTTCATCCAAATCAGCTATCAAAAATCCAGCTTTGCCCCGGACCTAATAGCCGCGGATTCTGACCTGCGTGCAGAAGTTTTTTGAGCACGCTAAGGGCCCCAAAAGCCCCCAAAACCTTAATAATATTAATAATAATAATAATTAGAACAACAATAGCCCCTTTCAGGACCTATGCTAACAACATTGCTTTTATAGCTCCTATACACTTAGTGTATGTGAATGTGTCTCATTAGCTAACTAGATTTAAAAGAAACATCTAAGAATGTTATGACAGCAAACAGAATTAATGAATTAAGAGCAAAAATAATGATTATTTTAAACAGGTTTTCTTAAACACTTTCCCCTTCCCCCAAAACTCAGCATTAGCTGACCCAATGTTGCTGTAATTGAGCTTGTCGGGTTGCTCTAAGATATGAAAGAGCAGCACCTGAGCAATAAAATATTGCCTAGAATCACAGTATTTATATTTAAAGAAACTTTGAAACATCAGTGTCAGGCTTTGAATAGTGCCGTATCGCCTTTTCTTGGTTTCCCAGTTCTGGCCGGGATCTTAATGAATGACAGAGGGATTGGTAATCCTCCCTAATCCAGAGAGAAAGAGATCGAGGCATGCTGTTTGAAGCGAGGGCATCAAGAAGTTCTCCGCTCGCCCCCCCGCGGTATCTGGCGCGCTTTAGCTTGTGTTTGTTTGGCGCAGGGTGTAGCACTCTTTCGCATTTATGATTCACTTTGTGTGTACACTGTGGACTTAGCGCTGTCTGTTTCCATTAATGAGGATAAGTGCAGCGCTGTTCTTGAGTTCCACTGCACTTGTGTGGCGAGATCTTTAAAGTACGAAAAGGAAAAAGGAGGAAAAAAGCAGTACCACAAAAGCCTTTAGCTGCAGGGTTTCTGTTTAAGTCAAATAGCAGCTGATGTCTGCCTCGCCTTCAGAGGAGCAGCAGACGGTTAGAAGAGGTTAAATCAAAATAATTCCACCAAAGACTCTGTCAGCGGTTTCCAGTGGAAGCTTTCGCTTAATGTGCGCTATCTAAACAAACTCAAACTAGTCACCGCTAGTCAGGCTAATGCTACATATATCATTAACCGCTAATGTCATCTATCTCATAATGTATGCAGTTTTTGTGATGAATGCTTTGAAGTGGTTTTAAAGATTTTTAGGGTTGTTAACTAAGGACAAGTGATTGGCTTTCAAAGGAAGGATAGTTAAAAGAAATGATTTCACAATTGTAAGTCTTTCCAGACACAATGAAACGTTTTAAACTAAAATAAGTCTTTTTTCTTCACTACAGGGCAGAGTCTTGGCTATGGTTTCGTCAACTACATTGACCCAAAAGATGCAGAGAAAGCCATCAACACATTAAATGGACTCAGACTTCAGACCAAAACTATTAAGGTAAGTGACTACACTCACTAGCAGAAACCATAAAGTCCAGTCTCACACATGCCATACTTTTAAAAAAGGTACCTTACAGTACTATGCAAAAGTCTTAGGCACATTAGTATTTTCACACACAAAAAAATGGCTTTAAGCCAGTTATTTATATATTTTGCTGTAGTGTGACAGTAGGAAATATCACTTCACATTTCCAAACATTCTTTTTGCCATTAATTGTGATAATCCAATGAGATTTTTGTATGCACAAGGAGTCTGACAACAGCCGGCATGCTCCATCTGATCTCACCATCATCGAGTCCATCCGGAATTACATGAAGAAACTGAGACAGACTAAATCCAGAAGAACTGTGGCAACGTCTCCAATACACTTGAAGAAACCTAACTGTAAACTACATGACAAACCCTGTGCATGTGTACCTAGGACAAAAGCTGTTTTGAACGCAAAGGGTAGTCACACCAAATATCGATTTGATTTAGTTAATAGAGGTTAATTGGAAAATAACATTATTTTTGAAAGCATCCTCACTTTACAGCATTTTTCCGGCCTAAAACTCTTCACAGTATTGTAGCTTTGCATGTAGGTTTCTGTAAGCATCTTGGAGACGTTGCTGCAGTTCTTCTGGATGTAGTCTCAGTTTTCTGTTTCTTCATGTAATCCCAGATGGACTCGATGATGGTGAGATCAGATCTCCGTGTGAAGCATACCGACTCCTTGTGCATACAAAAATCTCGCTGGATTATTGCAATTAATGGCAGAATGTTTGGAAATGTGAAGGGATATTTCCTACTGACACACAACACTTTTTTTTTTGTGGGGGGGGGGGGGGGGGGGGATACTAACATGCCTAACGCTGCACTCACACGGGGCATCTGCGTCAACACTTCTTATTTACTTTGAATGGGTGACGTCAAGCGTTGCCGAACTGATTTGTTGGTTCTGTTGCTTCACTGCCGTTTTCAACTTTTCGAGTGCCAACGCAGGCGTCAGCCAATCAGATGCCTATGCAAATACACTGGCCAGACGCTGGCCAAATGTGTTCATGCTACACTGTTAAAGTAGTATGATTGGCTGTCGCGTCAGCACCAAGCTTCAGATGCCTTGTGTGAATGCAGCGTAAGTGCTAACTTTTGCATAGTACTGTACATATATTTATAAAAATTACGTGTCATTTTTTTTGTTTAATTATTATTTAATTTAAAATGTTCAAATGTGTATGAACAGCAAACAATTAATGAAACAATATCCTAATTACTGAATCACATGGAATTAAAAGACTTTTCTATGATTGATGTAAAAACCATAAACAGCTGTATTGCGGTGTATCTGTATGCATACCTGAATGCGTAGACCTCAGTGTTGGGATCGGCGTTCTGGTTCATGTTGTTAGGATACTGCTTACCTGTTGTTTACCAAACACTTTTCAGCCAAAGCAACCCACATTACACTAATTGCAGGAGCGGTCCCCCCTGGAGCCAGTGCCTCTCGCTCAAGGGCACAGCGCTGAGAAGCTTCTCTCAGAGCCTCTCCCGTTAACAGGTCACCCGCACCTGGGATTGAACCTATTTAAACATAACAGATAACAGAGACGGTAACAGAGCAACATCACATTTAGGTGGAAACGCTCTCCCAGTCACCGTTTCTCACGTCTGTGCCAGTCAATTCGTTGAATGTTTCCTGTCACCGTTTGTGCCAGTGGAGCTGCAGTGATTAGAACATGTGGCGTACACTGGCTCGTGCTGGGCTGAGGCGCGGCAGCACAAAGAGAGAGGAGGGCAAATCTGACTCATTAAGATGCAGAAGGAAACAGGAAAGCAAGTGAAGGAAGAAAAGGGAAAAATAGTGTAATTGATATGTAAATGAATCTCCAAATGTCAAATCATGAAGTCACACAAAAAGAGGGAAATCGCATGTATAATAGAATAATGTGGACATGCTAAATAGACATCTAAAATGTGTCTGGTTTCCACCGTAGAAAAACAGTTTTATTCTATTCTGTTCTATCATGTTTCATCAATATTTTAATTTATTCATATATATGCCATGTTTTGTTCTTTGTTGTTCTGATAAATTCCATTAAATTGTTTTATTGCCTTCCGATTTGTCCAATTCTATTCTATTTAGTTCTGATCTGTCGTTATATACTCTATTCATTTTTGTTGTTCTATTATTCTACATTCTATGCTGTTGTCCGATTTGTATTATGGTTTTTGTTGTCATGTCCTGTTTTGATATTCTATTATTCTCTTATGATTTGTTATGTTCTACCCTGCTCCTGTATTCTTTTCTATTCCACTCATTTCTGTTCTATCATTAAAATTAAATTACGGAACAAAATCGATCCTCCGCAATCTGATGGCTTCCATTTTCCTCAACAGTGCTTAATTTAGAAGCAGCAGCTGGTTTTATCAGTAAATTCCGACTGCTGCTTACGCCATAATCTGGCTGTGTGTGTGTTTTCATCTGGCCTATAATCCCAGACCTCTCACTTACATCCGCCCTAATCTAATCAGATTGGATTTCGCCTGCTTATGAAAACACGGCTCAGTCTGCGCGGCTCAGTACCTCTTAACATAAAAGCAAAAGAACGCGCGTGTGTGTGTGTGTGTTTGTGCATTTGAGTGTGGGAGCGAGAGAAAGAAAAAAGAGAGGAGAAAGAAAAGACTTGTCTGGGCTGTTTTTGAAAGAGCACAATGCTCGCAAACATGGGCGTTTTCCAGAGTGGCAGCATGTGTATGTGTTGGTCGGCAGTGTTTCTAGTACCGGTTTCAGCATCAGCTAAGAATCCATCAGAGACAGAATGACTCACTCTGTGTGTATTTGCCGATCATCACAGCTTCTTGCCACGCGGCACTTCTCTCAGTGACAAAACACACTTCCAAGGAGCGGTACACACATACATAAACACTATTAAAACACTGCACTTCCTGGCCAAACACACCAGCCTTTACCCTCCCATCCTAGGGCTATGATCAAGTGACTCTTGAGCTGGTCCTTTCAACTCCCACACCCCATTTTAGAGCACAATCCTGAAGAAGAAAAACACAACACGAAAAAATTTAATGGCTTTAGTTCATGGCTACTGGTAATGTACTGTGAATCAGTCAAAAACGCCCAAGTTATCAGTTTAAGTCATTCTAACAAATCATTTACTCAATCCATCACAGCAGTTACTGAATTAACATCTGACTCACTGAATTGCAGGGCATAATAGCTGTCATTCATCGCTGACTCAAACTAAACCAACATTTTATGTGAACTTAAAGGATCAGTTCTCTTCAAAATGAAAATGTCCTGATATTTTGCTCACCCCCATCTCATCCAAGATGTTCATTTCTTCAGTCGAAAATAAATTACGTTTTTTGAGGAAAACATTCCAGGATTTTTCTCCACACTATTGACTTCCATGGCAACCAAAATGTTGAAGGTCCAAATCAATGCAGTTTCAAAGGGCTTCAGAGACTCTCCACGATGGAATAGGGTCTTATCTAGCGAAACAATCGGTAATTTAAAAAAAAAATAATAATAATAATTAATATACTTTTTAACCAAAATTGCTCATCTTGCGCTGCTCTGCGGCTCGCCAGTGATTGCACAATCATGCCGAAAATGTCACGCTAGACGTAGGGAGAAGTACCGCCCACGTGTTTACAAAGCACACATGCGAAAACTAATACAAAAATCCTTTAGCAAAAAAAAAGGTAAAACAACAATGTCGGACGAGGTGCCGTGATGAAGAGATAATCAGTGTTATTCACTACACACTAGTCATAATGTTATGCCTGATCGGTGAATTTGCCTGAATTTTTTTTTTACACAACTTCAATATTGATAATAATCATAAATGTTTCTTGAACATCAAATCATCATATTAGAATGATTTCTGAAGGATCATGTGACACTGAAGACTGGAGTAATGATGCTGAAAATGTAGCTTTGCATCACAGAAATAAATTACATTTTAAAATGCACTCACCTAAAGGATTATTAGGAACACCTGTTCAATTTCTCATTAATGCAATTATCTAATCAACCAATCACATGGCAGTTGCTTCAATGCATTTAGGGGTGTGGTCCTGGTCAAGACAATCTCCTGAACTCCAAACTGAATATCAGAATGGGAAAGAAAGGTGATTTAAGCAATTGTGAGCGTGGCATGGTTGTTGGTGCCAGACGGGCCGGTCTGAGTATTTCACAATCTGCTCAGTTACTGGGATTTTCACGCACAACCATTTCTAGGGTTTACAAAGAATGGTGTGAAAAGGGAAAAACATCCCGTATGCGGCAGTCCTGTGGGCGAAAAAATGCCTTGTTGATGCTAGAGGTCAGAGGAGAATGGGCCGACTGATTCAAGCTGATAGAAGAGCAACTTTGACTGAAATAACCACTCGTTACAACCGAGGTATTCAGCAAAGCATTTGTGAAGCCACAACACGCACAACCTTGAGGCGGATGGGCTACAACAGCAGAAGACCCCACCGGGTACCACTCATCTCCACTACAAATAGGAAAAAGAGGCTACAATTTGCACAAGCTCACCAAAATTGGACAGTTGAAGACTGGAAAAATGTTGCCTGGTCTGATGAGTCTCGATTTCTGTTGAGACATTCAGATGGTAGAGTCAGAATTTGGCGTGAACAGAATGAGAACATGGATCCATCATGCCTTGTTACCACTGTGCAGGCTGGTGGTGGTGGTGTAATGGTGTGGGGGATGTTTTCTTGGCACACTTTAGGCCCCTTGGTGCCAATTGGGCACCGTTTAAATGCCACGGCCTACCTGAGCATTGTTTCTGACCATGTCCATCCCTTTATGACCACCATGTACCCATCCTCTGATGGCTACTTCCAGCAGGATAATGCACCATGTCACAAAGCTCGAATCATTTCAAATTGGTTTCTTGAACATGACAATGAGTTCACTGTACTAAAATGGCCCCCACAGTCACCAGATCTCAACCCAATAGAGCATCTTTGGGATGTGGTCGAACGGGAGCTTCGTGCCCTGGATTGTGCATCCCACAAATCTCCATCAACTGCAAGATGCTATCCTATCAATATGGGCCAACATTTCTAAAGAATGCTTTCAGCACCTTGTTGAATCAATGCCATGTAGAATTAAGGCAGTTCTGAAGGCGAAAGGGGGTCAAACACAGTATTAGTATTTTTTGTATTTTTAATTAAATAAATGCAGCCTTGGTGAGCATAAGAGACTTCTAAAAACATTAAAAATCTTACACATCAAAAACTTTTGTACGTCAGTATATATAAAAACATTAATTATTTGAATATTTAATATTAATATTATTTTATTACACATATTTTTATAACATAATATTATTTAAGACTGGTATTAGGTTTAGTATTATGGTATTATGTTTTGAAATTTGAAACACTGATGTGAGCATAGAGATTTAGCCTAAGGGCACACTTTAGTGTAAAACTATTTTGTGTTGAGGAGTTGTCATAACCTGCAGGAATGATGTTGCTGAGCATACTTCTAAACATATTGAATCTCCATCTCTAGCAACATACACACTCCAACAAAAGCAGACGTATGGCTAATGAAGCAAGAGTTGTCTTCCATGACCAACCGTGCCTACATACACAAACACGCATGCTACCGTGCACTGTGCTGTTCACCCGCGCATCTCATGCGTGATTGATTCGTGAATACTGGAATTGACATAACCAAAGATGCTCCCGTTTCACACACTCCCTAACCAAGTGCAAAGCGACAAGCAATGCGTCTGTCCACAATGAAAGCAAAAATCTCACGTGGAGAAGAATTTTGGACCAATTTTGCACTAAGACGGAGCAACAAAGTGCTGCCACGAGCGAGGGGAGCTTCATAAGAAGGCTGAGCTCATGAATATTAATTAGCTAATACTGATGATCCACACTGATTTGATATGAGATACAATATCAAGCTAGTTTAAAGTTTCATCTTTGAAATGTCAAAACTGAAATGCCACCAGTTTTATATCAAAATAATAGAAATAAAGATTAAGATATTGAAAATAGACTACACGTAATCATTTGAAAATGTGAGTTGTTGATTACCTGTTTCTCTACAAAAAAAAAAGTTGCTCTCCTAAAATCACTGCAATTTGTTCGCTTCCCCCCCACACTCAGTTTTTGAGCACAAATGAACGTAACCAATTTTATGCAATAACTTCATCCTTAAAATGAGCAGAATACACAAACTCAAATATAAATTTGCTTTAGTAGGTTTGATGCATGAAGATTTAGCACCAGCTCGGATTTCTCCACCTACTTACTGTCAATGATCATCTCTGAATAAGCACATTCTGGCTATCCGCTCTGGAAATTAACTATGTAAATGGATAGATCTGCTTTTATTTTTTTTGTTGCTTTTTTACCTCTACAAAAAAGAAACTATCGCAGATCTGATGTGCTTTCAACGCAAGCCATACATATTTTCATATCAGCAGACTATGTTGGATTGAGTGGGTTCAAGTCTTTGGGCCCTGAGCAATGCTACAGAAATAGAAAGCAAGCGACCGTCAAAATGTGCTGTTGTTTCTTGTGGTCGCAGCTGCTAAGGACAAAAACTGTGATTTAAACGGAAGAGCTTTGATTGCTTATCGCTTCATCGTGCCGTGCCTGGATGGCTCTGGATGCTGTCAGTCCAATCCGTGTTCTTTGTTAATCATCTAGATCTTTCTATCTCCGTATTTTCTCTCTCTTCATCCATCCGTCCATCTCAGCGTGGGTCAGAGAAGCCAATGTCTTTATCTCTTCCATGTGATCTCTCTTTTACACATCTCACGCTCTCTGCCCTCCCCGCCCGGTCTCTTTTCTCTCTGCACTCCATGAAACCTCTTATTCAGACCAGCACCAACCCTCTCAAAAGATGCTCTCCTGCTGTAATACGACGAGAGAGGTGAAATCCTCTGTCTCATAACTTCTAATAAACGTGTTCCAAGGTCATCCTTCTCATAAAGCCTCCATCGTAACCCCACCCCCCATCGAGCCGGGATGAAGACAGACCATCTAATGGCAAAAGACAGCTGTGTCTAAGAGTGGATGAGCGAGAAAAAGCGGAAAAAAGAAGGAGAGGGTAATTATCCGAAGTGCAGTTCTTTGCTCTTTTCAGTGGAGCAAGAAAAATGCAGCTTTTGAGGGCCCTCCTGCTGAAATAAGCTGATGATGTATATGTTTACAAGAGGCTGTTTAGACGAGAAAAGGGAAGTGAGAAAAGATGTCTGTGGTGGTTTACGATTAGTTTATATTCTTTCGCAAGATGCCGGTGTCAGGTTCAGGGACACGCTGTTGCTCGAGCACATGCAGGAAGTCCATGAAAACAGATCAACAGAGCTGCGTTTCACTGGCTAAAAAAATAATAATTTGAGTTTCAATCCAGTCACAACTTCCACACCCTCATCATTTTGCTACACACACACACACACTTCTCCATGACACTTCTCCGTTTCTCAGCAAAACTCCGGCTTTGCCTTCCTGTCGAGGTGTGATGGGAGAAATCCCACTGAGGGCGAGAAGAGTGTAGCCTTGTGCTGTGAGATACGTGTACACACACACACACTCACACACACTCCTCACAGCAGACAGGGTGTTGATAGATCTGACATCTGGAGCTGCTTGACAGGGCGAGAAAAAAAACAAAAAGAAAAAGAGGAGAGGAAAAGAAAAGAAGGGAAGAGAGGAGAGGGAAGAGCCTGCCAGGGTTCCATGCCTTTTGCCTTCTCCATTTAAGTGGATTTGAGGAGATTACAGCGGAGTGTTTAGCATGTTTAGCTCAGCATTTGTAGCAGTGTAACAGCCTGTGATGGCTCTGCTGCCCAAATGTCAGAACTAATGAAAATATGAGATGGAAAGGCTGCTTCAGCCATTAATGGGAACAGATTAAATTGACGTGAGCATTAAAAGGGCAGGGAGATAGAAACATCTCCCCATCTTGAATTAAAACTGAACTGCTGTAGCGGGAAAGAGCGAAGACAGACAAAGACTCGTGGAGTCGACAAGAAAATTCAGTCTGTTAATGGATTTGTTTACCTAAACACGAAAATGTTGTCATTTTCTCACCCGCATGTTGATTCAACCCTTATATGACTTGCTTTCTTCTGTGAAACACAAAATGAGACATTTTGAAGAAAGTACTCGTCGTTCTTTCCAGTACAGTTTAAATGAAGATTAAAAAAAGTAGCATAAAAGAATCCATATGACTTGTGCGGTATGCGTATATTTAGGCATGCAATCAGCTAAGGACAAAAAAAAGGAAAGGAAAAGCATTTTTTCTCCATTCAATATGACTAAACAACAATAAAAATAGTTATTATTCAAAATAATATTAATATTTTGTACAAAATTTTATCAAATGAAGAAATATATTACTATTGCAATAACACAAAAGTATTTAATTAAAAAAAACAACTAATATTTATAGCTGTATGAATGTTGTTGCTTTCAAACATTAATTTAGAAGGGTTTATTTTGGAGGAAAATTGCCGAGGGACCTTAAAGGATCTCTTTTTGTTGACAACTGATTTATATATGATTCTCATTTCAAATTTGGGAAGATATCCAAGCATGAAATACATGTATTGGAATCAGCAATTTAGCAATAAAAAATAAATCACATACTTAATACTCAAAAAGTAATAAGTAATAAGAGTAGTAATAAAGTAATAAGAGTTTGGAAAGAACTATCCTTTTAAAAATAATTCTCAGGATGAGCCACAGCACTAAAGTTTCCCACAAGGATTATTGAATTATTGAAAGTATCCCTGTTTTTTTTATTTTGCAAAGTTTAGTGACATAACGGTATTTTACATTTGCCAATGCCTTGATTTGATTGAGAGAGTGCAATGGGTGAAAACTGTGTCATGCGAGTCAGAAAAAAGACAGACTGGTATGTGAAGTTGAAAACAAGTACTGTGTGTCTTAGAGTGCGAAAGACTCTGTCCAAGGTGCTGCCGAGTTTGACAAGTCGAGAGAGGTGAGAACATGCTGTGCGAGTGTGTGAGCGATAGATGGAGGGAGTATGGAGGAAAGAGCGCTGTCCAAGGTGCTAGTAAGCGCAGCGCGCTGATATTAGAGTGTGTGAGGAATGCGAGGGTGAGAGAGCTATAGATGGCTTGGCTCTCACTCTAGGCACAAACAGAAGGTTCCAAAGTGTTATTCAGCACAGATGACAGCCAGCCTTCTCTCTCTCACTCACACACACACACACACACACACACAAAGCCTTTCCATCATGTGTGTTTTCTGAAAACAAATTAGCCTTTATCATTTACTGCTGTGTGCTCTTAGTGAGGTTTATGAACCTTATTCTAAAACAAGTCAATCTGTACAAGAAACTGAAACTGTCCAATTATGTGTAATTAAATCCATGCTTAAATATTTTTAATTTACTGTTGATATTGATACAGTACTTGATACAGTCCAGAAGGCTAAGAACTATCCTCATAAATATAAATATATACTCCTATCAGGCATAACATTATGACAGGTGAAGTGAATAACACTGATTATCTCTTCATCACGGCACCTGTTAGTGGGTGGGATATATTAGGCAGCAAGTGAACATTTTGTCCTCAAAGATGATGTGTTAGAAGCAGGAAAAATTGGCAAACGTAAGGATTTGAGCGAGTTTGACAAGGGCCAAATTGTGATGGCTAGATGACTGGGTCAGAGCATCTCCAAAACTGCAGCTCTTGTGAGGTGTTCCCGGTCTGCAGTGGTCAGTATCTATCAAAAGTGGTCCAAGGAAGGAACAGTGGTCAACCGGCGACAGGGTCATGGGCAGCCATGGCTCACTGATGCATGTGGGGAGCAAAGGCTGGCCTGTGTGAGGCTACTGTAGCTCAAATTGCTCAAGAAGTTAATGCTGGTTCTGATAGAAAGGTGTCAGAATACGCATTGCATCAGGGCTGTGTAACCTCCAATAATAAAGGCTGTAAAAAAAAAAAAAAAGCTATTTCTTTGCTAGTTCATGACACACGCATGATAACCAAAGTTTTGTATGACTTTAATTCCATCTAACTCCATCGCTTCTTTCAAAATAGACCACAATTATGCCTGTAGTTTAAAGGGTTTGTGAACTTCAACCATTGTACTTTGGGTGTATTTCTTGGGTACATTGTTTCTCTTCAGAAACGGGGTTAGAGGTGGAGCACATTAATATTGAATTTATATTTTCATTCCTCCTTTGAGAAAATTTGCAAAGCTCTTTAGATGTCATGTGTATATCTCTTATCTGTGAAGCGTGGATCATAGAGAATCCCTTGCAGCAAGTTGTTCCTTTTCAAATTATTATAATAAGTCAAAGGGATTCTCCTTTGTTCTTAAGTGGAGGATTTTGGGGCATTATCTTTCTGAAGTCTGTAGCTGCTCCAGGTCAATGTAAGAATACAGACCACCAGCACAGCGTGAGACAGAACAGGTGCGCAGATGACCTCTGGCATCTGAATGCTGCATATTGCCAATGCAAGATGCTGGCTGTAAATTGCCTGAACGAATATCCTCTAAAAGTTAAATTAAATGTTCAACAAGCACATATGGAAGTGGAGTTCGAATGAGCACATAAACCACTGTAGTTTCATAATTGCAATGAATTCTCAAAGTGTTTTTTTGTCTTACAGGTGTCGTATGCACGGCCCAGCTCGGCTTCTATCCGTGACGCCAATCTGTACGTGAGTGGACTGCCCAAGACCATGACCCAGAAGGAGCTGGAACAGCTCTTCTCTCAGTACGGACGGATAATAACCTCCCGCATTCTCGTCGACCAGGTCACAGGTATCAGTGGGACCGCTTTTCTCTCACCCTGAGCATGCATACAAGCATACAAACAAAGAAAACATGTCATTTCACATGAAACAATCTCACAATCTACTATAGGGTCTACTATACTATATTTAGTTTATTGTAGCCGCTAAAATATAATGAATTCTGCATTACTTTGAGTCATTTTTTGGCGCTATATTAAAGGTCATGCTAGAAGAAACCTAAATGCCATTCTCTAGTCTGATTTAACAAAAAATAGACTAGTGCAATTTTAGCATTAAAGTATGTAACTTTTGGCGCTCTAGTGGTTAATAAACAAAACTGCATGAGTCTTGTGGAATTAAATAGTCTTAAATAGTCAGAATATAACACTATTATAGGTGTACCCTAGTGATTCAGGATAAGACAAAAACACGCCTTGGAAAATGGATTCATTATGTACTTGCTCAATCTAAATTTTGAACACAAAAAAAGTTACATAGTGCAGCTTTAACATGACATTCAAGATTTAAAAACACGATTTTTTTGCTGAAATAGAACCTTTAAAGTGCATGTAAATGCACTTGACATGTACTAACTGAAGCTACACTCAACAATGTCACCATCTTGTGTGTGTAGATGTATGTGCAGGTTGGTTGGTTGTTTGCATTTGATCAAGACCAAGCATCCTAATCTTAAGAATCATTAAATGACATGGAATGACTGATGAGTCTATTTTAAAGCAGCCTTGGCCTATCCTTCCTCCAGCATCATGAATAAATCAATTTGGATATAAATGGTCATGGAGCTGAATTTCTTACAAATTCAATATTTTTCCAACTGCATAATTCATATCGGCACTTTCCATGCAAACAATATCGCATAAGCCACAGGAAAATGTACTCCACGTTCTAGTGGTGCAGAACCCTTTCGGAAGAACTGCTGAGGAACGCTGCATGGCCACATGCACACATACACACACAGAGGCCTTCCTCCCTTGACACCGATCCTTCCTCTGGCCCTGAGAAGGCTCCCCGGGAGAAATGGGTCCGCAGGAGGGAGCTTAATGATTAATTAAACTTGAGTCGCTAGTGATTAAGAAACAAGGAGGGTTTTTTTCTTTTCTTTTTGAAGCTACTGATCGGAAGGCTTCCATAAAGAGACATGAGCAAATATTAGCCTTGAAAGCCAAACAGGGATTCTGCCTTTGTCAATAACGAGTGTTGAAGTCGAAAAAGGGATTGTTACTTAAATAGTTTAGTTGACAAATCAGATTAACTCACCGCCATGGGCCACATACGTATATGCTGACAGAATCTAAAAGTACAATCATTGGAATATCAATGCAAGCCATTTGTGGTACATACAACAACAGCAACACTGGGTCACCAAACAGAATTGCAGAATAGTGATTTAATACTGGTGAAATATAAAAAATGGTTCCCTAAACACGTTAATTGTCAAACCGCGCATTTACAGTATGGTGAATTAATGACTCTTATGAGACTTATGAGAAATTGAATCACAGTCTAAAACTACTCTACACAGTAATGGCCGATTATAGTATGTCTAGTACCCAGAACATACCTAAAATTTAGCATAATGTCAAAAAAGATTTTCATCAGGGCTGGACTGGGGCTAAAATTCGTCCCTGGCAAACCCAGCCCATCCGGCCCATGAGTTCCCCATGAATGTTAATTGGCCTTATATTGGAGTAAATAAATAAAATGATGGATAAATAAAAAATGATGGATATTATCGAATTTACTGCAAATGCAGATAACAAACTTAATATAGCACTTTTGTCACACAGAAATGCACTTAACAGTAAAGCACTGATTTTGAGCTGGGACGCAGTAAAGTAAATTTACTGCTTTTAAATTCTGTTATCATTTACTCACTCTCATGTCATTCCAAACCTGTATGACTTTCTTTCTTCCATGAAACACAAAAAGAATATATTTTGAAAAATGTTGGCAACCAAACCATAGGCTACCATTGAATATTGTATGGACAAAAAAAACACACTCAAATGATTTTCTACCCCTTTAAAAACAATAATTTTTTCAAAAGTTAACACCTTATTTATGCAAGACACTGATATCTATCTTTCATGAGGTTCTCATTTAAATAAAATTGAGTTAAATTTCATTATATTTCAAATTTCATCTATTAAAAAGTTAAAAAAAAGTTTAACTGTAGGCCAGTTTCATTTAACTGTAAGAGCATGGTAGTCACAGGTAAAACCATGCTCCTCATTACCATGGGTATATAGTTTCTAAAATAAATAAATAAATACTAATAAACTATTGAATTTGTAATAAAAAAATAATATTATAAACACATGTAGAAAATACGAAAACAGTCTCTATAAAAGTAATTTATAGTCCGCAATATTTAATGTAAGTAATAATAGCAACATTTTTAATAAATACATTTCTTCCAAAACACCCTATTTCTTCACTGTTAGTAGCTGCAAGGTAAATTGTGGTTGTGCTAGAGACAAGTTGTGTGTATTGCCGTTTTCCAATTTACCTCGTCGTGTATTTACATGCTGTTTTCAGCTAGATTCACCACAGAACCTGTAATGTTCCCATATCACACGATTGTATAAAACAAAATTCGGAGTCAAAGTGCCGTTCATCACTTCATAGAGCATAAAAAAATAAAAAACAACAGCGCCTAATATGGTCACAGTCTATGAATATGGAGGAAGGGAGGTCTCTCTCGCTTTGGCCTGCCAATTCAGAAGACAAACCAAGCTGTCCCTGCATGATGGGCCAGTCAGTGGCAAAAAAATAAAATAAATAACCTTGTATCAGGCCCCAAAGTGTGTCGGCCCACCGGGAAAATGCCCGGTGTGCCAAACCAGCCCTGATTTTCATGCACACACACATTTTCAAAAATCAACATCTGCCACATGCCTTTTAAGGAAAATCTAATTATGTCATATTTCCTCTATCAGTTTCAAGAAAAATACAATATCCTGAAATAACACAGAAAGTCATTAATAAAAACAAACACATATGGCATGATAAACTAACAGTGGCTTTGCCTTTCTGAAATAATAATACATCATACATCCTTGTCATAAGTTTCCTGGTAACAATTAGGGAAGCATTTTCTCTGTTCACCCTCACAGGATAACATATTGCTGTGGAAGACCTCTTCCCACATGTCTTGTTTATATAACTCGTTCCCTAGGGTGTGTCTGTTTGTTTTCAGTTTATTGGGAAAACGTGACTAAATTACAGGCATTTGAAAAAGCTTCTGAGCATTTGACTGAAACCGTGCCATGAGTACTTACACATAGCATGTAACCTAAGTGAAGTAAGATAGGTTTGGCTTTTTGATCAATAGTCAAATATTCAGAGAGGCTCCGTGGAGCCTTGCCTAGCAGTCAATACATGTCCCATCAATGAGAGCAAATACAATTGATCCAAAACGGCGGCTCCTACCAGCTGCGCCTCTTAAGTGAAAAACGACTGCCTCGACTGAGCTACTTGTGGAAATCCCTCTTTTAAAATGCTACGCTTTCTCCTAATTCGTCTCCTTTTCTTTTCTCGCTCATTGATATTTTCCCATGACTCGAATTCCATTAACTATACCGTGTGAGCATGCTGTAAGGAACACGACGTCCATGTGCATTTGAGCCAACGTTGCACGACGAGTGTCCAAATCGAGGCCTGCGGAACACAAAGGATCTGTGATGTATACAATGAATCGAGATGCTCCACCAGACATTGCAAAGCATGTCATGACACCGCTGCCTTGGCCTCCAATTATACAAGGACAAACAGATGGATTTATAGCCGTGAGCCGGCAGAACCAAGCAAAGAGCTGCTCGAGTCTTCAAAGACCTCCCTTACTGAGCCTTTTCAAACACCATCTGTAGCGGTAGCAACTAAAAGTTACATAAAAACGAGGATGCTGCTCTCCTTTCTCTGATTAGGCAGAAGCCACGGCGAAGAGGTGTACGCTTTTTTCCTCATAATATATTTAGCGCACAAGTTTAATAAATGTTCCATACAGTTGGCACAGCCACTTAAAAGTGGAAGAATGAGAGACAACGGAGAGGTGCTTATATGTTCAGACAGAGGAGAGAAGGCTTTCATTAACAGCAGAGCTTTTCTGAGCTTTCTCTTTTCCCCCAGAGGACTCTCTCTCTCTCTCTCTCTCTCTAACTCTCTCTCTCCTGTACGCTGTACGCAGTAAGTGTCGAGGACCAGAACAGTGGGCGTGCAGTGGAAAGCGCTTTGTCAGGCCGGCTATAGCAGTCTCCTGCCACTGTTTCTTGTGCACTCGCTCTGTGTGTCACGGTTATTATTAAACTCAGCATTCTCCGGCTTCATGTGTGCTGAGCCGAGATAAGTACAGGTAGAAAGTTACGTAAGGTAGGACTGATTACTGGGGAGAATAGTGCTGTTAACCGGCACATTGTAGCTGTAACTCTGTTCGGTTCATGATAAGCGCTAAAAAGGAGCTAGCGGTGCCAGTGTCTCCGGTTTTAGCCCGGCCGCTCGCTTTGTTTAGGCAGCCTGTTATAGAAACGGCTGCAGGCTCATTATGGTAATGTCAGAGAAGCGAGGGGAAAAGAAAAAAGTAAAGCACAGTCAACATTAAGGCTCCCATTTGCATTTTTTAACCGTTAAATTGCAAGGTTTTTTTTTTTTCTGGACCCGCTATTTTAGCAATTCTGCAGGCATCTGATAGATCGTCAGCTGTTTGCTGAGTTGCAGCCTGAATGACATTGGTCAGCACTATTTCTACCCGAGGAAACCGAGATCCCATCACGATTTCATTATATTTGTGTTAGAGCACAGTGCCGAAACTCTCTGGATTGAATCATACCACAGATTACCTGCCCTACGGCCCTACACTGTGTTTTAAGGTATGATACAAAACAGACTTCCAGAGGACAAAAGGCAATAGACACTGTTGACAGTATTTACAACATTTGCTGTTTAATAGCCATCAGTCCCATCATTATGGAGGCTTTTTTCCGCCACAGAATAAAACATTTTAAAAGATAATTGTGACTTTTTATCTCACAATTGCGATGTTTTTTTCTCCGAATTACGAACTAAAAAAGTCAGAATTGCGTGATATAATGTTACAATTACGAGTTATAAAGTCAGAATTACATGATATAAAGTCAAAATTGCGTGTTATAAAGTCAGAATTGTGAGATATAAAGTTGTAATTACGAGTTATAAAGTCAATTACATAATATAGTCACAATTGCGTGTTATAAAATCATAATTGTGAGATAATAAGTTGTAATTACGAGTTATAAAGTCAGAATTACATGATATAAAGTCACAATTGCGTGTTATAAAGTCAGAATTGTGAGATATAAAGTTGTAATTGCGTGTTATAAAGTCAGAATTGTGAGATATAAAGTTGTAATTACGAGTTATAAAGTCAATTACATAATATAGTCACAATTGCGTGTTATAAAATCATAATTGTGAGATAATAAGTTGTAATTACGAGTTATAAAGTCAGAATTACATGATATAAAGTCACAATTGCGTGTTATAAAGTCAGAATTGTGAGATATAAAGTTGTAATTGCGTGTTATAAAGTCAGAATTGCGTGATATAACGTTGCAATTGCAAGTTATAAAGTCAGAATTACATGATATAGTCAAAATTGCGTGTTATAAAGTCAGAATTGTGAGATATAAAGTTGTAATTACGAGTTATAAAGTCAATTACATGATATAGTCACAATTGCGTGTTATAAAGTCATAATTACATGATATAGTCACAGTTGCGTGTTATAAAGTCATAATTACATGATATAGTCACAATTGCGTGTTATAAAGTCTGAATTGTGAGATATAAAGTTGTAATTGCGTGTTATAAAGTCAGAATTGCGTGAAATAACGTTGCAATTACGAGTTATAAAGTCAGAATTACATGATAAAGTCACAATTGCGTGTTATAAAAGTCAGAATTGTGAGATATAAAGTTGTAATTGCGTGTTATAAAGTCAGAATTGCGTGAAATAACGTTGCAATTACGAGTTATGAAGTCAATTACATGATATAGTCACAATTGCGTGTTATAAAGTCAGAATTGCGTGATATAATGTTGCAATTGCAAGTTATAAAGTCAGAATTACATGATATAAAGTCACAATTGCGTGTTATAAAGTCATAATTGCGTGATATAACGTTGCAATTGCGAGTTATAAAGTCATAATTACATGATATAGTCACAATTGCGTGTTATAAAATCATAATTGTGAGATAATAAGTTGTAATTACGAGTTATAAAGTCAGAATTACATGATATAGTCACAATTGCGTGTTATAAAAGTCAGAATTGTGAGATATAAAGTTGTAATTACGAGTTATAAAGTCAATTACATGATATAGTCACAATTGCGTGTTATAAAGTCAGAATTGCGTGATATAACGTTGCAATTGCGAGTTATAAAGTCATAATTACA
The DNA here is from genome assembly GCF_949357685.1 of Gobio gobio. Classification (NCBI taxonomy): domain Eukaryota; kingdom Metazoa; phylum Chordata; class Actinopteri; order Cypriniformes; family Gobionidae; genus Gobio; species Gobio gobio. The sequence continues at coordinate 47,269,517 of NC_137116.1, read as the reverse complement.
TGATATAGTCACAATTGCGTGTTATAAAATCATAATTGTGAGATAATATGTTGTAATTACGAGTAATAAAGTCAGAATTACATGATATAGTCATAATTGCGTGTTATAAAATCATAATTGTGAGATAATAAGTTGTAATTACGAGTTATAAAGTCAGAATTACATGATATAGTCACAATTGCGTGTTATAAAAGTCAGAATTGTGAGATATAAAGTTGTAATTACGAGTTATAAAGTCAATTACATGATATAGTCACAATTGCGTGTTATAAAGTCAGAATTGCGTGATATAACGTTGCAATTGCGAGTTATAAAGTCATAATTACATGATATAGTCACAATTGCGTGTTATAAAATCATAATTGTGAGATAATATGTTGTAATTACGAGTAATAAAGTCAGAATTACATGATATAGTCATAATTGCGTGTTATAAAGTCATAAATACATGATATAGTCACAATTGCGTGTTATAAAATCATAATTACATGATATAGTCACTATTGCGTGTTATAAAGTCATAATTACATGATATAGTCATATTTGCGTGTTATAAAGTCATAATTACATGATATAGTCACTATTGCGTGTTATAAAATCATAATTACATGATATAGTCACAATTGCGTGTTATAAAGTCATAATTACATGATATAGTCACTATTGCGTGTTATAAAGTCATAATTACATGATATAGTCAGAATTGCGTGTTATAAAGTCATAATTACATGATATAGTCACTATTGCGTGTTATAAAGTCATAATTACATGATATAGTCAGAATTGCGTGTTATAAAGTCATAATTACATGATGTAGTCACAATTGTGTTATAAAGTCATAATTGTGAGATATAAAGTTGTAATTATGAGTTATAAAGTCAGAATTACATGATATAGTCACAATTGCGTGTTATAAAAGTCAGAATTGTGAGATATAAAGTTGTAATTACGAGTTATAAAGTCAATTACATGATATAGTCACAATTGCGTGTTATAAAGTCAGAATTGCGTGATATAACGTTGCAATTGCGAGCTATAAAGTCATAATTACATGATATAGTCACAATTGCGTGTTATAAAATCATAATTGTGAGATAATAAGTTGTAATTACGAGTAATAAAGTCAAAATTACATGATATAGTCATAATTGCGTGTTATAAAGTCATAAATACATGATATAGTCACAATTGCGTGTTATAAAATCATAATTACATGATATAGTCACTATTGCGTGTTATAAAGTCATAATTACATGATATAGTCACTATTGCGTGTTATAAAATCATAATTACATGATATAGTCACAATTGCGTGTTATAAAGTCATAATTACATGATATAGTCACTATTGCGTGTTATAAAGTCATAATTACATGATATAGTCAGAATTGCGTGTTATAAAGTCATGATTACATGATGTAGTCACAATTGTGTGTTATAAAGTCATAATTGTGAGATATAAAGTTGTAATTATGAGTTATAAAGTCAGAATTACATGATAAAAAGTCACAATTGCGTGTTATAAAGTCAGAATTGTGTGATATAAACTCAATTGCGAGAAAGTCAGAATTGCAAGATATAAACTCGCAATTATGACTTGTGTGTTATAAAGTCAGAATTGCGTGATTTAAAGTTTATATCTCACAATTCAACTCGCAACTTTACATCATGCAATTCTGACTTTATAACTCACAATTCAGAATTTATATCACAAATTGCAAGATGTAAACTCGTAATTGCGAAGAAAAAAAGTCTGAATTCAGAACTGTGAGAGAAAAAGTAGCATTTACCTTTTTTTATTCTGTGGCGGAAACAAGCTTCCATGCATCATTCATAATGTTACGCAAGGTTGTGCAAAATTCTGAATTCTGGCTCCCTTTCAATTAATGAGTTGAAATTTAAATTGTATATGCCACATCCCACAGAAATTTGAAAAATGAAATAAGCAGAATTGCGTGAATTGCAACCGAAATAAATTTAGAACGTGGAATGTATTCTGGGAAAAGAAGTATTCATCCACCCTTGCCCACAAATGAAATGTATTAAATATAATGAATTCCTATAATTAAATTAATTACAATTTCTATAAGAAATTCTATTCTTTATAAATATAAAAAAATTGAAGTAGTAGGCATTATTTAATGAAAAACATTACAACATGTTACTTTGTTGTTGCATGACCTCATTACATTGTAAGTGATTGGTGTCTAGCATGGAAATGAAAATCGTTACTTTAGATTTTTAGTAAAATTTTGTATAATGCCTATTTAGAGAAAAGATCATTCAACACAATGCAATGGAAATAGAAGTCAAGAAAGCATTGCATTGTGGGATACAGTACTCCATGCACTGTACTCTGTTGCATACTGCATATTTTGATAAATCAAATTTTGAATGCTTGGTATTTATACCAAGCATTCAGACAATTTGCATACTATGCACAGTATATATAATAGGTCTGGAAGGACTTGACCTTTTACCTCTGGTTCTGTGTATGGCAATGACAGGGAGCATTTCGGCAAACTGATTTCAGATTCTAAGTCACCATAACATCACATCTAATGAGCTAAAACAAATTCAAGAGCGCTTTAAAGCAAGTATTTAGTGACCACAATACTTATTTCTAGGAAGATATTGTCATTTTTATCTATCTATTCCACCAACTGTCGAACCGCGTGTTGTGGAGGATGCATCTCTGTTGCCTTCAAAAGCATTTAAGGCATTATAGTATAGACAGGATGTCTTGATGCCTTCCTCTCCCCGCTTTCAGTATCAGCCGGTGTTTGTGTACGTCCTAAACAAGCAAAAGCACAGAGATGGCATATAGTTTATGTCAGATCCATCATTTCATTCCTGCACAATTAAACTGACAGACAGAAACAAAAAGTCGTCTAGTTTTGGATCAAAATTTTATGAAACGGAATGTGTAATCTCTTGTATTTTTAGATACTTGAGCTGTTGCACGTCAAATATCTTCTAGACAGAGCGAGGAACAGAGAGAGGAGGTGTCATTCCCAGTTTCCTCTCTCTGCTCCACTTTCGAAGGATTCTGCTTTGACCTCAACATCACTTCACGGTGAGCACGAAGTTAACCGTGCATCCTAAACTCTCTGGAATAATGCATGCTTTTCCTTCCACGAGCCTTTACTTCTGACGGTCTAATTAAAGAGAGCAGGTTTTAGGAAGGGAGAGGGAAAAGTGAAAAGCTGTCAGGAGTGACTCACGCTGTGAGGGAAAGAGAGTAATGCAGCCGCAGTCTGAATGAAAGCTCACTGCATTGAAAAGATTGTGTGCAAATATTTGTTTGCAGAATGGAACGTATCAAAAGACACTGATTTGAATAGACAATCAGGCAGCCCAACAGAAAACATCAATACTAGCGGATGACAGCTGAGAGAGTGAGAGGAGAACGAACTGACAATATAGAAAGCAGAGCGCAGACACACACAAATAGGTGTTCATTGTATTATGCAAATTGCCCTCTTGGCAAGTCGTCTCCACACGCACCTCCCCAGAGCAGAAGGATCGTCTCATTAAAAACCAACCCAACAAAAGACCTCCCAGTAAGCCAGGCTCTTTTAAATGTTACTTTCAGGTAGCGGTCAAAACCATCGCCTTGGAAACCATGGAAATGTCGCGGACAAGCCGCATACCATGAGGCGGCGTGTGGCCGTCAGCTGGCGCAAACCACACAGCGTGAGGCCGTCGCACACACGCGCTCAATTTCCAGAGCAGCGGGCGACAGCATCTCCACACAATATCGTCATCCTCTCATGAAGAAAAGAAAACAAATTACACGTCTGCCTGACAGCACCGGAATGCTGGCCGGCCAATAGAATCTCCCTGTTCCATCTCGCCTTATTTGCATAATGTGACACCAGCAATAGGATCCGTCACACAGGCGGCATATCTCTGAAAATGATTCGCCGTCGACAAATGACAATATCTAAATATAGAAATGAATCATTTTGAACGAAGGTGTGCGAGTCAGGAAGTGTGTGCATTTGTGTATGTCACATTTACGGCGTTCTCAGATGTGGAAGTCGTCAGAGTTGGATAAACGTTCCTATTTGTTCCAGTAGCAAAAGAAAAATCAATGATAGTGTTTCTATGACTTTCCAAAAGAGGAAAAAAATCTTGAGATTGTTTACATTGGTCAAGGTATAGGCCTGGTTTCACAGACAGGGCTTAGATTAAGCCAGGTTAGGCCTTTTAAGTAGACACCTAAGTAGCTTTTATAAACATGTCTTAGAAAAATCATTACTGGTGTGCAATTGGCTTTCAGTTAAGGCAGCTCGAACATGCAGTTTAGTCCGGGACTAGGCTTAAGCCTTGTCTGTGAAACTGGCAATAGTGTTATAAATGTACATTCATTTTTTTACTATAAAAAAAACAACTTCTAGATTTACGATGTCTGTTAAGAAGGTCTGTGTCGCTGTTGCAGGCCGAATAAAGCCAGTAAACGTATGGTGTGTTGTTTCTGGTGTGCTGGCCCCACAGGTGGCTCGCGGGGTGTGGGCTTTATTCGCTTTGATAAGAGGATAGAAGCGGAGGAAGCCATCAAGGGTCTGAATGGACAGAAGCCCTCAGGTGCCGCCGAGCCCATCACGGTGAAGTTTGCCAACAACCCCAGCCAGAAGACCAGTCAGGCGTTACTGTCGCAGCTGTACCAATCCCCCAACCGGCGCTACCCGGGACCCCTCCACCACCAAGCGCAGAGGTTCAGGTAAATACAGTCTGCAATAACAATCTGTATCTTTCTGTCAAAAATGGTGGAACTGTGGATTATGAAACTGTTACCTGTAGAGCTGAAGTTGGAAGTATGTGTCACGTCATCACCGAGGAATAGCTGCTCCCAAAAATCTGCAGAAACAAAATGAGATTCAGAAAAGAAACAGAAGCGAAGGACTGATAAGAGACAGTGGGGTTCTGTCATTCACAATGTCCCTCTGATTTCTTTTTCTCATACACCATCCTCCCCTTCTTTCATTTCACATCTGTTCCTTTCATTTCAGTTCAGCAGGCCAGCAATAACTTCACTCTGGCAGCTAACACCTTTACAGCTTTGGGCAGTGCTTCTCAACTTTTTTAAAAGGCGATGTGAAGTAAATGTTCTCTGCCGTACCTTCTCACCACTCATATAGTTAGTCAGAGGCAACAATAACAACACCTTTGATCCTGCCGTTGACTTGCTAGGTCTTTGCTTAAGATCTCCTTTCCTCTGAGGCTAATTCACATTAACTATGAGTCACGTCTTATGAGTTCCAAGCTGGCGAAGTCTGCCAAAAACAGATCCATCTCGCAGTGAAAGTTTACTGCTTAAAAGCAGCGGATATCAACTCAAAATCAAGCTGACATTGAATGTAGTATCAATAGTGTTAGCTTTAGCCATTTAGCTAAGTGTTTGCATATACAAAACACTATTTGTGCTTATAGGATAAAAAATAGAATCAAAGCAGACACAAATATAGGTTAAATAAACTAGCTTTTTCAATGCAATCTACAACATGTGTTTTGGAACCACTGTGTATAGGTGCATCACACTAGACTTTAAGCATGCAAACTCAGTTTGAATATGAGCAACAGGATATGATGTCATGTTCCCGGGCTCCTGTACTGGAAAAATTAATCATCAATAGCAAATAATAATATATTATATACACTACCATTCAAAAGTTAAAAAAAATTTCCCACCAGAGATGCATTCAATGAATTAAAAGTGACCGTAAAGACATTTATAATGTTACAAAAGAATTCTAGGTTACACTTTATTTTAAGGTGTCCTTGTTACTGTATACATTTAAGTATTTCAATTAACTACATTGGTTCAGGGTTAGGTGCATGTATTTATGCATAAATTACTGTTATTATATTACAGTAAGTATTTTAAAAAAGTGTTACCGTAACTGTTTGCAACATTGATAATTATAAGAAACGTTTGAGCACCAAATCAGCACATTAGAATGATTTCTGAAGGATCATGTGACTAATGAAGCTGAAAGTACTTTTATATGTATGTTCGCATATGGAACATGAAGTGTGTGGCTCATGAAAACCATTCAAAATATTGAATAATTCAATTTGATCACAAATATAAAATACTTTGTATGAGTTACAGTCTATCTCCTCTAGATGCATGAACTGTCAGTGTGATGTTTGCTTTAAAGCAAGAGATCCTTTGTTTAGACAAGCAGGACTCATCAAGCAATTAGCACTGCACAGCAATACTGATGGCAGAAATCAGTAATTAATTCTTTATACATCACAAGCACTTATTACTGAAGAGATCTGAAAAGGATGAGTCCCATTTGCATGTATTAGTTGGCCTTATAAAGGCCTCATTGTGTTGCGTGTGTGTTTGGAGAGGAAGTGTGAAAAGCCGTAGGCCGGACCGAGCCGGGTTGAGACACGCCTGCATAAATCTAACACATCGCCTGCTCTTGCACCTCAGAGCCCTCTCTCCAATTAACTCATTTACCCACAAAGCAACCTGCCTCCCTAATTGGCTAATTGGCATCTTAATGACTTGACACACTGAACGTCCCCGCTTTATTTTGGCTGCGTTTTTCCTCTAAGTTCACAGAAGGCAGAGCCACCAACTGTTGACCCACCACGGAGAGGGAGGGTGAGCATGTGTACGCGTGTGTTTGTCTGGAGAACTTCAGTTTGAAATGTGAGAAAGCAGTAATTAGCCTTGCCAGCCATCTTGCAGCAGCTTTAATAGGAAATGAGACAGGGCCGAGCTGAGTGAGGGACGGAGGTCGCAGAGTAGCCAAACAGACGGGAGTCCAAAATGAGAATGACTGACGGGGAAGGAAAACGTAATACACCGGCTCGGTGGGTCACTGGGGCTAATAGAGAGACCGCAGAAGAAAGTGACAGCAAAAGGAAGAAAGGGCACACCCAGTTAATGTGGCATTACATCCTGCCTCCAACTTCATTGAAATGTCATTTTATATTAAAGTTTTCAGATAGCTGAAAGATGGCCCCAGACCAATTTCATCCATAACACTAGCGCATTATCTGCATTCTTAATATATCACTCTTAATATCTGTTTGTATGATTCATTTATTTCTCTTTTTGAGTTTTGTTTTCAATTTGCTCATCTCTCTCTTAATCATTCTTTAATTGTCACTATAAAAATACAATTTAGGATCAAAATATAGATTGTTTTCAATGACAAAAGTAATTAAAAACATATACATTTCAATATTACAATTATATATTATTGTGATATACAATTAGAATATAATATATAATTAGAAAAATTCAACCCCCATCCCACATTGTTTTAGTCCCCATGAGGAAAAACCCAATGTGTGCGTGAGAAAGAGAGAGAGTGATTGAGTGAATGAAATGAAAACATTAATATATGGCCCAATTTACCTCCTGTTTTTGAGGTGTGGCTTCCACAGGATTCAGGGGCTGAAACTGTACCTCAGTCCAGCTCCGGGTTATTTGCTGCCAACAACAAAACAAAGTTAAATATAATACCAAGTTATCATATTTCAAAATATACACCCATAAATGAATGCCATTACATATAATTTAGCTCCCCTGTCCACATTGTTTGTTTGAAAAAAGCAACCAAAAAAAGTCTAAATTGTTCTTAATTAGTGCGTGCAAGTCAACCTGCACAATATTTGTATATGTTATGATGTAGTATACAATACAAATAAATGATGTAGTGATTAATATTTCAGGACTGCAGCAGTTAAACTAAACAACACTCCTAAATGGGTGGGCATTCAAAGTGGCCTCCTGTTACCATTAGTGCTGCTGCAAGTCTGATGCTCTTTGGATGTATGATTGACTCTGTGAGATGCCTGATGGGGCAGCACAGTGTAATGGCCCATTGCTAGATGGGCGTCTTCCTTCAGTGAGGCAGGGATGTAGCATTAGTTCCACTGAGTGAGTCAACCATCTGCCTGGCATTAACCCCAGAACCCTCCTTCTCTTTACAGGCTGGACAATTTGCTTAATATGGCCTATGGCGTTAAGAGGTAATTAAAACTTCACCGAATGCCAGATGTCCATGTTGACAGTATGATTTCTATCCTGTTTTTTTCCCCTTTTTTTGAAAATCACATGCATTCAGTTCAGTTCAAGGTTTTTCCTTTCCCTTCAGTTCTTTTGCTTTACCTCCTTGATTATGTTTGATTTCAATCTACCAGTCAGTAGCCCTTAAAAGTAAGTGTAAGTATCTTTTATAATTTGTAGTGTTTGATTATGAATTTTTTATGAGTTCCGTTTTGGTATTTTGTGTTTTATTGTGTGTAGCTCCTGTTTTGAGGCGTGGCTCCCACAGGATTCAGGGGCTGAAGCCGTACCTCCGTCCAGCTCAGGATTACACACTGCCAACAATTTGACAAATTGATGTATATTCCCAATGCATTAAGTCTAACAGCTAAAACGCATGGAGAGATAGAAGGCTCTTACGATTTTCGTCTTACCTCTTCTTTGTTTCATTTGTTGGATTGAGCTGGTCAAGAGCGAGACGGAGGGGGTGACAGCTCGCCTGGATCCCTGCAGGAAATGTAGTGTTTCACTGCAGGTTTAGGAGCCTCTGATCAGTTGGGTTTGCTCATGTTCTTTTTGCTTTGTGCTGCTGTGGATGTAGTGAAAAAGGCTTCTTTTGAACATGTTTTAGTGCTTATGACATTTTGTTGCATATTTTAGTATCTAATGAAACACTTTGATGTCCCTCGAACACCAAAGACTTAAGGCTAAGATAGAGGGAGTAGCATGAAAGGTTGTGCATTGTGCAAGTTTCTTTTTTCTTTTACAGACAGCTCTCTGTAAAGACGAAAGGCACCGTATTTACTAGATTTCTTCTCTTTCTAGAAAAGTCTGTTGTGTTTCAGCGCTGGCTGATCAGAATGAATTATTCGAACGATTGTTATGAGAAAGAAAAAGTGCTTTTTTGGCAAAATCGTGCGACAATAAAACAGGATATGCAAAAGAGGTGCCTTTCAAAACAAATGACGAGACGAAAGATTCCTTTTTATTTACACTCGGTGCGATCAGCTGTCAAATAAATCCGTCTGCCTCAAGAGAGGGAGAATTTAGGGGAGATGAAACCGACAGGGGGTTGGGGAGGCGTCGTGCTCACAGAGCTGGCTGTAGAAGGTAATTAATGAACAAAGCCCAGTCTGAAGAAGTGAGCATCACTAGGTGAAGGTGGGCAGCTTGGAAGGGTGGGATGGCTCTAGGTCAGTCGCTTGTTGCTATGCAACTCCTCGTCCAACTGTTCGCCTTAGTTCGAACAACAGACAGCTCTCGGCCCTGCCCTAGCAGTCACCAGACACCTTTGTGTCAGCAATACGCTAGTCCGACCCTCACCCGCTTGCCCACAGATGACTGGCATCCAAATTACCAGGAAGCCATATTCGATGAATAATGGCACTGGAGACGTTATTTACACAGAAATACCAGCATAATTGAAGTCATGAGATGGTTGCTTGTCACACGGCGTAAAGTGAGCCGACTTACCATTATACCCTTCATTTACATAATGAGACGCAAGCGACAGGACACAAAAGCGAAAGAGAGAGACAGATGTATTGACTCTGCCAGGACGAACAGGCTAAAACGCAGATGAAACGTCTGAGTAATTCTTGGCAGAACAAGAAGCAGGGAATTGGCCGGCCCTGTAGTCCGTGCAGTGCTATCGATCACAGTCACACACTGCGGAGCGGCAGAGGGTGTGGGTGGAATACACTCTGTTCCCCGTGCTAGCTGGCTGAAAAGCACCGCTTCCATTTTCTGCTCGCTGGCAGCTTCCTATCCCCCTCCCCAAACCTCTCGGATTCGAAGACGTCGGCGGCGGCGGCGGCAGCAAAGCGGAAATCTCAATTAAAGCACACCCAATAATGCCTATAGTCATTCCTTGAGAGGTGGCACACAAAATGAACCTTTTATCCAATTTACCTTTTATTTAAAGTGGAAATTTTCCTTTAAGCGGAAAGGCAATTAAGTGAAATCAACTGAGCATTCAAATCTCTGTATCATGAGGGAGGAAAAAAAGAGAAGAATGGAAAGATTACAAGGAGAATGAGAGCAGATTTACTCGGTTGCATGTGAAATCTCTGATGAATTTCGAAGGTATTAATGTGCAGAGTTCCTGTAATTTAGTTCCCCAATAGAGCTCGTGCACATGACACTTCTGCGTGGCCCCCCGCAGCCGGCGCCGGAGCGCAGCCTTTTCAGTTTCTCCGGTTGCCTTCCGCCTGAAAAAAAAAAAAAGGAGCAGATATTTGAGACTCCAAAGTGATAGATTGAAAAAAATTTTTGCTAGCGTAACCATTGAAGAATTAGAGGTTTGGCTAGACTCACGCATCTTCCTCACTCTCTCTCTCTCTCTCTCTCTCTCGTCCTGCAGGTTCTCCCCCATCACCATCGATAGCATGACCAGTCTAGTAGGGATGAATATCCCCGGTCACACAGGAACGGGCTGGTGCATCTTCGTCTACAACCTGTCCCCGGACTCGGACGAGAGCGTCCTGTGGCAGCTCTTCGGACCGTTCGGCGCGGTCAACAACGTCAAGGTGATCCGCGACTTCAACACCAACAAGTGCAAGGGGTTCGGTTTCGTCACCATGACAAACTACGACGAAGCGGCCATGGCCATCGCCAGTCTGAATGGGTATCGGTTGGGTGACCGTGTCTTGCAAGTGTCTTTCAAGACCAACAAGACCCACAAGTCCTGAACTCCCCTCCCATCACTTGTGTAGCTCCTTACAGCTCATCTAATACTAAAAACCCACCTCTGCCCACTCAGCTACTCAAAACAGGAACACACCCAACCAACAAACCCACAAAAAAAAGAACTGGATATGGCTTATAATATAACTTTGGACCTATAAGCCAATGTTGCCTAAGTATTACAAAATGACAAATTGAGAATATTCATTATTTGGAGACCCTGGAAGTGGTACAGGGATTCTGTTGTATATCTTTTTGAGTTCTCGTGGTTGTCTTTCCTTTTTTCTTTTTTTTTTCTCTGTAAACAGTAGCAAAACCAGACCGCCCTTATTTTGAAGAAGAAAATGTCCTTCTTTAGATCGAACTCTCTTGGTGTCGATTCAGGATTTTTTCTTTCTTTTTTAAATCCGGATCCACTGTCGTTAGAATAACACCTCCCTGGTAAGAGAACGGGAGGGGGCTCTTTTTAAAAAAAGAAGAAGAAAAAAAATCGGTGATCATTCATTCATTTGTTTTGGTGTAAATTGTTAGAGAACCCCAATGAATTGACAGGGATGAGGCCATCCCTTTTCTCTAATGCAGAAGATGTTTCTAGCATAGTTTTGGTTTTGTACTGCAAACAAAACACACGTCTGTCCTCACGGGGGATTCAGGGGGAAGGGGCGAGGGAAGGGATGGGCTAGCGCTCCTGATGACACGTTGCGTCAAAAAAAAAACTACACACACACTGTTGCCAAAGAGAAAATCTCTTTGCTTGAAAATGCGTTTAGAAAAAATGAAAAAATAAAGAGAAAGAAGATCTATTTTTATAAATAATGATTAAAATAATTATTGAAGAATTTTTACAAGAATCTGGATTTGAAAAAAGAGAAAAATATTTTGACTGGCTAATTAGGGACGGGGGGAGGGGTCAGGTGCCACCTTGTCTTGTTCGTTCTGCCGTGGTACTTTTTAGGATCCAAGGTTGTTTGTTTTTCGGGGAGAACCGGATTGGCGATGGAAGAATTTTGTAGATGGAAGAATTTATCAAGGGATGCAAATTCAGGCAGGTAATTTTTCATAGCAGTAATTATTCAACAGCGATACCCAATAGGAGAGGGAGAGGGGTCTTCCCAGGCCGACTACATCTTCAGAGTCAAGAGCCCAAAGCAAGGCCACTCATCGTCCACTCGTTTACTTTAGACCATCCGTCTTTGGGATATAAGTAATAAAGATACATGCGCACACACACACACACACACACGCACGCACGCAAGCACACATACACACACTTCTTTCTCCATTCGGACGACATGTACATGGTTACGTTTCATTCGCTATGATTTCGTGATATCGCATTCGAGATGTACTTCCTTTAGCGATCAACAGTAGGTGCTATATTACATGGTTCACATATCTTAAATATCCAACTTTGTTGTTCTTCGTGTTGTTTAGAGAGAAAAAAAAGAAAATTTCGATGTTGGCATTATATTAAGCTGCTGTTTTTCTTCTTCCGTTCCGACGTTTATTCTTTGGCAATCGTCGCCGTTGGCCGGCGTATGGTCTGGAGAAAGCCCAGATAAACAAATTCGGGCCTTGACGACGACGACGTTCCTTTGGCTTGCTTACTTCTAGGTTATTTGCTGAGTGTACAGCGTTTGTCGAAATTCAGCGATAATTAGCTAGTTCTGTTAGTCTAGTATTCGTTTCCTCAAAGGATCTATTACGACTGTGTCTTTCTTTGTTGTGTACAAATAGATAATATATAGTCAACATTTTCTGTTCCAATATCTATATCTATCTGAGTTGTCACTGTTTTTCGTTTGGGATTGTCTTTTTTCATATGAAAACTTTATGAAGTGATGGTTCAGTTACTTAGAAAAACTTGTGAGGAATCCTGTTTAATATGTTGTCATGTCGCTTGTGAAGATAAAGAAAAAACGCAAAAAAAGTACTGAAAAATTGGATCGATTAATTTCATTTACTGCCGCAGCAAAAGAAATCGAACAAAAAGCTTCTTGAGAAAAATCTGTATTTATTTATTGATCGATTGATTGATTGATTGATTGATTGATTGATTGTCTCATTGATTAAATTATTTATTTATCTCGATTATTTATTTATTTACTTATGTTGTCTGTGTTTTTGCGTGATTCTGGTACAGGGAGGGGGGGTCTTTCTGAGCTAAAGGGAACAAACGACTAGGGGAGACGCTCTTCCATTAGTCCTGTGCACTGAGAAATTTTAGTACATTTGTGCTTTGTACCAATATATCAAAATTACAATATAAAAAAATCTAAAAGTCAAAAACGAAAAAAATGTCAAGAGGGTTGGTGAGGCTCTTCCCTTATTAATAGAAACAGTTACTCGCTATGCATAACCTAGCCGATAGTTCAATTTGCTATTGCTTTTTTCTTGTCTTGTTAAACATAAATCTTTAAATCTTTTTCAATAAAGTTTAGTCTTAATAGAATGTTATAACAGTTGTTCTGGTTCAATATAACCTGTGATAAGTTTGTGTAGTTTTAAAAGCCACTTCCCGCCCTCCCTCCACACACTACCGTTGCTTTGTGATTAAACTTTATGCAAAAATGTGGGTCTGAAATGTAGTTTCTCATGGATCTCGACAACGTTCACGTCAGGCTTTGCTGCCCTAATTTGATTGATTGATTGATTGATTGATATGTGTCCATTGTTTTAGTATGATTCATCAACTCATCTGAACTGTAACCTTCATTTGAACCACATTGATACTCCAAAAAAAAAAAAAGAGAAAAAAAAAAAATATTGACTCTGATTGTACTGGTTGAACAAAAATAGCTATAGCAGATAATATTTGATAGATGACACCTGTTATATATTTTCTAAGATATAGTCTATTTTGAGAGGTAAACTTCCTGAATGGAGAGCTCGGCTCTTGATAAGAACGGTGTGAATGCTGGAGAACGAAAAAACTAAGTCACGTTCATGAGCAGTCTTACATTCCTCCACCTCTAATGCCATCCATCCTCCTCTGCTCCGTCTCTAAGGGGGCGGTGGCACGGCCCTTCTCAAACCCCGCTGCGGCTGGGAGTTTGAATTATGCAACGACCCCAGTAGAATGTTGTTCTGATGTACGAACAAATTTCCTGCATTACGTCCTCCTCTTTTGGTTAATGGCATCACCCTCCGCGTGTCTGAGCGTGGATGACTGCACGGGAGAGCGTCTAGGACGCGCGAGAGTTTGCGGGGGTGTTGGAAACGCGGGGCCGTGCCTCTATAGTGCGTGCCCATATCGCAGTGTCTCTCCCCCTGTAGCGCCTTATAGTGGCAGCCTGCCAATAGGAACCCATCAGCCAGTAGTGTAGGAGGGAAGGCAAAGTGAGGAACAAGGCTCTTGTCATAATTCATTTTCTCCTGAAATGTGTTTGTTTACTATCTGAAAAATCTATAAATCTTTAAAGACAAAAAAAGATGAAAAAAAGAAAAAAAAAAAGTTCACCTGACCAAGCTGGTCTCTCCTACTTACGTTATTACTTATCTATCGATTATTGATTATTGTTACTATGATTAATATTATTCTCATTATCCTTATTCTTATTATGAATCAAATTACTGCGATGAATGACTTCATGTTATCCTTGCTAGTTTAGGTCATTTCTGAAACTGGAAACAAAATATGGAAAAAAATACTTGCTGTAAATGTTTTTTTCTTTTTCATAAAACTGTTGTGTTTGAATTATTTGTACTTTTGAATGTTGGGACAATAAAATAAGGTGTTGAAAGCTGTGTGCTGCCATGTCATGTTCCAAAAAAAAGAGGTTTGCTCCTCGCGTAACGAGGTGATTTAACTAATACCGTGATATTTGAAATGTATGCAGGAAGTTTCATTTTCTCAAGACCCCGAAGGCACCAAATGTCACTTGAGCTGCAGCTTTTTGATAAGAGTTTGATCAGTTATCGCAATGAGCGTGAATGCCAGCACAAAAGTTGAAATTCAGAAAGAGGCACGGAAACTTCCAGCAGGTTATTACATTAAAGCATATCCTCTCGCAGGCTGTAATACAAAACAGACAGATGTGATGTAGTGAGGCATGAGAGTACAGCGCCCCCTGTGTTCTTTCTGGAGAACTGGCTGTCTTTCAAATACTACAAGCATCTCTGCTTTAAAAAACATGCACATGGTTTTTGTTAATTAAAAGTTTCATGAATACATCAATGGTACTACGATATGATTAAATATGTATTACACAATTATAAGAACAATATGATTAAAAGGATGTGCACTCACATGAGAGGAAGACTCCAGTAATAGTAGTCTTCTAGAAAAAGCTGTTTTCTTTTGTATCCTGGTATTAATAAAACAATGATGATTCGTGGTATATAGTTCTTTCAGCTAGTGCTCAAGACATTTTTCAAAAGTACGTCTAAACAGAAACAATGTAGTGCCAAACACAATACAATCTCACGACAGTATAACTCTACTACAAGGACAAAATAAAATGAGGAATTACATTTTAATTGAGGTAGCAAACAATTCGAACGTAACATTAAAATAATATGAAAACCAAAGAAACCGATTGCAAAGCAAATGTAATTTTTACCAAGAAAACTTTGAATTATGGCTTCATAAAGTCTCGTCAGACTGATAAAGATGTTATAAAGGCTTTATAGACAGATAAACAAACAGATGTTTGAAATGTCGAAATTTGTATCTCATAAATCTATAAACTAAAGTCGAAGAACACTGAATTCCCCCAAATTCAATTACCTGTGCTAAATTAAACAAATTCAAATTCCTTTCATTTCAATTAAACTTCCCAGGTACTTCATTCCAAATTCCAACTTAAAATAGTCGAAAAATAACCAGATAAACCAACAGCTTTTGTTATAAAGCAGAAGCATTTAGTAAACAAACTTTAAGCATGCATGCAATCAGGTGTCAGTACAAAGTGCAAAATCGATAGGATGAAGAACCAAATGGCCCTGCCCCAAATGGCGCCCTAAACACTCATGGTCTCCCAACGAGTCCGCACTTTTGTGACGTAACGCCACGTTGACTGTCGGCAAAAGTGCGCATCGAGGGCGCATATCGACCGCAAAGGGGGCGCTCGCGAGCACCCTTCAGAGACCTTAAATGACAAATGGCTAAAAAAAAACCTACGGTCTTGTGTAAGCCACTGTAAGTCCACAAGATCGAAAGTGCATATGAAGTGTGCCATTTGGGACAGTGCCATTTGGGACAGAACTAAAAAGTAAGCAAATATAATGAATTCAATTATCACCCTTGAAACAAAATATACAGCCATATTCACCTAACAAACAACACTTTATGCGTAACTTGCCTGCTGGGGCATTTATTATGTCAAAATGTGGCTTAGGATTCATTAAAGTACATTAGTATGGATGTGGGTGCTCTGACTCACCATATGGATGGTTGGGCTCGGTTTGTGGCCTGTGGCGTCGGGGTGGGCAGGGCTTAATGGTGGTCTATGTCCTTGGGGTGGGCAGGGCCCGATGCTGAGCTGAAGGGCGAAAGGGACAAGGGGTGTGATAAAGCCATCCGGTCGTTCCAATTCTCTTCACACCGTTAAGGATTTAATGAGGCAAAAGCCCCATGAAAGAAGAGAATCGGCATCATGAGTCATCCTGCCTCCTCTTTAAAAATTCCTCTACTACCCACAGTCTCCTAACAAAAGCTGGAGATCTGATGCGCCCGATTCTGAATGTAACTGATGGGGCTGATATCTTTATATCATTACACGACAGCTTCACCTCGTGAGGTATCTGCTTTGGAAAGACATGGCAGATGAGTGATGCACACATCCGCCGTTTGATTGCCATCTTCCGTAAACATCTGGCTGGATGCCATATGTGAAAAATTTGCATGTTATGCAATGCAAACTCAATCTCTCACAATCTGACATACATTTTCTCTAAAGATGAGGAGTTGCATCATTCACCATGAAACAGTACACAAATATATTCAACAGCTACACAGATCTCTCTTGAAATGAACATATGACTGTACACACCTGTGGCATCCTTCATACATTAGTCAGTGCCGAATATCTAACGATTAGTGTAGAAAGGTATTAATACTGATGTCACACTTAAAAATATCAAACTAAATGGCATCGGCAAACAGATGATGCCGTTACATTCCTCCATAAAAAGTGTGCTTGTGCTATATTTTTTTAATAAATGGCACTTGCTTTTGTTATTTTGTTGTATTAATGTATTTGCATTATATATTTTTAATTGACTTAAATGTTCTAATATAATATAATATAATGAGAGCAAACAAGATGGGCATGAATTAAATTTAATTAAATTTAACGCAATATTTACTCAAAATTACTGAAGGCCATTTCCTTCTTGGAATAAAAAATAGAAAGGTAATCACAACTTACTTTCTTTTACATTTTTATAAGTGCAACTTTACATTTTAAAATTATGTTATGACTTTATATACCACAGCTACAACTTTATTGCTCATCATTTGCAAGGGGGCTTTCTTGTAATTGTGAACACACATAAAATGTGCATCAATCATTTAAGAATTTGGAATAAACAGAAAGGAGAGCTGCCCCTTCTATTGCACAGCCGAATATCTCAAAAGAGCTAAATACAACCCCAAATCAGAAAAAGTTGGGACAGTATGGAAAACGCAAATAAATAAAAAAAGAAGTGATTTCTAAATTTACTTTGACTTGTATTTCATTGCAGACAATATGAACACAAAATATTTCATGTTTTGTCTGGTCAACTTCATGTCAAATATGCATCCTTTCCTGTCATTCAGACCTGCAACACATTTCAAAAAAAGTTGTGACAGTAAAGCATTTACCACTTTGTAATGTTGCCATTCCTTTTCACAACACTTAAAAGACGTTTAGGGACTGAAGACACTAAGTGATGAAGTGTTTCAGGTGTAATTTTGTCCCATTCTTCCTGCAAACAAGTCTTAAGGTGGGCAACAGTACGGGGTCTTCGTTGTCGCATTTTGCGCTTCAAAATGTGCCACACATTCTCTATTGGAGACAGGTCGGGACTGCAGGCAGGCCAGTCAAGTACCCGTACCCTCTTCCTCCGCAGCCAGGACTTTGTAATGTGTGCAGAATGTGGTTTTGCATTGTCTTGTTGAAATATGCATGGACGTCCCTGGAAAAGATGTCTTCTTGAAGGCAGCATATTATGCTCCAAAATCTCTATGTACTTTTCAGCATTAATGGTGCCTTCACAGAAGTGCAAGTTACCTTTGCCAAGGGCACTGACACAACCCCATACCATGACAGACCCTGGCTTTTGGACTTGTTGCTGGTAACAGTCTGGATGATCCTTTTCTTCTTTGGTCCGGAGCACACGGCGTCCATTCCTCCCAAAAAATACCTGAAATACTGATTCATCTGACCACAGTACACGTTTCCACTGTGTGATGGTCCATCCCAGATGCCTCCGAGCCCAGAGAAGTCGACGGCGCTTCTGGACACTGTTAACATAGGGCTTCCTTTTGACACAGTACAGTTTTAACTGGCATTTGTGGATGTAACTACGTATTGTGGTACTTGACAAAGGTTTGCCAAAGTAGTTCTGAGCCCATGTGGTGATATCGCTTATAGATGAATGACGATCTTGATGCAGTGCCGTCTGAGGGATCGGAGATCACGGTTGTTCAGCTTAGGCTTGCGCCCTTGTCCTTTACGCACTGAAATTCCTCCAGATTCCTTGAATCTTTTAATTATGTTATGCACTGTTGAATGTGAAATATCCCAATCTCTTCCTATCTTTCTTTGAGGAACATTGTTTTTAAACATTTCAATAATTTTCTCACGTATTTGTTGGCAAACTGGCGATCATCGCCCCATCTTTGCTCCTAAAGGATTTGGCCTTTCTTGGATGCTGCTTTTGTACCAAATCATAATTACAATCACCTGTTGACATCACCTGTTTCAAATCACATCATTTAACCATTTTACCTCATTACTAGCCCTAAATTTCTCCTGTCCCAACTTTTTTTTAAATGTGTTGCAGGTCTGAATGACAGGAAAGGATGCATACTTACAAATGACATGAAGTTGACCAGACAAAACATGAAATATTTTGTGTTCATATTGTCTGCAATGAAATACAAGTCAAAGTAAATTTAGAAATCACTTCTTTTTTTTTTTTTTTGCGTTTTCCATACTGTCCCAACCTTTTCTGATTTGGGGTTGTATTACGTGATTAAACAGCCTGGTCCATTTACTATAATAAAAATTTAATTGAACTACAATGTGCATTCAATGAAAGAAAAATACCTTTTACATATATCCATCACAGAGGGCAACTTACCGTTTAGTTCTGACTTTCTCACCCCTCTCAATGCTGAGCAGTCCATTAATTCTGCAATGAGGAAGAGCTGGGCAGCTGCAGCATTTCTGTGTTGGACAGTCAGCGGTTTGAGTTCCTCTCACAACCAGACACATATGGCCCGCTGGCTTTGCTCTTTCTGTCAGGCGGCGTGTGACCGTTCGCCTCCCTGCTAGGCTCTGGGGGTGAGGGAGAGACGGCAGTTTGGGTGGCAGGGCTCCCCTCTGGCCGAGGCCCAGGATCTGCTGCCCATTTATTAGGAGACAGAAGGCATAGGTCTGCTCCATTGGCTTCATTCTTCAGCCTCTGACCAGGCTTACTTATCTATCTTTCTCTCTCAAACACAAACACACACACACACACACACGTCCATGGTTTTTTATTCTGTACAAACTGTATATTCTATTCCCTTACACTGAACTTTCTGCATTTTAATATAATTTATAAGCTTGTTTCCTCATAGGGACCCCAATTTAGGTCCCCATGGTGACACGAGTCACCATGAGTCGGAAAAACATGACCACACACACACACACACACACGTTTGTTCTCAGTTTTATAAACTTTGTACTCTTTCATTCTCCATTGATTCTTTTCACTGTAAAAAATGATTGTAATTTTGATAGTTAACATCGACCAATAGTTTTACATCATCACACCACAGGCCCCGCCTATTGGCATTCCGTCACTTAACGTGTGTAAAAAGTAAATAAAATCCATTATCATCACTGACGCTGTCTACACTGGAGACAGTACAGATGCCCGTTCACTTTACTCCACATGCTTGAGTCTGCTGACAAAGGAAGAATAAATAGAAGCTTAAATGAATGTTCGCTTTGATGCCCGGCCCTGTTTAAACAGCTTGTTCGCGTCTCTGTACAGATTTCAGAAGGGTACCAGCATCAGGAACAAGTGGATGATTTGGTTTTAATGGCATCCAGGATCATCTGAGGATTATATGTTTGTTCAGAGAATTTGACCGCAAATTGTTCTGTAAATGAGTCGCAATGTAGTGGAGAGTTTCCAAAGAGACTTTTGTTGACAGATGAAGCATGCCACTGTATTGGATCTGACAGCAGCTACTTCACAAATAAAATTTTGCAAAAATCTAACCTTTCGTTGAAGTAAAATAATTGAAGGCGGGGGAAAAACTCACATTATGAAATAAATGTTTTTTCTCCAAAACATGTTGGACACAATTATTGGCACCCCCAGAATTGTTTATAAGTAAAATATCTCTGGAGTATATTCCCATTAATTTTAAATTTTTTAATACACCAGGATGACTAGGAACATTAAATTATACAGCTATGACTTCTTGTTTCACATGAGTATAAATATGAGGAACACAAAGGCCAAATTCCCTTAATCCTCCATCCCAATGAGTAAAACAAAAGAAGTTCTGATGTGCAGCAAAAGATTGTTGAGCTTCACAAAATAGAAAGTGGTTGTAAGAAAATAGCTAAATCATTGAAAATTCACATTTCCACCATCAGGGCAATAATAAAGAAGTCTGATACTTCAAACGGGACCTGGTTCTGTGGTCAGATGAAACCAAACCAAAAAGTTTTTTGGCAGCAAACCCACCACACAGGGTTTGGTGCACACAGGGATTAAAAGTACCCCATGTCCACGGTTAAATATACAGCTGGATATTTAATGTTGTGGGCCTATTTTTTTGCTGGAGGTCCTGGATATCTTGTTCAGATACATGGTATAATGGATTCTAGTAAATAGCAGCAGATAAAAAAAAATCAAAACCCTGACGGCCTCTGCTAGAAATCTTATAATAGCCGTGGTTGGATCTTCTTTCAGGACAATGTTCCAAAACAAACATCAAAATCAACACACCAATGTGTCACTGAGCACAAAATGAAGCTTCTGCCATGACATGAACCCTATAGAAAATGAGTGGGCTGAACTGAAGAGAAGAAGCACCAACATGGAGCTGGGAATCTGAAGGATCTGGAGAGATTCTGTATGGAGGAATGGTCTCTGATCTCTTGTCAGGTGTTCTCCAAACTCATCAGGCATTATAGGAGAAGACTAAAAGTAAAAAATATTGAATAAAAGGGTTATGTCCAATGTGTTTTGGAGAAAAACATTTATTTCATAAGGAGATTTTCCCCATATTTTAAATGTTTTTACTTCAATGAAAGGTTAGATTTGTGTAAATTTTGTGAATAAAAGATCAAAAGGATTGACAATTAACAATGCAGATTTATTTTTACAGGCTTATTTGTTAATATTTGCCAAGGATGGCAATGATTCTGACCACAACTGTATGTTGCTTCACTGCCATTCACAAATCATCTCCCGTGGCCTCATGGAATAGTAAAGTGTACAACATATGCTCACTTGCTGGAGGTAATGGGTAATAATGGGTTACTTTTTATGAGTACTGTGAATTCGGACATAATTCTTTTGTGACTGTTTTTCGCCTACTATATAGTAGGGAAGAATGCAATTTCGAATGCAGCTTTACAAATGTGCATTAGCGAGGGGCGTTGATTCTGTTTCCTACGCAATAGCTAATCATAACAGTGGCCATTTACTGACAAGGAGCCACCCCTTAAAAATGTATCATTTCAGACGGAGGGTCAGAACTAAGGTTGAAAATAATTGTTTTACCACATATATATTTGTTTTATTTAGTTTTTTTGTGCAAACATTATAAGTGAACCTCAAGGAACATAATAAAATAATTTTAAAAAACCATGTCATGACCCCTTTAAAGGGGTGGTTGATTATGATTTCACTTTCTTAACTTTAGTTAGTGTGTAATGTTGCTCTTTGAGCATAAACAACACCTGCAAAGTTACAACGCTCAAAGTTCAAATAAAAGAGAGATATTTTCTTTTAAAGAAATTGCTTTTTAAGGACTACAACAAACGGCTGGGAGGGACTACAACGAGCTTCTTGTGGGTTAGCGTCATCACTAACCCTAAAATTTACATAAACCCCGCCCCCAGGAACACGCAACAAAGGCCATGTTGAGAAGAGGAAGAGTCATTAGTAGTGTTGTTACCATGCCGTCGAAACGCTGAACCTTCCAGAACATTAAAATGCAAATATAGCTCTCTTTGTTGCACATTTTACAGAGGACAGCAATTTCCACTTTAAAAGCAGAAGCTGTTGTTTATGGGCCACAACCTGTAAGTATGTTTTATTCTTTGTTGATATGTTTTCCATGAACAGTTTCTATTGTTATCTTTATGCTGTAGCAAGGACGTAAACAAAGGCAAACGCTGTTGGCTCTGCAAGCCAGATACCTAAATGCTAATTCACATTTATCCGACAAACACCTGCAAAATTATTTTTAATCCCACTAGCGAACTTCGAATGTTGGTGTTTGTTGACGTTTAAGTGATCAGTGTAAATACAGGCACGCTAAACATGGTTCTGTGTTTGATATGGCCACTGTAATAAATCCATGATTAGTCTTCGTAATGGTCTCATCGTTCTGGCGACAGATATATGGATACACTCGTTGTATAAAGACAAAACTAACGATCAATATAGGTCCAGTCTGTAATTAAAAAAAAATCCCTTTGAGAACTTTAGTATCATTTGTCAGAACGATTATATGAAAAAGGCTACAAGGCAATTCTGCCGTATTCTGCTGTACTAAAGCTTTAATAAGGCTAAAACCGTATATCATAAGCTAACATAAACAGTAGTAGCATTTACAAATAACAGCGTATCTACAAAGTATGAGACAACTACAAATAAAAAACATGCCATTCTGAAATGCCCTGTAACAGTTGTTCTTGCGCAGATTCAGCTCAATCCTCTTCACTAATATTCTCTGGATCTGATTCGAGCTCAAATTGATAAGGCAATTTTGCTGCCATTGTTTATTACAGTACACCTGAGCATATGCAACTACCCGTAATGGTAAAGGGCGTGACATTTCCGGACAACGGAGCTTCATAGAACCAGGAAGCTATCCAAACGTTTTTACAAGAAGGTGTGTAGAATAAAGGTAAAATATGTGAAAAATAATGTTTTTTTTTAAAACAAAGCATGAAACCATATTACAGTGCACCCCATAAATACAATCAAGCCTTCGAAAAAAAGCTGATCAGCCACCGCTTTAAGCAATCCACCAACTGGTTTAGATCATTTTTAGTGTGGTGTAGACAGAACTGTCTATTGCCGTTAGGGCCTCTTGCACTTACATTTTATGATATCAGTTTTTTTTGGTTGTGCTTAATGTAAAGATTCAGCTAACTGTAAAATCAGCTTGACAAATTATTATGGTGAAAAAAGAAGACAAAATAATGAATTCCTACTTTCAGAACATCCTGAATGGATACAAATAAACAAAAAAGGCAATTTTTGGTTTCTCCACAAATCTGATCAAGCCCTCTCCTTCTGTCTGATCTCACCTCAGTTTTTCCCCTTCCGCTCTTTATCTTTCTCTCTGCAAGAGGCTTTGCTCTGGCCAAAAACCCTCTTCAAATTCTCCAAGATCAGATTTGAATATCTCTCCTCAGCACTTGCTGTTTTCCACCATCTGTCACATACAACAGAGAAGTCTCTGAGCCAAACCTCCATTCAGAGGCCCATGAATTCTCACTCTGTATTCCAAACACACACACACACACACACACACACACATACACACACACACATACACACACGCACGCACGTATGCATGCACTGCATACTGGGGCAAGACAGATAGCCTGTTCCTAAATCATTCACACACAGCCAGTCAGCAAAGTTCATGGACCCAGCTGGTTCTGAGCCAATGACACACCTGCTACAGCATCAAACTTTCCTCCACTTGATAGAGGTTCTATGGCTGTCTTCACACAGACAGAGTTTGGGATTGACAAATATTTACTAACAGTTGCGACTCTCAAGCTGTCCTGTTCACAGTAAAGCACACAGGAGTAAATAAATACTTAAAGTCAAGACACTTTTAAACAGCGATAGTTGAGATTAATGTCTGTGACCATAGCGATAAAAAAGAAAATAATAAGCATCATGTAAAATCAAATAAAAAGTGACACAATATTATTTAATAAACAAGTCCAATCGAGGCACGAGTTCATCTTTGCAGTAACCATCAGAGGCTTAAAGGGTAACTAAACCCTAAACCAACTTTTTTTAGTTAATGATCTGCAAGACTGGGGCTTTATTAGTGCTGTTCATTGATTCGAGTAAATGTTTTGACATTTGGATATAAAGTGTTTTAATTCTATAATATATGGTGTAAAAACGTCTGAGGGCTGCCCACCTAAGGTTGAACGGTGACTACTGCAGTTGAATTTTCCTATTGGACGTTGTAGGTCATCGTGACCTATGTTGGTTCTTCAAACAGCTCACTTCCCACGCCCCTGGCACGAGCTCACCACGCCCTAAGAAATCTTTCCCGCATTAACCACATGAGAACTGCTTCACTCCAGTCATTCTCCATCTTTGCGAGTCTGACAGCAGTCAATCAATCCGTCACTGCGGATCAACACCTCAATGTGTAACTGGATTTTGGACTTCCTAACTGACAGACCCCAGAATGTTCGATCAGGATTCACCTGCTCCACATCCATCACTCTTAACACTGGTGTACCACAGGGCTGTGTGCTAAGCCCGTTTCTCTACTCCCTCTTCACCTCCGACTGCAAGCCTGTGCATGGATCTAATTCCATCATCAAGTTTGCGGACGACACCACGGTGTGATTGGTCTCATCAGCAACAACGATGAGACTGCCTATAGGGAGGAGATCCAGCACCTGGCCACATGGTGCACCGAAAATAACCTGCTCCTCAACACCACCAAAACGAAGGAGCTCATCGTGGACTTCAGGAAGGAGTCAAGAGGCACACACGACACCATCCACATCAATGGAACGGCTGTTGAACGTGTCTCCAGTTTCAAGTTCCTGGGGATCCACATCTTGGCGGACATGTCGTGGACGACCAACACCTCCAGCCTGGTCAAGAAGGCTCACCAGCGCCTCTTCTTCCTGAGGACACTGAGGAAGAATCAGCTCTCCTCGGCTATCCTGGTGAACTTCTATCGCTGCGTAATATAAAGCATCCTGACCAACTGTGTGGCAGTATGGTATGGGAGCTGCACTGTTGCGGAGCGTAAGGCACTGCAGCGGGTGGTGAAAACTGCCCAGCGCATCACAGGGACTCCACTACCTGCCATCGAACACATCCAGAGGAAACGCTGTTTGCATCGGGCTCGCAGCATCCTCAAGGACTCCTCTCACCCAGCCCACAGACTGTTTTCTCTCCTGCCCTCCAGCAGGCGTTTCAGGTGCCACCGGACCAGGACCAGCAGACTAAAGAACAGTTTTTTCCCAGAGCTGTCTCTTTACTGAACTCTAACCCTCGTTGATCCACTCCCCTCATATACTGCTAACTCCCCACCCACCCGCCACATCTGCCTTCACTTTGTTATTTGCTGAATGTCAATTTGCACTACTTTATTATAGTAACAACTGTTTACTTATGTATCTTGCACTACCATACCTTAACTGGATTATGCTCATTTGCACTGCCGACTGTTATTTGCAGTACCAACTGTTTACATTTGCATTTTGCACCGTATTACATATTACTTCTAACTGTAATATGCAATCACTTTCCACTGCACTTTTACACTTTTTTCTTACATATCATTGTATACCTCTATCTGTAAAATTCTGTTACCTTTAAAGTTTTTTTTAAATCAATAAAAATATAAATAATTTATTTAATAATACTTTATATAAATAATATTAAAATAATAATAATTATTATTATAATTTGTTTTTAAAAACAAAATCATATACTACATTTCAAAATTATATACACTACCATTAAAAAGTTTGGGGTTAGTAAGATTTTTTGAAATTTTTATTTTTTATAAATTAATACTTTTATTCATCACCGTTTCCACAAAAGTTTCAACTGATAATAATAATTAAAATAAATGTTTCTTGAGCAACAAATCAGCATATTAGAATGATTTCTGAAGGATCATGTGACTCTGAAGACTGGAGTAATGATGCTGAAAATTCAGCTTTACCATCACAGGTATAAATTACATTTTAAAATATAGTAAAATAGAAAAGCACTCATTTAAAATTGCAATAATATTTCACAATATTTTAGTTTTTACTGTATGTTTGACCAAATCCCCCTTCAGGCCCTATTTTGAAAACCCAGACATATATTGCCCTAAACTCATTTCACAGTTGTGTTTAAACAGGCTGAATCTTTACAGGTCAAAGTCAACTATAGAAATCTTGGTGAAAGTCTCCAAATTGCTGATGAAGCCGGTGTTTAAAAGCACATTCATTTAAAAAGATTGTCTCGAAGATAAAGTTTAATAACGCTTGAAATTTTAATGTGCTTGTATTCGGCTTGGGCTGTAAATGTGGCCTGTATTGTAAAGCTGGAGATAACTCTCTCATACCCTGATCTTTTGTCCTACTCTGTGCAAAATCTAAAATATCTCCAGAGTAATACCCACTTATTTTTCCATAAGCCTTGGGATTTTATAGACGAATGAAAGAGAAAATATATCTTCCGTGCTCTATCGTGGACAAGGATATTTATTTCTTTATGTTCGCAGATGTGCAGGCGTAAGATGAGATATGTGTTGCGAGCAAGCAGGTACATACACATTTTAACACACATGCACACAGCCCTGCACACCTGTCAACATTGCTAGTCCGGCCCTGAATCCTCGGTCTCAGTTGAGAGTACCATGAATGGGAGACCTGTTGGTAAGGACCAAATATGGCATCAGCTGTCTAAAGTTGCTGCAGGCAAAACATCCAAGAGAAACCCAGAGGCAATGATTAAATAAAGAACGGACCCTGCTGTAAATATCAGAGAAGCCTACAGGTACACACACACAGTCCTGTATCCTGACACTGCTGTGGCAGGCCTGAGGGGAACCAATCAGCAGCCAAGCTTGCCGAGTTCTAAATGAGTCGGGTGTCAGTAACGAAAATAACTTTAATTTGGCCTGTAGTTGACAATGAGAAGAAAAGCAACTGAATAAAGACATATATATATATATATATATATATATATATACACACACACACACACACACACACACATACACTGTTCTGGTAAAAAGGTTTAAACACACCTGACTAAATTTATGTTTCTTTATAACTTTTTGTTATAAAGACGCAGACAAATAAATTGTGCCTGTGCATTCATTTCTTTACAAAAAAGAATATTTTATTTATAATAATAATTTTATATAATAATAACATTATAATTACAATTATTTCATTTCTGTTACTTAATATTTTCGAGAACTTTATTATGCCGTTATTTAAAATATTTTTGAATAAAAATAATGAGTAGATGAATTTATGTTTCTAATGATCTTAAAAAACATCTGTCATAAAGGCATAACATTAGTTTTGCAGACAAATAGATTGTGGCTATGTATTTATTTCTTTAGAAAAATTTACATTTAATTTTACATTTAACATTTTGGTTAGTAATTACCTCAAACTGCCCCTTTAATTTTTATAAAAAATATTTTTATGTATAATATGACCTGACATATCTGTTCAATGAAAAGAGGGGGTGAAGTGGGTGTGGTCTTTTGTTTGGGGGTGGAGCCATCCTTTCATGAAGCAAAGCCACATGAGACACAGTAACAATTAGTAAGAAAATATCACTTTTTAACATGTTTAAGTTGAAATAACTTCACATTAAAATATATATGCATTTGCATCAGTATGTAAAGATGTTGGATTTAAAGATTTATTTCGTTTTTATTTATACGGTTATATTATATTGTTTGTTTGTTGCCTCAAGGCAACATTGTGCATTGTGCAGGCCACTTTTGTTCAGGCAATATCATAGGGTTAGGATCATCTTCAAGTCCTCCTGGGAAGTTTTTACCAGTTAGGAAAACTCAAAGAATGAGCATTATATGTGCCATTTATTATTGTTATTATTATTATTATTATTATTATGCTGCCACAGAGAATGGTAGGAATGAATGGCAAATATATTTTGGTCACTCAAGCCTATCAGCTCATAAAGTGGCTAAATGAGTAGTGTTTTCTGGCAAACTTTATCTCTCTTCTTCCTTAACAGTACACATAATTCTTACAAACTACATTGTACTGTCGGCATTCAGAAATAAATTTATCATGATTGAAAACAATTTGCTTCCGCCACTGCTTTCCACTCGTAATTACGACTTTGTGATGGTGTTCATGTGCATTCAACTCATAAATACAATCTTTCTGACATGACTTGAACCCACCAATAGTGAATGTTTTTGCTATCTACTGATACTTGCAGGAAATGGCACAAGAACATTTTATGGGCGGAACAAGGAACATGATCGAGCAGTTAGGGTCATTCCTTCTGACAGTGAGGACAGTGAGCTTGATGAGAGTCAGGAAGAGTGGACCCCTGACACATTTTATGATGGATATTTTATAAGGCACCCCCAAGCTCCCAAAAAATGAAACTTCATGCCATATAGCAGGGCGTCAGTCCTGGAGAGCAGAGGTTTGCTCCAACCTTAATAAAACCACACCTGCCTGTAGCTTTCTAGTAACCCTTAGACCTTGATTAGCTTGTTCAGGCGTGTTTGATTAGGGTTGGAGCTGAAGTCTGCAGGACTGTGGCTCTCCAGGACTGAAGTCAGCCACCCCTGCCATAGAGGGTTAGAACGAAAATAATAATGAGTAGATGCATTTATGTTTCTCATGATCTTAAAAACCTTGTTATAAAGGATTTTGCTTAAAGGTTTGAAATATTTTTTTAGCCAAACAAATTGTGCCTATTGGAAACATTTTTTTTTTTACAAAAGTAACATTTTAATAATAATAATAATTTTAACATATACACCTGGCACAATGCAACGGCAGGCATGCAAGTGTTTTTTGCTAGTTTCAGCCCGACGCAGTTATCATTTTCACGTCCTGCATTTGAATAAATAGCAAATGCACTCACGCCCAACTCTTCGCCCATGGTCTGAAAACGAGGTGTATTCAGGCGCATCGTTGGCATGTTGCTATTTTGAGGCAACTGAAAACAACTGTGCCATTGACCAACAAAAACCTGGTCTAAAGTCAATAGCGCAATATTTTTTTGTGTTATTTAAAGGGTGTGTTAGTAATACGTGCCTATAGCCCTTTCTCACAAAAAACGGAAATACGTAATCGTTGCGGAACCAGAGTTCCTGCCAAGTGTCAACACATCAGAAAAGCATACCCGACCAAGAGAAAATGGATCAGCAAGTCTCGACAACTTCGGTAACGGAGTTGCCAAATAATTACATTTGATGGAAATGAACAAGGCCTATTTACATAAGTCTCATATTACGTAGCCATAAAGAACCAGCGTTACATGACACGTCTTCCTTAACCAAGATGATATCTTTTTTGTCCGGACTTTGGCTACAGTTCAAAATAGTTTAATCATCACGCAGTGTGCACAGTTCTATTTTTTAACATACAACATAATACTTTTAATAAAATTATAGATATGTTTTTATTTTAAAAGACAATCTATAATAATATATGTTTACAATATAATAAAAAATAATGTTGATTAACATCACGTTATGTTTTAAAACAAAATTAATTCACAATATGTATGGAGGCATTTTGCAAAAGTGAATTTTATATATATTAAATAAAATATACATTTTGGAAATAAAAAATATATACACGACTCACGAGGCAACATCTATTTAAGCATGCGTGTTTATTTTAGTAGTTCCGTCAGTGAAACAATACTACAGCCTGAGAAACATTTAAATATTTCAGTTAATAATGGTAATATATATATAAATTTTAATATTTTTTAATAGTTAATATATACAAGTTAAATATTAGTTACAAATATATATTCGTTTTATATTTTCCCCACAGAGGTGCGTCATAAGCCGCTTTGCGTTGAAAGGGTTGTAGGACACGAGCAGGGAAGTTTGGTCCTTCATCCCGCTGGATAGCCTGAATCCATTTCCGTCAAACTCCACCATCAACAGGGAAGGAATGAAACGACAGATATGTCTGCTTTTGGGAATAACAAGAACAGCCCGGTAAGCAACAATCACACTTGCTCGTTGCTTGCGCCATTTGTTTACCTGTAGCCCTGCCCGGGGAGGAAGAAGATTACCACGACGATTGCGTGCACAAATACGCACAGATACGGAAGTTGTGAGAAAGGTCTATAGGCGGATGCACAACACACGTACACTCTTCTTATTACACACATACAGCAGCACACAAACATTTTTAAATATTAAAAATAAAAGGATTCCTCTCTGGAGAAGCGTTCAGTGTTTCTGCTTGCAAATTCCGCCATGTAAATAGTGAATCCGCCATGTTGCGAGCGCAACTGGCTTTTAAAGGGAATGGGAGATGAGACTGATTGGTTTATTGCACGTTATGCCCAAAACACACCCATGACTCAGTGACAAGGTACAACCCTTTTGGACCATGCGCCTGAAGCGCCGACCGTTTTTTTCCATCGTTAAACTAGCAAAAGTGTATTCAGACACGCCTTAAGTGCACCAGTGCCATGCGCTTCAGACCATGTGCTCAGATCGTTAAAAAGGGCCCTTAACATTTTTGGTTGCTATAATTCCCATACTTTCATTTGTGTTACTTAATAGTCTTTGATGACTTAATTATGACTACTTTAGAATATTTTAGAGTAAAAAAAATATTACCAAACTTTTGAATAGTAGTATAAAGACTACTACTAGTTCATAAAGACATTCAAATTGTACATAACAAACCTATGCATTTGATACATAGTCATTAAAATACACACATATGCAAAGAAGGCATGGGTCAGCTGGAACCAGCAGCTTCTCTCACCTTTTGAGGAACCTGTTCTCTCCTGCTGTCACTGCTGTCTGTCCTCCACGCATCACTTCACTTCTGGGTCAACATCAGCCCACCTCCCGCTCACCTCCAATCAAACACATGCAAACATGCATACACACACACACACACACACACACACACACACACACACACACACACACACACACACACACACACACACACACACACACACACACACACACACACACACACACACACACACACACACACACACACACACACACACACACACACACACGTCAAGTTAAGTTGCTCTTCAGGTGTGCTATAAAGCTGGTCAGGCGCACAGGACAGTCCCTATTAAGGCTTAAACATGAAAAATGCACAAGATTTCAAGATTTTTCTCCTTGACGTGAGTATAAAATATTGTACTACAATCATTCATATATTTTCATGGACAAATTCAGACTCTGAATAGTTTCAGTGCAATTGGTAGTGAATGGTTTTAGTAGTGAGATTTTGGGCATTAAGTAGCATCAGCCTTTACAAAAACTATACATCCCAACCACAGTATTTTTAATATTTTGCAATAAGGTTCTGAATGAGTTGTAAGTAAATGCAATAGCAATAAAAAAGTTATAAAAAAAGTTATTTTTATAGCACTTTTCACGATACACGCAGCTTTACAGAAAATCATGTTAATGTTTATAATATTTTTAATACATGCCTCCTAGTCATATTTAGCTGATAAGAGCTGTGCGATAATATATAAAAACAACCAAGAAGTTGAGTTTTGCTTTATGGTATATATCAGTTTACTTTATGTACGTGGATTTTAGTTCATTTGAACATACACCAATACATTTGTCACATTTTAAGTTGTATAAATCAGCATTAACATAATGTATGAACAATAGTATATTTATAAATTACTGACTTATAAGTTACTATATTGATGAATGCCGTTAAAGTCAAATTACCTTTATTTATATAGCGCTTTATACAATACAGGTTCAAAGCAGCTTTGCAGTGATAAACAAGAAAAACATGATTAATGATGCAATCAGAATTGAATTCTGCTGTAAAGCAACTCTAAAAAGACAGTATAGTGTCATTGTTCAGCCGAAGTCAGTTTAGTGTTGATTCGGTTTATAACTGTAATAATGTAAAGTTAATCAATTAAAGGGTTAATTCACCCAAAAATTTGAATTCTGTCATTAATTCCTCGCCCTCATGTCGTTCCAAACCTGTAAGACCTTCGTTCATCTTCGAAACACAAATGAAGTTATTATTGATGAAATCCGAGAGCTCTCTGACCCCTTCATAGACAGCATTTTAATGAACACTTTCAAGGCCCAGAAAGGTAGTAAAAGCATAGATAAAATAGTCCATGTGACTCCAGTGGTTCAACCTTAATTTTATGAAGCGACGAGAATACTTTTTGTGCGCAAAACAAACAAAAATAATGACTTTATTCAACTATTTAGTTCTAGCCTGTATCAGTCTCCTACGCAGTTTACGTTGTAAATAGTGCAGCACTCTCAAGTTCTACGGCAGGCGATGCTGTTCACGTGAGCACCACGACACATGCGTGTGATCACGCGGGAGCTGCACTACAACATAAACTGCATAGGAGACCGACATAGGCCAGAACGAAATTGTTTTATAAAGTCATTATTTTTGTTTGTTTTTGGGCACAAAAAGTATTCTCATCGCTTTATAAAATGAAGGTTGAGTCACATAGATTATTTTAACAATGTCTTTACTACCTTTCTGGGCCTTGAAAATGTTAATTAAATTGCTGTCTATAAAGGGGCCAGAGAGCTCTCAGATTTCAAAAATATCAAAAATATCTTTATTTGTGTTCCGAAGATGAAAAAAGGTCTTACGGGTTTGGACTAACCCTTTAATGAGTTCATTTCAGCTATAAAGCAGTGATGTCATCATCCAGCTCAGTTCTTATCCGATAGTGTCAGTACAGTCAAATCAATAATACTGCTGAATATTAAGTGTCCCTGACTAGGCAAGCCAAATGAGACTCCATCAGGTGACAGAATGGAAAAAAAAGAAACCAGGCTCAGTCGAGGGACCAGTTCTCATCTAACCAAACGAATAAACATGATGTGATTATGATTTCAGGCTGCATCACAAGTCAGATTGTGGAATAAAATCCTGCTAGAAGAAAACTACAGTAAAACCATGATAAAAATCATATGTGATCCTTCAAACAGTATAAGAAGCTTCAGAATCTTAGTGAAGCTCTGAGACTACTGTAAACACCTTGTACATTTTCCTCTGCATTCAGGGTCCTGTGAGCACCGGAGCGGTGTCAGGATA
This sequence comes from Gobio gobio, assembly GCF_949357685.1. NCBI lineage: Eukaryota > Metazoa > Chordata > Actinopteri > Cypriniformes > Gobionidae > Gobio > Gobio gobio. Next base: position 47,236,373 of record NC_137116.1, on the reverse strand, counting down.
TATTCGGATGTATTTAATAGCAGAGGTGGGTGGTTGATGAAGTGGTGGCCATTTTAAGAGATCAGGCCAGAACATTGGTGTGAACAAGCCACTCGTGCTTATGAAAAAAACAGAATGAGAGCAGACGGAAACCTCCGGTCAGCCCCATCAAAAGCTCTCGGCTGCCGCTCCATAGGCGAGTGGCCCATGCTCCAGTGCTTTTAAAACACTCTACCCGTGTCGGACTGAAGAGGGCCGAGCACACACGTGGCTCTCTAGCTGCTGTATTTACAATCAGCTCTCGTTAGCTTTGCACACCAGCTCTCTCTCTATCTCACTGCCTCTCAGCCCGCCGGTCAATTATAATCAAATTGAACGAGCGGCTGAGGAGAGAGTTCAGATCTTGACCCCTCCTGTAGCACTGCCCGGAATCTTGATATGGGCGCTGGATTAAGAACACTACATGCATAGCTGAACAAGAGGATAGTTCATAGGATGCCGGCATAGAGCAGTGGTTCTCAACTAGAGGGTCGTGACCTACAAATGGGTCACACGTCTGTTCTGATAGGGTCAGCAGGGGGAAAAACAAAATGCAAATAATAAATACAACTATTCATACAACATAAACAGGTCTAGCTATTTAAGTCTATTGCATATCTTTGCACTTCTAATAAAGTACTATTGATTCTGAGATTTGGTAAAGATTACATTTAACAGTGCGAGTCTTTTTAAAGATTAACTTTAAGTGAGTGTTACTGTAGATGACAGCAAAGGTCATCTAAATGTAAAAAACAAACAAGCGTTTACAATTCATATTCTAATAGCAAACAATACAGATACATTTAAAAGGACCATGTGACATTGAAGACTGGATTAATGGCTGCCATCCAAGAAATAAATTACGTTAAAACATATTAAAATAGAAAAGTTATGGACCCACTTTATATTAGGTGGCCTAAACTACTATGTACTAACATTTTAATTAATAATTTGATACAATGCAATTATTGTGTACATACATGTTTATACATTGTACTTACATTTTTAAAATTACCTGCTTGTAATTACATCTGTAATTAATTGTTGTAGTTACATTTACACTCACCAAAAGATTATTAGGAACACCTGTTCAATTTCTCATTAATGTAATTATCTAATCAACCAATCACATGGCAGTTGCTTCAATGCATTTAGGGGTGTGGTCCTGGTCAAGACAATCTCCTGAACTCCAAACTGAATGTCAGAATGGGAAAGAAAGGTGATTTAAGCAATTGTGAGCGTGGCATGGTTGTTGGTGCCAGATGGGCCGGTCTGAGTATTTCACAATCTGCTCAGTTACTGGGATTTTCACGCACAACCATTTCTAGGGTTTACAAAGAATGGTGTGAAAAGGGAAAAACATCCAGTATGCGGCAGTCCTGTGGGCGAAAATGCCTTGTTGATGCTAGAGGTCAGAGGAGAATGGGCCGACTGATTCAAGCTGATAGAAGAGCAACTTTGACTGAAATAACCACTCGTGACAACCGAGGTATGCAGCAAAGCATTTGTGAAGCCGCAACACGCACAACCTTGAGGCGGATGGGCTACAACAGCAGAAGACCCCACCGGGTACCACTCATCTCCATAACAAATAGGAAAAAGAGGCTACAATTTGCACGAGCTCACCAAAATTGGACAGTTGAAGACTGGAAAAATGTTGCCTGGTCTGATGAGTCTCGATTTCTGTTGAGACATTCAGATGGTAGAGTCAGAATTTGGCGTAAACAGAATGAGAACATAGATCCATCATGCCTTGTTACCAGAGGTGGACAGTAACTAAGTACATTTACTTGAGTACTGTACTTAAGTACACTTTTTGAGTATCTGTACTTTACTGGAGTATTATTTTTTAGGGATACTTTTACTTTAACTTCACTACATTTGAAAGACAAATATCGTACTTTTTACTCCACAACATTTCTAACAAGGTCCTCAAAGTCAAAAGTCGTTTCTGTAGCAGCTTTAAAAGTCAGTGGATGATTTTTTTCTTCTTTAAAGGTTTTTTTTTGTTTTTTTGCAGACAGCCTATCCGTAATCACTCTTGTATAGGGTCATGTGAAGTTTCCCAAAAATGTTTTTAACACTGATCAGTTTACAGCTAAATGGAAGAAGACGGTTCCTTGGCACAGTGTGTGCACCCATGGCTATACTTAAAAAGTATGTTTCAGTTTTCTCAAAAGATTAAAGATTAGTTTAGTTGGATTAGTTTAGTTACACTTTGATGCATGTCTCATAAAATGTTCAAAAATGTAAATGTTTGGGAGAAAGAGAAGAGTAAACAGTTGGGAGAATATTGGATGCGTATCAGTGTATAGGGTCCATGCAAGTGACAGCAGCTTTGTAAAGAGCTTTGTAACTTTTATACAAGAAATTTAACATTTCAATACTTGTATAAAAATTACAACGCTCTATACAAATGTAAAGAAATGAGTTTAAGGTAGTCGTATGCTAGCATGTGGGATGGAGCATCACTGACTGGCTTAAACCACCTTGGTGGCATAATGTGCATTTATACAACAATGCAACAATAATAAAATAATGCATTGACATAAAAAAGGAAATTTACTTTTGATACTTAAGTACTTTTAAAAACAAATACTTCTGTACTTTTACTTAAGTAAAAATCTGTTTTTAGAACTTTCACTTGTAACGGAGTAATATTTTACCAGTACTACTTTTACTTTTACTCAAGTACTAGAGTTTTGTACTTTGTCCACCTCTGCTTGTTACCACTGTGCAGGCTGGTGGTGGTGGTGTAATGGTGTGGGGGATGTTTTCTTGGCACACTTTAGGCCCCTTAGTGCCAATTGGGCATCGTTTAAATGCCACGGCCTACCTGAGCATTGTTTCTGACCATGTCCATCCCTTTATGACCACCATGTACCCATCCTCTGATGGCTACTTCCAGCAGGATAATGCACCATGTCACAAAGGTCGAATCATTTCAAATTGGTTTCTTGAACATGACAATGAGTTCACTGTACTAAAATGGCCCCCACAGTCACCAGATCTCAACCCAATAGAGCATCTTTGGGATGTGGTGGAACGGGAGCTTTGTGCCCTGGATGTGCATCCCACAAATCTCCATCAACTGCAAGATGCTATCCTATCAATTAGGGCTGAACGATATATCGTTATCGTATCTATATCTAGATATGAACTTTCAAGATATTACTATCGAAAAAAGCAACGATATAGACAATATAGATTTCCCCTCTCCGCGCTCGCTCTGCATACAACTCTGGCAGTCACAACAAACATCAGTTTTACGAGTGCCCTTGAATGCACTGCTAAAGCCAGCGCGCACACACTACCAGGGATGTGGGAACTATATTGTGAGAGGGGGGGCGGCGTTTCCATGGTGACGCGTCATTGCTTGTCACGTGACACACCGCAGCAGCAACAGCGCTGAATGAATGATGATCTGCTTTTATGTCATTTTTTCCTTTTTTATTCAGAATATTCACAAATGTGTTAGCTATGGCATGAAATATCTGCTATTCCGATTGTCAAATACATGCAAGTGGAAGTTTATTGTTGTTTAAACACCTTTATAACGATCGCGTTAGTTGAGCTGTATGCGCGATGGGCGCCGCCGTGTTAGTTTGTGCCGCAGACGCAGTTCAGAGAATCGGATCTGTTGGATTTACAACCTCTATGTTTACAACACGTGAATTCATCCACTTCTTCCGAAATACTTAAAAGTAAGTGGCTGGTGAACTGGGAATAGAATAGAGTAAACATTGAAGTTACTTACACAATGTGTATCTGATATGAATAAAACGTGTCGAATTATAATGGAAAGGATTATTATTACCTCTTCCATAGACATCAGTGTGTATTTTACAAACTCTAAATGTATTGTTTTTTTAGTACTTATGTGAATTTATGTTTGAAACCTAAAATAAACAGTATGTAGTTGAAAACACTGAAAAGTTGTGATATATGACAGCTCTGAGCGCGCCTGTCTCTGGCTAAATTCAACATTTGAATTTAGCAGTTGATCATGTGATGCACTTGATCATACGCTCCAGGGACCAGCCTAGACTGATTACACCTGTGTGATCGTTTGTGAAAGGCTTAAAAACAATAAATTCTCTGACACAATTTTTTGAAATGTAGGCTTAAATCAAACACATTTTAATTCAGATTCTGGTTTTCACCGAACACGTAGTCATATCGTATTGTATCGATATCGAGATATCTGGCATGAAAATCGAGATATGAAATTTTGTTCATATCGTTCAGCCCTACTATCAATATGGGCCAACATTTCTAAAGAATGCTTTCAGCACCTTGTTGAATTAATGCCACGTAGAATTAAGGCAGTTCTGAAGGCGAAAGAGGGTCAAACACAGTATTAGTATGGTGTTCCTAATAATCCTTTAGGTGAGTGTATAATTACACTGTTGACCCATCTTTTACACCTAACCCTACCCTTACCTGTATCCCACCTCAATATCAACAAAAATGTTTTGCAATACAATATAAACACAATAAGTACATTGTGCTTATTTTTTGATGTAAGTACATAGTAGTTAAAGCCACCTAATATAAAGTGGGGCCAAAGTTATTTAAAAATGTAATAATTCAATATATTACTGGAGCATCCCTTGCAAAACTACTAGTAGTTTACTGGGAGTATCCTTAAGTATAGTTTCATAAACTAAAAAAATTGTTAATACCTATAAAGTTCACTATAAGTAAAAATGAAAAATGTAGTTGTAAACTAGTTGTGTACTCAAAGTTTGCTACTGTTACGAAGTATAAACTAAAAAAGTAGAATTGAATTGTACACTTACAAGTATACTTCTAGTACATTGATATTAAAATACTTACTAAATGTAGTTAAAAATATACTTTACTAAAGTATAGTTATTAAAATGAACGTGAAGTATACTTATTTTTTGTAATGGATAAAATATTTTTTTCAAAAACACTAAATATGTGCTTTGTGTGGTGAAATACTGACTGCAGAGACCGAAATTGTAAAATTTCCTACTCAACCTATACATGTTGAAAAATATTGTTTTGCCAATGCTCTAGCCTGGCTCCACCAATTTTCATTTTCCTTCAGTACTCCGTCTGGGATTGCTGTATATTCTCTGGTTTTCTCCGATAAAATTTTAACCGGTCCAATCAGCGAACAGAGGGAGTGGCTGAGAACGATGGCGTTGATATCGTGCACTAGTTTGAGATGACATACGTCACGACCAAACGTTAGCGATTAGTTATGGCAACTTCAACAGAGTACCCGCCTTCAAGGAAGTTAACGCTTGTCAATGGACAAGTGGCCAGACTCTCTGTACAAATGAAATGTATGAGAGTCTGGTAGGACCAGGCTAGATGCTCATGGCAATGTTAATGAATTTAAAGTCCCCCTGTAGTCAATAATTTTATCCCTTAAAACTCATCTTTGATCACCAAAATGGCATATTTAAATGATTTTCCTGTGAAAAAATTATTCCTGCCTTAAAGCTGGGACCGAGATGGGTCTTGTGCATGTTGCCCACTTGGGTCCCACCTAGTGGCAAGTGGCATCCTATATGAAATACATGTGGGTAATTTTTTTAATATATATATGCATGTATATAAATACATACATATATATTGGTAAGGGAGAGGGCCAGCCAGATCATCTGTAATACAAGCAAGGAGCGATCCCATCCGTTGCAAGCAGGGAGATCAATGGGGTCCGGATGCCTCTACATAAAGTCCCTTACCTACATGTGGGTAATTAACATGGGGCCATTATGGAACCTGCAGACAATCCTATATGGGGCCCAATTTTAAGCCCATTTCATACCCATATGGGCCCCACATATAAATGTTGGTAGGGTTAAAATAGCTTGAATGTAACTCTTGCTTAATTTAGTATACATGGACCATGAATATGCAAAATATCCCCGTCTCCACTCGCTCAACTTTTACTCAAGTTACTGTAGTAAACGCTGCACAATGCACAATGGTATCGCTCTTTTTAATGTCGGACACATAACGGTAATTCATTTGATTAGCCTTTTGCTTGACTACGTTATCAAACAGCTAAAAATGTGTTGCTAATGTTACACAAACCATGTTCCCGTTCGCCATCTCAGTCTGCCTTCTAAAAATCAGCATCCTTAGAAACGCTTTAAACATCATAGAACGTCAGTGGAGAAAGGCATATCGTTCATCATAATATACATCATATACATAATTCACCCGCTATATTGCTAAAAGTAACCGATTTTTCATATCAACAGAAAAGTATACCGGGATAACCTCTAGGTTATCTTTGGCTCACTGCAGTTTTAAGGTGAAAATACTCAACAATGGTACTAACTTGTGAATTTGCACATGCATTTGTTTGAAAGCATATTAAAAACACCACATACTGTAGATAAGCAAACAAAATTTAAAACGTGATTATCACCACAGGTGGGTCTTTAAATGATTGATTTTAAAAGACATTTTTGTTATTTTAAGTGAAACCATTTTGTTAAAGTTTGGGTCGCCGACACGCCACCAAAAAGCAACTGAGAACAGCTGACAGAGTATCAGCACAAAAACACATTCTCTTAATATTGCAGGGTACAGGGTTTCATCAGCCATCAGCTACACAAGCGTGGTGCTGAAAACATCTGGAGTATTCAAGAACACATTTGTGAGACTCTGGCGTAACAGATAATTTTCTTTGGATCGACATTGTCCCGGTGTCGAATCATTCAGAGCTCTGTACAGCTGGAGGGCTGAGCTGGTATTGACGTGGCTGCTGTTACTTACAAAAGAAAACGCTTCTCTTGCATTCAGAGGAGCATCAGGCTCCTGTGCTGTTAACTCTGAGCGCCGAGCATCTCATTCAGACCTTCACTTCAGCTCATGCCTTGCAAATGTAATCAAGATCCATTCGTTCACTCACTCGCTACTTCCTGCGCATATACAGACACATACGTGCAGAATCCAGCAGCCGATATATCATCACACCTCAGTCGTCTTAATAAGAAAAATGGAGATACAGGGAGAAGCACACACCTATGAAGAAGTGTGTTAAAACAAGAGGAATGTGACTTTCCTGTTGCTTTGGTTATGTCGCGAGTTATAAGGAACATGCAATAAAAATTCCTCATAAGAGATTTTTCTTCATCTTGAGTCTGGAATGCATTTGGATCCAGTTCAAGCATGCACAGCGTCCCGCTTTACATGCATGCGCACATACACACACATGCTCCTTTACAAATGGCAGGTGGAATTCTGCATGCATGGCTGGGCCTCTTGGCTGCAGCAGCGGTTGCTAGGCGACAGTGGAGGGGAGCTGACATTAGGAAAGCAAATTGACCACAGGAGGGCTAATCTAGCATGAAACAGCATCTGGCCAGCCACTCTCCATCACCGGGTCCCTGTCGGGGGGGTGGGGGGGAGACACACCCTGTTACCCCAGAATGCTAAAGCCTCCGTCTGCGAGCAGTGAAAAATAACCACGTGATCGGAAACCAAACTGGCCCACGTGTGTCGACGCTCCAATGCTAAACAGAGGCTTTCCGGACCAGGGATTCTCAGACCCGGATGATTCGAGTTTACAGTTTGTTGCTTCAAGCTGTGCAGCACAGCTGATATGAGTCTGAATTTGTTGTGTCTGGCAGTAGAGCGTGGTAACATTCTGATCTTGTGTGTCTGTATGTGTAGGGTTACAGAGATCATAATAACCGTTACATTCTGTCATTTATCTAGAAATCCAATCCAGATGGGATGTTTGACTCTCTGTATTCTGGGGATACACATTTCAGGACATGGGATCATGGCATATGGCATCATCATAATGTTCATACCTTACATGTTTTGAAAGCATTACTTTCAAAACAATTATTTGAGTTAAAATGTGGGAACATATCAGTAAATTAGATTATCTGAGGTATTTCATGTCCCTTTCCATTTGAAGGTTAAAGTCAATTGTGGAATTTAATTATCTAAGCTCAACAACTATGAAACATGGGGAAAGAATATGAAAAATATGAAGCAATTTGCACATACGGTATATTCTACTACATGTGTCGTCCAAATGAATCACCGAACCCAAAATGTTTTCATTCCTTAGACTCAGTTATCTCAGTTAATTCAGTTATTAAATCAATTGGTAGCCCTGTTATATGTTTTATAAATAAATCAGCAATCCCTCCAACGTTCACACCTTTGACCTTGTGAGTCGGATTTGATCCCCATCAGTATTTGTCTCTGTTGTGCACATATTTACACCACTTATCAACACCCAAGTTAATAGGTTCCCAATCAACATTCTTTTGCACTTGCATCAAATACCCCTTAACTAATTAAAAACTAGCTCTGTCAAAAGATTACAATAATTAACGTTTAATCTCAGGATATTTTATTTGGGTTCAGCAATTCATTTGGGCTATATAAATCAAATTGACCATGGTGATATATTTAGATCAGCATAACTATAATACAAATTGTTTTTAGGACATGCATTCTGTATATAGGGTCAATACAGCACTTGCCGGATTGGGTAAGTGACAGCTCACAGCTCCATGAACTGGCCTTATTAAACACTCTGACAGAGGCCCCGGGACATCCTTACTGTTGAGACAAAACTGACTGACAGAAAATATAACACAATATAAGCCATTCGCTCTAAAAATATAATCAAAAAATGTTTTTGTGTGTGTATATGCATACAGGAGTGGACAGGTTAGTATGGGCATCCCAAAAAGGATGTGTGTTCACAATCTGCCTTCTTTTTTGTTACAAGTGATTACTGGTGTAGTAAGAGCACGTGTGTGGGTGAGTGGCTAAGGACTGCACTCTGAGCCACAGAGCTCACACAGTTCATAGACAGAGAGAAACAGAGGGAGGAAAGGCAGGCTCTAATGAGGGACTAGCTCTACCTCCATGACAAAACAACTCACTGTAATGATGTGGTGGGCTTCCCTGGCTGCTGCTGCTGGGTAGGGGGTCTCCTTCCAGTCAACACACAGCCTGGATAATCACAGGTCATCACACCAACGCCCCACAGCCTAACAAAGCTCTCCAATCAGCCTCCCATTACCTCTATTAAAGACCTTCTGTAATAACATTAGACAACGTCTCTGAGCCTTATCTGCTCGGCTTTGCATATCCAATAATTATAGCACAAGGGGGTGGCAAGAATGTTTTAAGAGCACTGTTGGGTCAGTCGTACGGTTACATAATGTATTGTGTTACCAGCACAATGCAAAGTTCAAGACTGGCATATAGGCGAACTAAAGTCACATTTACTTGCTAAAGATCTAGGCTTGAGTAACCTCAAGTATCCAAACACTGCTGATTATTCTGTCCTATTTAGAAAGGAAAGAGGCTGTTTAACCAACATGTAAAGTCATGAACCTTGCCAACTTTGGCAGTGTTTTACAACCCGATATAAAGTACAATCAGGGACACTAAAAAATACTCATACCGTAACTCAACTTTTTTGTGTTTAAAACTAATTAAAACAAATTTCTGAGTAAATAAATTCATTTAACAGTATATTTATAAGCCATGAATTTTAAAGCCCCCCTGTAGTCAATATGTTTATCTCCTAAAGGTCCCGTTTTTCCCTTTTTTGAAGCTTTGATTGTGTTTACAGTGTGCAATATAACATGTGTTCATGTTTCGCGTGTAAAAAAACACCATATTTTTCACACAATTTACTTATCTGTATACCGCTGTTTTCACTGTCCTGAAAACGGCTTGAGGATTTCCCTGTTCTATGGAGTCCTTCAGAAATACGTAACGAGTTCTGATTGTGCCAGCGGTTCCCGTGTTGTGATTCGACAGCAGCTTAGCGCACGTTGCCCGGAAAGGTCACGCCTCTTACCATAACGGGGAGATGAATGCGCTCAAAGTACAGCGTCCCTGAAGGCCAAACAAAGGTGATTTGACTCCAGGATGAAAATAACAGCGTCTCGACCGGTCTCGGCGACATGGCGACAAACACACTCTACAAACGCAACCGAACCGAACCGAACGCAACACTTCCTCTTCTCCACGAGGGAGAGCAACAAGACCACGCCCCCTTTTTGCGTATTCTTGTGGGCGGAGGTTAGTCAACAAACTGTTGTACTGACGTCATTAAAGCAGGAAGTACAGGGATGTAGTCCAAACCGGCCGTTCGCTGTAGGCTTTGAAAGGGAACTTCTGTTAAATAAAATATCTTGCTTGGCATTGAACTTTGAGCTTTATAATTTTACAGGTATTATTTATGCTCTAACAGCAACATTACACATTAACTAAAGTTTGAAAAATGGGATCACGAAGAACAGGACCTTTAAAACTCATATTTGATCACCAAAATGGCATATTTAAACGTTTTCATGAGAAAAAATGTTGAACGTAACTCTACACCTTGCTTCATTTAGTATACGCAGATCCATGAATATGCAAATTAGCCCCACCTCCACTCACTCACACCAGCTCAGAGATCGACTCGGTCAACTTTTACTCAAGTTACTGTAGTAAACGCTGCACATTGCCAATGGTATCGCTCTTTTCAACGTCGGACACATAGCGGTAATTAATGTGATTAGCCTTTTGCTTGACAACGTTACATCAAACAGCTAAAAATGTGACACTAATGTTACACAAACCATGTTCCCGTTCGCCATCTCAGTCTTCCTTTTGAAAATGTGTCTCCTTAGAAAGGCTTTGAACATGATAGAACATCAGTGGAGAAAGGCATATATTTCATCATAACATCATATAGATAATTCACCCGCTATATTGCTAAAAGTACACGATTTTTCATATAAAAAGAAAAATATACCGGGATAACCTGGCTTCTCTTGAGACTCCCCTGCTTCAGAGCGATCATAGTTAATGATATGCTATAGCCCATCCGCACGTCGACGTGATTGGTTACGAGGTAGTTTGTGATGTAAGAAACACCAATGATTTCAAACTGCTTTGGTTCACTGGAGTTTTAAGGAGAAAATACTCAGAAATGGTGTTGACTTATGAATTTGCACGTGCTTAAAGCATGTTAAAAACACCACATATACATATAAACAACATTAAAAACTTGATTTTCACCACAGGGGGTTAATTAATTAATCAAAACATATATACATAATAAATGTCACTCACACCCCACATTTGTAATAGCATTTTCATGCAAAAATAAAGCTGTTCAGTTTACGGTCCTAAAACCTGGAAGAGAAAATTTTTCAAGACATGAGTTGCAACATAAGGAATACAACTATCACAAGGATGTGAATCAATGTTGTTGATGAATCAGACAACTGTTGTAGGTTTCAAACTATACATTTGAAGTATGCCTGCATTTAATTTATGTTTAAAGCTGCAGTTCGTAATTTTTTTTGGTTAAAAATGATCCAAAATCAATTTTAGAGCAAGTACATAACCAGCCACTGTTCAAAACTATCTCCTTACCTTAGCTTGATTCACAACGGTAAACTTGTAATAATGTGTTATAATTTGAGTGGTACTCGTACATGTCTTTGCATCATTACATCACGTCTGTATACATAAAGAAGGAGTCCAGCTAGTAGTAGTATCGCATGTAAGGATGCTGCAGGTGGCGGATCATTTACAGCCTTTTCTCACAGCAGCTGGAATAATTTTAAAAGAAAAGACAATCATAAAAGACAATCAGTGACAACTGGAGATTCACTCGTAGTCAAAAGCAAAAGATTAGACTGTATTGAAATTGAAATCTACAGGTAACAACACTAACGCACTTAAACATAGTCAGGCAATGCTGATGTTGTTAACGTTAACAATTTGAGAACAAAGTATAACAATAATTAAAGCTGCAAGCAGCGATGAAAGGGCCCTCGCACATGCACCGCCAACCGGTGGCCTCAGGAAAACAGTGAATAGTGGGTGACATGCATTTAAGTGGGTAAATATAGGAGAAATATGGCAAACTCACTTCGATGTGCCACACTTCCTTCTCCCAGCAGGTGGCGCTTTGACTATAACTGAATATTGCCATGTAGATGTCTTCAAGTCAGGACTATTATCAAACGTGAAGTTTGAGGCAGATCGGACATCGTATGCCTGAGTTACAACAACTTCCTGTTTAAAGGGTAACTAAACCCCTGCTCAGAGCTTAACTCCACCCACTGGCAAATTTCGAAAAATGCTGGAAAAGTGGGCAGAGCCCGGCGGACACAGAGGGGATGAACCGAGGGCGGGGCTGAGCGGAGGGCGTGCACCTGAGACCCGCAGGGACGGATTGATTGACAGCTGTCAGACTCGCGAGTCGCAGAGATGGAGAATGACTAGAGTGACGCCAGCTTTGCAACAGAGCGGCCATTCTCCTACCTTCACCTGAAGTGGAGAAGGATGGATTGTCTGTAGAGTCAGACACAGACACAGAGCCTTATCAATGCGAGCCGCTGGCTCAAACTGCGTTAACAGCACGTTACAGTATTGTTATTCGTCACCGCGTGATTTATCTGCGTCCGCGGCAACCACTTGCGTGTCAGGGTTTGAAAGCGCGTCTCATGTATGAAACTTATCTGTACACATGATGGGCGGCAATAATATCGCAAGAAAAGCCTGACGTGTACTGACAACTGCATTATTTAACCGCATTTTCTTCAATACAATGTTAAAGCAAGTGTCAAGTCAGTTTCATTCATAATGTTTACTTCATGTAACATGACAGTTCATACTGGAGTGAGGTCGTTCTCATCATGTGATTGGGGGAAACATTTCTGAGGGTGTGGTGAGCTCGTGCTAGGGGCGCGGATAGTGAGCCGTTGGAGGTACCATCCTACGTCACGATGTACCACAACGTCCAATAGGAAAATTCAACTGCAGTAGCCCCCGTTCAACCTTAAGAGGGCAGCACTTTGGCGGTTTTACACCATATTTTATAGAATTAAAACACTTTATACTCAAATGTCAAAACATTTACTCGAATCAATGAACAGCATTAATAAAGCCCCAGTATTACAGATCATTAACTAAAAAAAGTTGGTTTAGGGTTTAGTTACCCTTTAATGGCTTTAATCACATACATTAGCACTTAGCCAAGTGTTGCTTGATTTAATGTGTTTCTAGCATGTTTGGTACTTCATGGCATATTTAAATGAGTTTCTGGTAGTGTATTATAGTATAAAGCATGCCATTTCCTGTTGCCAGCAGGTGGCGCTATGACTAACTGAATATTGGCATGTAGATGTCTTCAGGCCAGGACTCTTATCATACATGCCCTAATAATAATTTGAACGGTTTGATGTGATATGAGCTAAGTAATCTGTAGAAAATCCTGCTACCATCAGGTGATTGGCTGACCAAACCTTAATGAGCACACCTGTGGTTTCTTACTAATTAAGCCCTAGTATCAGTGAGTGCGTAATAAGCCGACAACGAGCATGGTCATGTAAACGCGGTAACCCGTTTTCTTTTCTCGGAGTAAGGTCATAAACGCCTTAGGCATAAACCGGTCGTAACAGGGCATTTTTTATCCCGATTTCGCTCGGCATGTAACGCATTAACCTGTTTTCTGTCGGCTTATTGAAGTGCGCATGTGTGATAGGTGACAGAAACGCATACTTAGAGCAGATTTAAACATCTAGACAGAGCGAACGTTTTGCATGAAAGAAAGAAGGAAATATATCACAAACGCAGACTCTTTTAAGACCCAGAAAATTGTAAAAATGTGTTCTCAACTCTCATGCACTAGAAGTGGTTCAGTCAAAACGCTGCATCTGTAACTGCATGAGAGAGTATATATGAGCCGTAAGTTTCCCGCTGACATATTTTAAGCTTTATTTAACATCGCAACTGACATAACATATGGAATTAGTCTGAGTCAGATCCGGAAGTTATTATTTTTGACGTACCTACAAGGAAATAATCTGATTTATTAATAAAGTTATGTAAACGTGGTTTACTTGCATTGTCAGTTTACTGGTTTGCATGTAAACTGGGAAAACTGGTTATTTCAATAAGCTGATATTTGTGAGTTATTAGCTTAGAAAGAAGCCAGCTTTCCTTGATTCAGACATGGCCTGTGTGGAATAGTTGAGTTGTTGACAATGTAAGTTACTTTTGTTTGATTTCAAGTATGATGTGTTTGATATTTTCTATACATTGAATTCATGTTATATATTTTTTGATCCTATACAGTGAGGAAAATAAGTATTTGAACACCCTGCTATTTTGCAAGTTCTCCCACTTAGAAATCATGGAGGGGTCTGAAATTGTCATCGTAGGTGCATGTCCACTGTGACAGACATAATCAAAAAAAAAAAAAAATCCAGAAATCACAATGTATGATTTTTTAACTATTTATTTGTATGATACAGCTGCAAATAAGTATTTGAACACCTGAGAAAATCAATGGTAATATTTGGTACAGTAGCCTTTGTTTGCAATTACAGAGGTCAAACGCTTCCTGTAGTTTTTCACCAGGTTTGCACACACAGCAGGAGGGATTTTGGCCCACTCCTCCACACAGATCTTCTCTAGATCAGTCAGGTTTCTGGCCTGTCGCTAAGAAACACGGAGTTTGAGCTCCCTCCAAAGATTCTCTATTGGGTTTAGGTCTGGAGACTGGCTAGGCCACGCCAGAACCTTGATATGCTTCTTACAGAGCCACTCCTTGGTTATCCTGGCTGTGTGCTTCGGGTCATTGTCATGTTGGAAGACCCAGCCTCGACCCATCTTCAATGCTCTAACTGAGGGAAGGAGGTTGTTCCCCAAAATCTCGCAATACATGGCCCCGGTCATCCTCTCCTTAATACAGTGCAGTCGCCCTGTCCCATGTGCAGAAAAACACCCCCAAAGCATGATGCTACCACCCCCATGCTTCACAGTAGGGATGGTGTTCTTGGGATGGTACTCATCATTCTTCTTCCTCCAAATACATTTAGTGGAATTATGACCAAAAAGTTATATTTTGGTCTCATCTGACCACATGACTTTCTCCCATGACTCCTCTGGATCATCCAAATGGTCATTGGCAAACTTAAGACGGGCCTGGACATGTGCTGGTTTAAGCAGGGGAACCTTCCGTGCCATGCATGATTTCAAACCATGACGTCTTGGTGTATTACCAACAGTAACCTTGGAAACGGTGGTCCCAGCTCTTTTCAGGTCATTAACCAGCTCCTCCCGTGTAGTTCTGGGCTGATTTCTCACCTTTCTTAGGATCACTGAGACCCCACGAGGTGAGATCTTGCATGGAGCCCCAGTCCGAGGGATCAATATTAACAAAAGTAATTCAAGTAGACTGTGCGTAATGTTACTTAACCAATTTGAAGCAGTTGTTGAACTTTATATATATATAACTTACGAGAAACAGAGAAATGTCGACACGTCCTCTCCAGCAGCTTGAATGTTACCCGTTGCCATGGCAACTCTCAAAGGCCACCAGGACAGTTTTATAAAAGCTATTTATTATTTGTTGTAAAGTGTAAGAATCACCTCAGAAAAATGTATTATTCTGTCAGGCGCAGTTGAAGCCTAGGACAAACGCTGTCAAGATGAGATGGTGTACCCAGGCTATGTCTGTGTCATTATTCCAACATTATGTTCATAACTTGTTACGAAATAAAAAGTTTAATACCTCAGAAAAATTAACTTTCCTCTCTTGTCAACATTAGCCTGGTGTGAGCGTGGCGCGCGCTCTTCAGTTGTGGAGGCGCGCACTGTATATCACGTCACAGAAAGACGTACACTCAAAGTAATCGGATCGATCAGTTCATCAAAAGGTTTATCCCACCCCTCTAAAACGATTACAATTTCATTCGGTTTGGGCATTTTTATTCCAATTGAGGTGTTTATATGGAGCCTTTTCATTCGGATTGGACTTTTAAACCGATTACAGTGCTTCTGCAGGACATCTACACCAAACGCTGCAGAGGTAGAGCTACTAAAATCATCAGAGACATTAATCACCCTGCAAACTCTCACTTCACCCTGCTGCCATCTGGTAAGCGCTTCCGTAGCCTGATGGCAAAGACTGAAAGACTCAGGAGGAGTTTCTTCCCCCAGGCCATCAGACTCCTGAACTCAGTCACGTGACTCACTTCACCCCCGCACACACATAAACATACAGTCTTTTAACATTAACATCCACATACTGCAATTGCACTGCACTTTACGTCCCTATTGTTACTGCGTAACAACCTGTAATAAACCTTGCACATTATACTTCTTTATATATACATATTATATATTTTATGTTAACCACTTATTTTTAAGTCTACAGTTTATCTCACTTATCATATCCACATTTTTTTTATATTTTTATTTTTATCTTATTTCCTATTTTTATCTTTTACTTGATTTATTTATAATTCTACTTATGTTAATACTTTTTATTCTAATTTTATTCTATTTCTATTTAATTTCTTGTAACTGTTATTTGCACTGTCCATGGAGCGGACCTGTTTACATTTCACTGCCAGTTGTATATTGTGTATATAACTGTGTATGTGACAAATAAAACTCTTGAATCTTGAATCTTGAATCATGTAAGCACACCTAATGAGAAATGTCTACTCCTACGTATAATAAACTGAGAAAAGAGACAGATGACTGAATGAGTTTTAATGGACCCACCATTCTGGTAGCAACTGCCAAATCAGCCAAAAATTCCTTCTAAATTTCTACAAATCGTTAGATTTAATCACCGTTGTTAGCGCGGTTTATTGCAATGCTTTTTTTCCTCTCAGTTGCTCAGAACAAAATGGCAGACATGTAACTTGTTCAGATTACATTTTGCGGGGAAAATTCTTATTTTGGTCATACTTCCAAGACGTAGAATCTGTGATTCCGAAGTACAGTATCCACACCAGTGTGGTGACCTCCAACAAGCCGCACATACTCCTCACAACATTAGATTCATCCGCGCTGAGGAGCCATGCCAATGCACAACCCACGTAAAGTAACTGCAATTGCAGGTTTCAAACAGAGATGGTTACAAAGAGGCAAAACTTACAGACTGCAGCTATAAGAACAAAAGTCTGATCATATAGTTTTAACCACAGACCTTGTTTTATTAAAAATATATATATATCCAAAACCGCTAAAGACCTATTGGAGCCAATGTTTAATATCCTATCAGTAAGACTAGCCTCTGTTCAAGCCTGTAGTGCTCCAGTCAGAAATTGAAGCTTTCGCGCCTCGATCGCCCCCCGGTGGCTGGTCCCAGTATAGCTCCTAAACCCCGCCTCTTCATGTATTTGAATGGGCGTGAGACACACTAAACAATTTAATTACACTTCAAATAATTGTTTCCTAAAGATGGTTTCTGTCATTTTAGGCAGTTTTTATTACAATAATTTCATTTCAAGTGTTCGTTTTTTAAATAAGTTTAGTTTTAGTGAGTTATTTGATGCTATAAAAACGGGGGGTGTGACGTCATGATTGACAGCTGAGATTGACGGCTTCTCTGAGTGAAGTTGTCACTGAGGCACTAAAGGACTTTTTTCTGGATTTTTGGGAGGAGATTGGAGCTTTAGCTTTAATTTCTACATTTCCATAACTGTTTATTTCACACCAACAGAATTAATTGTTCTGCATCTGCGAGAGTGTGGGCGGGCTTTTGATAATCGCGCCTCTACTTCCTGTTCTCTACTGCGCAACTCCGGTCCCGAGATCGCTACTGCGCAGACTCGGTCCCAAGATGTCAGCGTCGTGAGCGGGCCTATGAAAGCTTCAACTTTGGTCAGCGGAAGTCAATGAAGTCGCGTCGTCCATATTTTTTTACGGTCTATGCCTCTGTTACACACCGGTTCTAAATTTCTTAAAGCTTCAGATTCTGCCCAAAGCACATTATTCTGTCCAAGGCCACAACTACTACATTGCATCAACAACATTAATGAAACTGTGAGCTGAAATGAGGAGAACCTGCCAAACTGGAGCTACATGTCAATAAAACAACAGGACTCACCGCTGCCTTCTGAGGACAAAGCGGATCTCCAATCCCAGATGGGTACTGACAGGATCCATTGGACATGTCTCACTTCCTCAGGTTTCTGTGCTGCAGATGACTAGATGTTTAGAGTACGTATGAATAGTTAATAAGCACTATTTGCTGAGCCTTGAAAATGTGTTCGGTGAAATCTGATTTAATTTACATTACATTTATTCATTTAGCATCTGCTAAGTGAATTAATGTAATGTAAATTAAATCAAAACGTAACACATGAATAACAATCACAACATAAATAATAAATATGTATATTATTAATGCCATTTTCTTGAAATAATAGCGTTTATATATGCATCTGTCAGACAAAGGATTAAATCATTTTAAAACGTGCTCGAGATAATTTCATTTCATATTAGCACATTTGTCTGCAATCTTCATATTTTCATAATTCAAAACCCTGTGATATTAGGCAGCATATGATCAAGCTGCAGAGATGGAAAAGACTAAAAATTGAAGTTTATGTTTTAAATGATTTTCATTGGTCTTTGACCACTTCCGCAATTTCCATAATATATTCTTGTACAAAGTCCTCAATTTACAGCAATTACTGTCGTTTGACAATTTTTCCTATGCCTTCATTACAAAAGACATCCTTTAGATGATAATTTCAAATCATATCTGATTTAATTAAGCTGTCTCACATGCGCATCAGATTATTACATTTAAATCACAGATAACTCATTCTCTGCATGATGTATTAAGTTGTTTTTATGCCTTGCTGACAGTTTTTCATTGTTCTAATATCAAAAACAATGGGAAATTAATGTCAATCACAATTTACCTTTCAAGGGTTTAATTAATTGAAATACTGGTAACAAAATGTAAATCTTTCATCCGTTATGCAGAGAAAATGTCTATTTTTCCACAGTAAACTCCTTTGTTCTTTTGAAGTTCTCCAAACAATGGCAGAACAGCAGAAAAGTGCTAAAGAAACAGTTAAGCCAAAAATTAAACTTCTGTCATATATTCCTCATCCTTGCTCTTTTGAACCTATATAGATTTGTATTTTCAGTGTAAACACAAAAGTAGAAATTCTGAAGACTGCGCTGGTCAATCATCTCCATTAAATTGCAATGAATGAGGACTGAAGCTTTCAAGCAACAAAAAGACAGAAGATACTGGTTTTGAACGACATTTTTGATTTTTGGCTAAACTATCCCTTTAATGAGAAGTTGGTTCGACTTTCCAAGAGTCTGCAGTGATATCCATTATCAAAATAGGTATTAAGACTACACCCTTGAGCTCTCGGCTTTCCATTCATTAACCTGCCGCACCCACCTGAGAATGTGAGAGGACGCCACGTTCCCCTTAACTGAGCAAACAGGTGAGTCATACTCTCTCGATTAGACCCATGTGATGCTGACTGACTGAGAATGCTATTCTTGGGCATGCAGACTTTGTCAGATGTTCCACATTTCTGTTATGGCCATGACGCCAGAGCTTTGGTTTTGATTCTCCGCTCGCTGAGCGTCATGTAGATTGACCTTGCTAATGCCAGGCTTGTAGGGGAATCACTCCACAGCTTGTTACTAAAGCATTTGGTCTCATTAAACACACACTAATTAATGATTAACATCAAATCATGTTTGAAGGCCATGTTCTAATCCCTTGAGGGACTGAGAAGGCTGCGCAACATTCTGAAATATCTCTTTTTAAAAAAGAAAAAACACACACACACACACACACACACACACACACACACACACACACACACACACACACACACACACACACACACACACACACACACACAGATGGAAACTCAAGCTTGAGAAATAAACGTACATAAACTGTCTTGAGACTCAACTTCAACACTATTTGGAAGGAATTTGATATCTAAATGAGGTACAGTTATTAGCACAGGATGTCACAGATCATGTGCTCAATGCGTACATCACAAAGCCTATTAAAATAAGAAAGATAAAATACTAAAAATGTTATGCATACTGAAGAGAAGGAATTGGTTAAGGAGAAGATCATACTAGATGCTGCTACTCCAGTGGCTTTTCAGAGCAGTTTCCATGATCAACAATAAATATATACACCGTATATATATACAAATATATTATCTCTTTATCACGGCACCTGTTAGTGGGTGGGATATATTAGGCAGCAAGTGAACATTTTGTCCTCAAAGTTGATGTGTTAGAAACAGGAAAAATGGGCAAGTGTAAGGATTTGAGTGAGTTTGACTAGGGCCGAATAGTGACGGCTAGACGACTGGGTCAGAGCATCTCCAAAACTGCAGCTCTTGTGGGGTGTTCCTGGTCTGCTGTGGTCAGTATCTATAAAAAGAGGTCCAAGAAAGGAACAGTGGTGAACCGGTGACAGGGTCATGGGCGGGAAAGGCTCATTGATGCACGTGGGGAGCGAAGCCTGGCCCGTGTGGTCCAATCAAACAGACGAGCTACTTGCTCAAGAAGTTAATGCTGGTTCTGATAGAAAGGTGTCAGAATACACAGTGCATCGCAGTTTGTTGCGTATGGCCGCCGACCAGTCAGGGTGCCCATGCTGACCCCTGTCCACCACCGAAAGCACCAACAGTGGCACGTGAGCATCAGAACTGGACCACAGAGCAATGGAAGAAGATGGCCTGGTCTGATGAATCACGTTTTCTTTTACATCACGTGGATGACCGGGTGCGCATGCATCGCTTACCCGAGAAACACATGGCACCAGGATGCATTATGGGAAGAAGGGTCGTGCCATCTATGTGGATGTTACTTTGATATGTACCACCTACCTAAACATTGCTGCAGACCATGTACACCCTTTCATGGAGACGCTATACCCTGGTGGCTGTGCCCTCTTTCAGCAGGATAAAGGTAGTCTGAGTAGTAGGCTATACTAGTATGTGGTTACGAATTTACCATACACTGATAAAAATGATTCTGTGGTTTAGTAAGAAGAAAAAAAACATGTAATTTCTACATTGAATAAGTTTGAAAAATATAGTTTGGGGCGAGGGGGGGGGGGGGGGGTAATAACCCCCCGATAACCAAAACAAGCAAGTATAACCTACTTTCTGATACTGGTCTTCCCATCATGCATCGGGGCACAAATAATTAATAACCTGTTTTCCAGTTTTATTTACACTGTTTAGCCTTGCTTTTGTTCTTAGGTCTAGTAAATTGCTGTTTTTTACATCTGGAGTTCATTTTCTACTTAAAATGACCCATCCACTCAAAAATTATCAATTGAATGTTACCGTTATTGTGTATTAAGAATTGAGGACTCTGTGATCGGTGGGGTACCTTATTACCTGTATTGTGTAGATATGTGAAATCTCCCGTGTTGTTAACTTAAATGTCCTTAAGTAAACCATACACTTTAAAAGCATGGCTACATTGAGTACAATTTACTTGAAACAGTTGCAAAGTAAACTTCAAATCAGTAAGTAGAAATGTGAAAAACCAGAGAGAATCAGAGAAAACTCTGAGATACTTAATTCCATACATGTGAAACTTACTTAAAAAAGAAAACGTAAGTACATTTTCCTTTGTTTTTTCAGTGTATGTCTATGAAACACTTCTCCCGTATTCCACAGCAGGCTCCAACTGGTTTAATGACCCATACAGACATGTACAGACAATCATGAATTCTGTATTTTAAAAACTGCTTACAGCTCAAACAGTAGATGTATAATCAAATGTATACGTTGAATTCAAATATCTCCTTGGATAAATTGCAAATAAATATGCAAAATGCTAATAAAACAGAATTATACAATGACAAGGAAAACTAATTCAGGCTACCGTAGTTATCCATTCCTTTACTAAGGGAAAACCAAAGAGAAATATCCTATTGTGTGCACAAGCAATCTAAAACCTGCAATTTACGTAAAACTAAAGGGAACTGACTTTATAACAAAAGATTCAACATATCTGCTATCATATGAAATTAACAATCAACAACAAAAGAGCACGTGCAAAGCCAGCGGTGGAGTCAGATCAACAGGTACACAAACAGAGACACACATCTTCATAAACAGCAAATGAGCATTTTGTGGGTGCTAATCGGAGCATGCAAAAAACCATCAACAATGCGAGTGGATGAGTGGCCACTGGGGGCAGCGTTGAGCGCTCAAGGGGCCTCAGGGTCATTACACCACTAATGGAGCCATATGGTCCAAAAACAAACAGAAAACAGCCATTTTCTCCTCAATAATAAGGTCATGGGATGCCTTTGCTTGTTTGGCTAGAGACCAGTGGGAAGTTATGAGAAAGATGAGACCATTTCAGCATGGTGTCTTGCGATGGTAAATGGATTTATTTTGTCGACAGTGCCTTCGGCAAAGGCAAAAGTTAAGTCCTCTTGAGTCGAGAACAGAAAGAATCATGCAGATGGCGGTAATGTCACTTTTAGGGCAAGAATGCTTGCAAAATTTTGCATTTATGGCTATACTTTATTAAGAGCGCATGAAGGACAACATTTTTGACGACTATGAATCAGGCCCTGTCACAAATGCCACACTTAAAATGATAGTTCAACCAAAAATGAAAATTATGTCATCATTTACTCACCCTCAAGTTCTTCCAAACCTGTATGAGTTTCTTTGTTCTGCTGAACACAGAAGAAGATAGAGTGAAGAAAGTTTGTAACCAAGCAGATAGAGCAACCATTGACTACCAGGGAAAAAAGATATTATGGTAGTCAATGGTTGCTCTCTCTGCTTGGTTACAAACATTCTTCAGAATATCTTCTTTTATAGAATACGCTTTAGTATCAGTGCTCGTCTCTTTTCCGCTGTTTTGTTAATTACCTCTTTAGTAAACCAATATATAACCAGCAAAATCAGCACAGCTTGAACTGGATTGAAATCTCTCCAGTTCCTGGTACAAATAGTTTAGGGTAATTTCGGTGGAAACGGGGCTATTGACACTGTTGAACTGAACTGAATCAACATATAAGTAACTCAAGCTGAATAACGACCCAATTGTCTTCTGTAGAGGTGCTTATATTGAACTAGTTTCATAATTAATGAACTTTAGAGCTGCTTTACAGCAGAATTTGATGAAGTTTGCATCATTGATTCTGTTTATCATTGATTTCCTGTCTATTAATGTGAAACATCTGCATTGTATAAAGCACTAAATGTGACTTGATTTCATTTGAATTATAGACATGAGGCAATATTTATATTTTTCCACAACTAGCAAAAACCTAGCAACAAATATTCAATTTGCTCTAACATGCCATGACACCATTGTTGTTTAAAATATCAAAGTGCTCACTTCAAGTGCTTTGCCAGTTTAGGGCATAGTGATGCTGACTTTCAAATAAAATCCACCCAATGCCAACACTAGGAAGATGTCTCTCAAACGTCTCTCTGTGGGATTGTGGCCAATGAGCCGAACAGGGGTGAACACAAATGATCACAAATGATCACAGCCTGACTTTGATTCTCAGTTCCCAACTTTGAATTATTGCTGGTATCCAGCACTAGGTCAGAGAAAGCTGATTCACCACACTGTGACAACATACTCAGGTTGATCTATGTGTTACATTTAGATTTCTGACACATTTTTTAAACACATTTCTAGACAAATAGGTCTGTCAGAACAGCAGTGAAGCTATATGAATATACCTAAGAGCATGACTTTAATCTATTTCTAGTTTAAAGAAATAGTTTAACCAAAAATGAAAATTGTCATCTTTTACTCACCCTCACGTCATTCCAAATCTGTGTGATTTTCTGTGGAAGACAAAAGAAGAAGGCTTTTCTGAAGGCTGGTGCTTTCAAGCTTGCAACGATGCAAAAGAATCATACAAATAGTCAATATAAAGTATGTGCTATATTCCAAATGAGCACTCAAAAGATTGGGGTCAGTTAGTTTTTGAAAGAAGTTAGGGTTAGGCTCACAATGGCTGCATTGATCAAAAATACACAAAATGATTGTGAAATATTACAATTTAAAATAAGTGTTTTCTATTTTAATATATTTTAAAATTTAGTTTATTCACGTGAATGCAAAGTTGAATTTTCAGCATTATTACACAAGTCTTCAGTGTCACATAATCCTTCAGAAATTACTCTAATATAATGATTTGAAACATTTCCTATTATCTTATTAGTTTGATCTATGACTTAATCAATCAATTCACTCAAAAGATCTGATTCAAAAGAATCATTTGTTCTTTTCAAAAAATGTACATTGCTTCTCTGCATCAAGGAAAACTAGGTCAGATATCAAGATTTTAAAGACTGGAATATAGCACACAGACGTGTATGGACTACTTTTAAGAAAACTTGGATTTGAATGGTGGATTTTTGTCTATTTTAAAGACTGAAATGCTCCAGTCTCCATTAAATGTAAATTAATTAAAACAAAAATATACATAAAATATTGAAGGGGAGAGTAGTGAGTAATGAGCAGGGTTGCAAAATTCTGTGATTGTTCAAAGTTGGAAACTTTCCAAGGGAATTAACAGGAATATATGCAAATTAATGGGAATAAACTGGACGCAGGTTAGCTTATAATATAGAACTTAAATGTAGTTATACATTTAATGTACTTTGAATATTAACAAAATTCTCCAGCTTAACTTTCCATGGAAAGTTTCTGGAAAGTTCCCTGGAATATCCCCGGAAAATGTCCTCCCCTTTGCAACCCTAGTAATGAGGGTAAGTAAATGATAACAGAATATTGGTTTTTGGGTTAACTTAAAAGGCCCTATTTTAACGATCTGAGCGCATGGTCTGAAGCGTATGGCGCAGGTGCACTTCAAGCATGTCCGGATCCACTTGTGCTAGTTTAACGACGGAAAAACGAGTCTCATCTCCCATTCCCTTTAAAAGCCAGTTGCGCTTGCACCATTACTATTTACATGACAGAATTTGTGAGTGGAAAGACTGAACGATTCTCCAAAGAGGAATCCTTTTATTTTTAATATTTAAAAATGTTTGTGTTGCTGCTGTGCGTCCCTGTGTGTGTAATAAGCAGAGTTTATGCGCATTTACTAACACGCCCTTTAAGTAACACAAAAAATACTGCCCTATTGAGGTTTTTGTTGGTCAATGGCGCAGTCGTTTTCAGTAGCCTCGAAATAGCAACACACCAACAATGCGCCTGAACACACCTTGTTTTCAGACGAGCACGCCCATGGGCGAACAGATGAACGTGAGTGCATTTGCTATTTAAACAAAGTGGAGTGGGACGTGAAAATGATAACTGTGTCGGGTTGAAAACACTTGCGTCACGTCTGACGTCGCATTGCGCTGGTGTATGAAAGTCTTCTTGCAATTTTTTTTTTTACTTGCAGTTGGGCCAAATAAGAGTTTCTCTCATTCGGGTGTTCTGTGATCAACTTACATAAGAGAATTTAATTTGTAGATGTATAAGGGATAATCCATCAAAGAGACAGTCATGTGATCCCACATAATGGTGTTCAAATTACCATTCCACAAAGCACAGAAAAAAAGTGGACAATTTTGCGGATATTTCATTTCCCCGGTTCCAGCAGCTGTCATCTCCTTCACTCCATTACCCAGGCTTCCCTGTGCAAACCAATTGCCGCCATCCACCATTTAACCATACATTTGCAAGAAAGAGCCGTTCATCATGGTGCCTGTGGATGGTGGGGGAAAACATGGAACGTAAAAAATGCCTTTGCACTATACAGATGAAAGAAATTAACATTTCAATACCATTTGCCATGTCTTTTCCTCTCCAGGGATCTCCTGTGTGGAGGAAGAGGCTGAAGTGGTCTCAACAAGTCACTCTGAAATCACCCCGGCTCTCGCTCTCACCGTTTCTGCCTCCACCTCATGGAAGTGCCTGCAGGGGAAGCGTGGAAAACAGCCAAAACGAGTATTTAATATTCACGCCCAGATTGAGAGACGTTGTGGGTATTAGTCGAAGAGAACTTTGATGTGGCATTAAGCATGTGCTGAAAAATACATAGCTAAATAAATAAAAAAAGCACACATGGCATCTATTTTTGTCTCTGTTTCTGGCTTCTCCTGTGCACACACCCTTCTTTGGAGAGGGAGTGAAAAGAAAAAAATCCCTTCACTCGACTTCTTTCCTCTTTTCAGGAATGTGTTGGGCCAGCTGGTGAGTTTTTGATGTGTTTCACTTTAATACCGACTCTGACTCCTCTCCTGGCTGAGATTCTCTCCCTTTCCTTCTCTTTATCTCTTGCACTCTCTCTCTCTGTATGTCTGCCTCTCTTTCTATCCATCTCTCTCTTCCTCAACGCCCAACAAAATCCTTCTGGGTCCCAATTAAGACTCAAAGCTGCTGTTCTCTGTATGATAACAACACCAAGCGCTGACAACATGCTACCTGTCAACGAGAGCATCAACACCCGCCATCTGTTCCTGGGCAAATTGTCTTCATTATACACAAACTGCACAATACAACACACACACACACACACACATTCACTCAATCATATATATTTATATATATATATTACATACATGCATACCCTTGCAGAGAAACGCCTTCGACATGCACAAATCTAATTACAAGCTAATCTCACTTAATTTGAACCACTCTATGTCTTTTTGCTTGTTCATACGTTTTGTTTTTGTTTATTTGCATGATTTAAAAAAAAAATTTAGGTGTTGCATTTTTCGAATTGTGAACTATAGGAAAACCCTCTTGATCTAGCTTCTTGATTGTTAATACAACAACTAATTAAAATACAGCCTGCTGTTGTAGGTAACCACATTTCCACTCACACCCTGTTACTCATAATGGTTTTGTCAGTCGGAGCAAATTATCCTGAGGAGGTGATGATAGATTTTCTTCTCTAATTAAAACACGTTTTTTTCTCTCTCACCGGTCTATTAATCAGAGGATAAAACTGCTTTGTCAGGAAATATGGTGGTACAGTCCTTTCCAAATGGGAACGTTCACCTAGAGAGCATTTGGAGCGTGCATAGACCGATTTTATTTTCTCTTTTGCTAAGGATTAAAGGCTAAATTGGTTTCATAAGACTCGTTTTACTTCATTTTATCCTCCTCTTACTTTTTTACAGCACAAAAAGTGCTTACATATTCGATGGGACAGCGGTATACTGTTTGCACAGAATTAGCTGGATCCAGTGAGCAGAAATGTGGCATGTGACGGTTATTGTGATTGTCAGCATTGTCATTCAGGTCCATCGGTGTTGCTTTATGTTGTTTAGCTCTGAGCAGTGTGAGACGATAACAGAGTTAACTTTAGCTTACCTTTACTACTGCTGTCACTCCACTCGCAGATTCTCATTAGGTCTTATCTTAAGAACTTCCAACACAGCAAACACAGCATGTGTGTGCGTGTGTGTTCCCTGTAGCACACACACTCTCGCTGGTAAAAGGCCCACAGGCATCTCTCATCCTGCGGCACTGACATAGTGCTACAGGAGGGCTAAATATAAACAGTGTGGGCAGCTTACCACACGGGCGGCTTGCGCGACCATCTGAGGTGCATTATGGGTCTGATGGGCTGATGACAGGATCTCTGCTATCAGGCTGTGAGGGCCCACACTGTTTGAACGCAAGTCGGATGAGGGGAGTGGATGAGAGTGCTCTGGACTGCCTCACACTGAGAGAGTTAATGAGAACAGCACAGCCCCCAGCAGAAGTGAGTTCAGCCACCCAGTCATTTCTTCTCACTCTCTCGGTCAGCGCTGTTTAACCACTGTGTCTCAACTGCGTTTAGACCTTGCTAAAAAAAAATGCCCACTACAAAAGCGCCTCGGCATGGCTGAATCGTGTCAGATCTGCTCTGACGACTTTCAAATCCTTTGCGTTTAATGCGCAAGTATAGTCATTATGGGCTCTTAAATGAAGCTCTCTAAATTGCTTGGTCGAAAAACTTATGAGCTGCCTACAGAGTCTACATATTAAGGCAAGGCATCAGAGGTGGAAATCAGCAGGGACCTGGAGATACAAAATGATATTATCTGGCTCATGATACTATAATAATGGGATTCTCAGTTATTATATAGTATAATTATTCAAAAATGGACTATATTGTGATCTTTTACTCGCTTGTGTGTGTACAACAGTACGTTTTGCATTGACACGGATCTGCTCTAAATGGTGCTATTTTTCCCCCCAAATATTCATGTAAAAAATAATGGGCATAATAAATGGGGATAATGTACATCCAGCCGGTTGTTATCGCAGAATAAACCCCGACAGAGTGAGGGTCTTGCGTCACTCTGAAGGGGTTTATTCTGCAATGACAACCGGCTGGATGTACATTATCCCCATTTATTATTATATCCCCGCTTATTACACGGCAACTTGTCTCAAGTAAATTAGACAAGAAATATTGTGGAGTTTAAATATTTTATTAGCTTTTACGCAAAGCTTCCACGAAGAAAAACCGTTCCAAACTCCTTTAAGCCTTTATCTATTGCTGAAAAGATTTGTTTTTACCATATATGTTGAAATTAATGCTGAAAGGGATAGTTTACCCAAAAATTAAAATTAGCCCATGATTTACCCTCAAGTCATCCAAGGTGTATATGACATTCTTCTTTCAGACGAATAAAATCGGACTTATATTAAAAAGTCCAGACTAATCCAAGCTTTATAATAGCAGTAAGTTAAGTTAGTTGTTGCTCTGTTTTTGAAGTCCATAAAAAATGCAGCTGTCCGTCAAATAAGGTTAATAAAGGCCTTCTGTAGCGAATCGACGTGTTTGTGTAAGAAAAATATCCATATTTAAAACTTAAAAAAAAGTAGTTCCGGGCGATCGCTTTCCGTGGAAAAAGTGTTGAAAGTGCCTCTCGCAATTCAAAATGCAGTTTCACACATACTCCATTTGCAGTGCGTTTGCGCATTGCGGTGCATATTTTTTTCCGTGCCCATGTTAACGGATTACAGCTTTCACACTGCATGCGGATGCTGTCCGTCAATCCGTTCACAGGAGCGGTGCGTATACAGCAGTTCGGCGATTATTTCCGCACCAAGTCTATTTTTTGCTGAGCTGGATGCGCTAAATTAAAGTCACAGCGTATTGTTCGCATTAAAAAAAACTATTTAATTTCACCACAGATGCATATAATTTAAAGTCTACTCTGTTTCAAAGTCAACGCATGGCTTTTTTCCTCGGGTAAAGCAAGGAAAACGACACATTTACCTGGCATTTAGGTAAAAAAAAGGGGACATAATGGATAGCATTTGTCCTTTCTTGGAGGTGGAAAAACTAATTTCATTATGACCTGCAGGATTTCTTGTAAAAAAAGATTTAAAAACAAAAGAAAAGACGAGAGTCGGCTGTTTTTGTCTAGCCTGTTGTTAGTTTTAATTTAAAATGTTTGGGATTTTAGGCTATATAACCTATGTTTAAATGTTTTGAACATTTTCCTAATTTTCATTTTTGGATGAACTAACCAGCAGGATGGGAATCAGCAGGGACCTGGAGATACTCAATTATATTGCTATCTGTCTCATGATACTATAATAATGGGATTATCAGTGTTTAGTTATTCAAAACTGGACTGTATTGTGATTTGTTTACGGTCTATGATTGTGATCCTTTACTCACTTGAGTGTATACAACAGTATGTTTTGCATGGTCACAGATCTGCTCTGAATGAAGCTATATTTTTTTTTTAAATATTCATGTAAAAATGTTAATTAAAATTTAATTATAAAAAATATAAAAAATAAAATACAAACAGAAATAAAATGAAAAATAATGAAAATATAAATAAATATAGAAAATAAAAAAATGATATAGAAAAAAAAAAATCTAATCAAATATATACATGATGTAAATAAAAAAAAAAAAAAATCTTGGTTAAACAAAAATACTAATAAACATTGCAATACATTACCACAATCATATGTGCACTCCCAATGTGAAGACTGCCTAAGATACCTTGTTGGGGCCAAAATCTGAGGTAGAATCGCATGGATCCCATGCTGAGAAGGCAACTCCTGGAAGCACTTCCAAAAACTCTAGATGGATGAGGTGAGAGAAAAGCTGCTTAATATAAATAAAATTATAGTTCAGTGTATTTAAAAAGTGATTATTTTTTCCCCAGTATTTGCGTTGTGTTTAACGCTGTTAGTTTTGCAACATTATAATGTCAAACTCAATTGAAATCTATTGGGTGTCAAGTGTCGCATGTGAAGCTTTTGTTCATGTGTTCCAAATCGATCACTGAGGTTCCATAACGTTTAGGGCGCTGAATTAGAAAACAGCTGCCTAGACAGACAGTAGACGGTGAGACAGCTCACTAAGTTTTGGAACAGATCTAATGTCTATAAGAAGGCGGAATCCATCAGAAACTGTCAAGTCAGAAACAGATAACCATTTTCCTCAGGAGAATGCTGCAAGTCGATGACAATTTATGAGTCACCTCAGTCTTTTTTATGATTTTGTTTTCACTTAATGCCATTACTTGGCGTTCCATGAAGCCAGGCTTTTTGTCAGAGAGATGGCAACTGTGTCATTGTGAAAAATGTAAGAGAGTTTCCAACATTAGATGTGTTTCAGGAGTTTTATAAGATTCTACTTGCTGTAAATTTATAAATGCACAGAAATCGAGACGGACCTTCTCTTTGAGTTCTTTATTGCATGGGTTTTCCAACTGGGGTTTGTGCGCAGTAGTTTTGTGAGAAAATATTGCTTTGGAATGATTTTTATCGAGAATTGAACTGAAAATGTTTCTCTAATATTAGGGAGAAAAAAAACTCTTTTATTGGCTAGAAAAAATGGTAACACTTTAGTTTAGGGTACAATTCTCACTAGTTGCTTATTAGAATGCATACTATGATATTGGCTGTTTATTAGTACTTACAGTGCATCCGGAAAGTATTCACAGCGCTTTTTTGTTATGTTATAGCCTTATTTCAAAATAGAATAAATTCACTATTTTCCTCAAAATTCTACAAACAATACCCCAAAATGACAACGTCAAAGAAGTTTGTTTGAAATCTTTGCAAATGTATTTTAAAAATAAAACATGAAACAAAATCACATAAGTATTCACAGCCTTTGCCATGACACTCAAAATTGAGCTCAGGTGCATCCTGTTTCCACTGATCATCTTTGAGATGTTTCAACAACTTGATTGGAGACCACCTATGGTAAATTCAGTTGATTGGACATGATTTGGAAAGGCACACATCTGTCTATATAAAAGGTCCCACAGTTAACAGTGCATGTCAGAGCACAAACCAAGCCATGAAGTCCAAGGAATTATCTGTAGACCTCCAAGACAGGATTGTATCAAGGCACAGATCATGCAGAAAAAGTTCTGCAGCATTGAAGGTCCCAATGAGCTCAGTGGCCTCCATCATCCCTAAATGGAAGAAGTTTGGAACCACCAGGACTCTTCCTAGAGCTGGCCGCCCGGCCAAACTGAGCCATCGGGGGAGAGGGGCCTTATTCAAGGAGGTGACCAAGAACCGGATGGTCACTCTGACAGAGCTCTAATGTTTCTCTGTGGAGGAAGGAGAACCTTTCAGAAGAACAACCATCTCTGCAGCGCTCCCCCAATCAGGCCTGTATGGTAGAGTTGCCAGACGGAAGCCACTCCTCAGGAAAGGCACATGAAAGCCTGCCTGGAGTTTGCCAAAAGGCACTTGAAGGACTCTCAGACCATGAGAAACGTATCATATGTCGTGTAATCGCTTGATCCGTGTTTCAACGGTGGAAAGAAGTCAATAAAACAGCTTGAAAACAATGTCACGTAGCATTACATTTACCTCAGGCAAGTCCTTCATTGTCCACAGCTGGTTAGTTCACTCAGTGGCGCCGCTAGCAATTTTGGGCCCTATGAAAGAAAATGAAGTTGGGCCCCCTACCGCACCATTTAATAATACTGACCAATTAAGCTCTGCTCGCTCAACCCAGAATGCCCCAATTGGCATTGATTAAAATTAAGATACAATTTATTCAAAACAAAACTTAATGAAGTGGTCACAATCATGCCTGACCCACTCCATGTCTCCTGGCATTGCGCGTCTTATGATGTGTCCTTTAACTCATGCTGTTCACTTTTCATAATCAACATAGATTGACAGATTGACAACATAGACATACAAAATAACATTATAATATGTAAACATAAATATAAAAGTAAATACTTTTTCTTAATGGCTACAACAATTATAGTAGCCAACAGTACAGAGAAATTTCATGTCGGAGTGGGCTTTGAGCAAATGTCGTTTTACCCGTGAGCGGTTCATTAGAAGAGTGTTTTGCTGGATTTTGCCGGAAATGCAGAAATAAGACATAATTTTGTTATATTTGTAACTCTTTGGTAGATTATACATTTATAATTTCTATTACATTACTACTAGTACTGTTACTACTAATACAACCAATCTCTGGGGGCCCCAAAAGTGTGTGGGCCCTTAGAATTGTCCCAACGGCTCCCTAGGCTATATTTTGTTTAACTTTACAGCATTAGCAGAGATCATTTTTAAGAAACTTTTAGTTATAATTGAATTAATTTAAGGACACACACAATTTGTTCAGTAAATGTTTAATGAAAAAAAAACAAATATTATTGCCTTATTCTCTAAGTAATTAGGAGATTATTGAGGCAAAGGTTGTAGCAAATAGTTAGTTAAAAGTGAGAATTGGACCCAAAACTGAAGTGTGCTAATACATAAAAAATAAATGCTGCCAAGTTAATACAAATGTAAATATTTTTCAAATTATATTTAAAATATTTTAAAATATTTTTGTTTTAGCTTAAGTACAATGGAAAATCAAATTACATTATTTATTATTACATTAGGGGCAATAAAAAGTTTGAAAACCTTTGTTTTATTGGAACTACAGTCTGTTTTCAAGGAATAAGAAATAATTTTAAGTTAAACTGGGCACTGGGATGAACAACGTTGTACCTATGGGAGAAGAGTAATAACTCACAGAACAGACGAATGATTTCCACATTAATGATTAAAACTCCACTCTTGTCGCAGACTCTTGGATCTTGGATGGTGTTAAATGCATTCTCACTGCATCGCCGTAAGCAGGCTCTTGCGCCTGAGTCCCATCAGCAGTCGTGGTGCAGAGATGAATGGACTGAAATTCTCCCTCGGTATAATGTCATCTCTTCGCCCCATCTCTCTGCCTATAATCTCTGGCCCACAGGCCAGGTGAAGACCATCCTGCACGCAAACACCATGTCATACATTATGCATTACCGCACAGCTAATGCGTTAAAACATTGTCCGCTAGCCGCCCTTGTTATTGGAGACCTCCTCACTTGAGTAATGAGAGTCTCCGTGCCCAATGTCCCGTACAGCAGACAATGACTGCCTTCAGAGAAGAGCAAAAAAGTGTTGAGGAGAGAGAAAGAGAGAAAGAGAGAGAGAGAGAGAGAGAGACAGAGAGAGAGAGAGAGCACATCTGCCTCAGCCGTATGTTCTATCCCTCCTTGACAGCGTCCTTGCGAATCTCTTAACTTTAGTCCTTCTTAAATTCTCATTGTTCAGGAATTAGAAAGGTCCTTCATAAAGTATGCCCTTGTAATACATAGCTACACTTGATTTATATAGGATACTGTTCTACGCACAAATGTAGACCACATGAAAAGAAAGTGAAAAAGTAAATTCTAACTATTTATGGTGCTTGAAACCTTGGATAGCATAAGGACACTTTAATCACTGATGGCAGTGAATACATTCTTCAGTTCTAAAGACCTCTGATTATGTAATCTGCCATTGATTTCTGACAACCTTAAACTGGTGCAGGGAATGAAATAACAGATATTGCCATAAGGTCAAAGGTCCAAACAATTACTCGAGTGAAATAATGACAGAGACTCGTCTGGAATAACAAGAGGACTGATATATTTGACTAATATTGATTGACAACTCTGACCAGCAGCCTGTTTGCAGTGTCAGACTCTCCTGAGCTGAAGCACAAACTCTACTGAAACAGCCCTAATCAAAGTCCTTTCTCATTATCAATCAAACTTTCATCTGCAGGCAAAACTGTCAAATGGATGTACCCAAACGTGTCATAAAAATAAGAATAGAAGCTGAGGGAAGGGAAAAAATGTATGTGCTGACAATTTCATTTTAAAGGGAGGATTTGTGGCTCTTATGAATATCTCCAGGCTTGGGGACAGATATATCAAGGTCATTTGCTTTTCAAAAGTTTTCGGGGCCATTGTAGTTTAAATATGACGATTGCGGATTTTAATAAGAAATAATTCGATTTATTCACTGCATCTCTCCGTCTCCGAGTTCACATTCCGTAACATATATATTATGTTAGTTGCGATTAATCAATGCAATTAATCGCAGTGATTAGTCGCAACTAACATAAAAGTTTTTGTTTACATTATATATGTGTTACGGAATGTGGAATGTGGATGAGGATGGTTTATTTACAGAAATGAGCATAAGAGGCAGAAAGTTCAAAATAGACTTATTGTGAATGGAGAAAGATGGTAACTGGATCTCTTGTCTTACAGGTGCGGGAGATCGTGGATGGTTGAGTGAAACAGATAGATGGATGCACACACCTCGTCGTGACATAAGCGATCGGGTAAGAAGGGCTTTAGTCAGGAAAGTGACCAAGAACACGATGGTCACTCTGACAGAGCTCCAGCGTTTCTCTGTGAAGAAAGGAGAACCTTTCAGAAGAACAACCATCTCTAGAGTGTGCCAAAAGGCACCTGAAAAACTCTCAGACCATGAGAAACAAAATTCTCTGGTCTGCTGAAACAAAGATTGAACTCTTTGGCCTGAATAGCAAGCGTCATATCTGGAAGAAACCAGACACCGCTCATCACCTGGCCAACACCATCCCTATAGTGAACCATGGTGGTGGCAGCAACATGCTGTGGGGATGTTTTTCAGCGGCAGGGACTAGAGACTAGTCAGGATCGAGGGAAAGATGAATGCAGCAATGTACAGAGACATCCTTAATGAAAACCTGGGGCTGGGACTGGGGCGATGGTTCATCTTCCAACAGGACAACAACCCTAAGCACACAGCCAAGATAACAAAGGAGTGGCTACGGGACAACTCTGTGAATGTCCTTGAGTGGCCCAGCCAGAGCCCAGACATGAACCCGATTGAACATCTCTGGAGAGATCTGAAAATGGCTGTGCACCGACACATCCAAGCTGATGGAGCTTGAGAGGTCCTGCAAAGAACAATGGCAGGAACTGCCCAAAAATAGGTGTTCCAGGCTTGTAGCATCATACTCAAGAAGACTTGAGGCTGTAATTTGTGCCAAAGGTGCTTCAACAAAGTATTGAGCAAAGGCTGTGAATTTTGTGATGTGATTATTTTTATTTTTAATAAATTTGCAAATATTTCAAACACACTTCTTTCATGTTGTCATTATGGGGTATTGTTTGTAGAATTTTGTAGGAAAATAGTGAATTGAATCCATTTTGGAATAAGGGAATATTGAAGTTTCTATTCATCAAAGAATCCTGAAAAATATATCACAATTTACACAAAAATATTAAGCAGCTCAACAGTTTTCAACTCTGTAATAAATAGCTATACATTTTCAAAGGACACATTTTCAGCCTATTCAACTAAATGTTGATTCCGAGATTATCACTAAAATAATTCTTAGACAAAACGTTGACAAAAAACTATGTCATCTGTTAGAAATGTCTATTACCGATGAATGCAAAATGTAATGACAATGCAGTACTTCCCGGTGATAGTTCCTTTATCCTCCCATCAGGCCATCTTTATTGTTGAGTTCTGCAGTTTGTATACATACCCAGATAATATTGCACAGATAAAACACTGAGAACATTTGCAGCAAAACAAAACAAAACTAAAAAAACGCCACAAGAACAATCAAGAGGATTCATTAGCATGTGTCAGCCTTGGTTAAAATATATTACGGCATGAATAATGAGCTAATCAAGCTAATAATACATTAAACTCCCTTTCAGCAGCTGTTGAAGATTTTGAATTTTGTGTTACAAAAACGAATCATTAATGCACAAGTAAATAAAATGTATAAATTAGCCACGCTGCGTCAAGTGATTGGGCTCTAGAACGCAATAATTAAGAAAAATATGTCTGCTCAAATACATTTCCATATAATAAGGTTGACTGTCACAAAGACAACGCAAACAAGCATTTCATCTCGACCAAAAACATAGATTAAGCAGACCGTTTATACCTTCCTACGTAAATATAGAGTATAAAGCAATATATTTGTCCAGACACAAAACAATATCATACTACCACATAACCATTCACTGCACAGTGGGGACACCTGGAACCCGGGCTGATCTGTGACAGCGTACCAGTAATAATTCACCAGCTAGTAAATGTAGGACCCTCGGTCTCCCATCCCAGGAGTCTTTCTTTACTGCCATGTCATAAAATCACGGGTACATGTCATTGCAGAGGGATAAAATACTTTGTAGATGGCTGTAAAAGGCAGCAGAATGTCCTTAGGTTCCCCCCTCTTCCTTGCGGTCTGCGTTCATGGTGTTTTTTAATTAAAGGGAATGTACTGCAGTAAGCCTCCACTAGCTCACATACACCCACATTATTCCATCGCATCTACTATGGGGTTGTAAAGCTGCGGTTAATGTCTGGTTGTAGCTCGGTAGAGGGGAAATGGGAGGATATGGCACAGCTAGAAATGAAAAGCAGAAACACCATTTATTCCCCTCCGCCCCCTCGCCCCACTCTCTCCGTTTCCTTCTCTTTCCCTCTTGCGTCTGTCCAATCTCTACGATCTGTCATCCGCTGGCATTTACAGTGCATTTCATTCACTCGTTCCTTAAGGACAATTGGTTTTCTCCCCTGATTCCATTAACATGAAGGCAAAGAGAAATGAGAACCGCACGGAGGCTGGAAGAACCCCACATTTACCACTCCACACGTACACAGCACACTACACACGTGACGCAAAATGCCATGCCGCACAAACGCATTCAAGTTCCTGAAAAATAAATCACATTTTGAACCTGATCTTTTGCATTACTCTGTCGATGAAAAGGCTCATGAAGGTCAGGTTTGAATGCTAAAGAATGCCTCACACCAAAAGCACAGCCGGAGCGATTTCAATGCACCAATCACAGAGCATGTTAGTAGCTTCTTTACGTTGGATAGGCCAACTTTTCTCTCAAACATGCAGTGTTTATGGGGTCATTGTGGTTATGCAGCACCTTTTGAACTCTGTATAAGGATATGCCAGCTTTTTAATGGAGTTTTTTTCCAACTTATACAACATAATGAAGAGCAAAGAATGTAGTTTGGTTGCAAAACATTCTCTCCTCCAGGCTTTTTTTAATTCGCTATTATTTTATATTCTTAGTTTTCCTTTTCATTTTAAAGTTTTAGAAACTTTGTTATGAGCTTTTGTCATTTTTATTAGGTTTTTTTTCTTGAAATACTTCTATTTAGATTTTATTTATTTTAATTTCAGTTAAAAGTAAAGTCAAAAATAGTAAGTTTAGTACTTGTACTTAAACTAGTACTTAAGTTAAGCCAATTTAAGTTTCATTTAAGTCAAGTTAGTAAAATTTTTCGGTAACACTGCGGTCTCATTTGTTAACATTAGTAAATGCATTAACTAATATGAACTAACAGTAAACTCAATATTTTTACAGCATTTATTAACATTTGTTAATAAAAAATTTCATGTTCAGGATAGTTCACAGTGCATGTTAACAGATTGATCATACAAATGCATTAGTAAATGCTAAAATTAACATTAAAGGTGCACTATGTAAAACATTTTTTAGTAAAATATCCAAAAACCACTTAGTCAGTGTTATATATTTTGTTCAGTTGAGTACTTACAATATCCCAAATGTTTCCAACTATTTGTAAATCGTGAGAAATTGCTATTTTAACCAAGGAACCAGGATGTGTGAGGGACCTCATACTCATGACCGGAAAACCGGAAGTGGTGCCGGTGACTGTGGCATAATAAAAGTCCCATCGGAGACTGTGTCATAATAAAAGTCCCGCCGCTCTTCTCATTAACAATCTCTCCAGCGGCCTTGCTCAGCTCCATAACACTCGGTCCTGCTCCGCTTCATACTACAGTAAAGTTAATAATCGCATCCATGAACATGATTTCTGCCTGAGCGCAATCCAGATTCTTTTCCACCGGCTGTGAGGTCAAGACCACATGTCCCAAGATTCTGCGCTCAAACGTGGCGTCATCAAACTACGCCTTTGTTTTGTACAGGCGACCTCTAGTGGATGGACTATTTTTTAATTGCTGTAGTAACAACACTGGTACAAACCATATTCTAAATTCAACAATTACTTATGACCAATAAAACGGTGTGCGCTCACTAATACAAATCATTACAACATGTCAAACCACGCCCAAATGACACAATTTGTTCAAATATTAACACAAATAAGGAAATAATGTATTTTACAAGTTGTGACTTCAATAATGAATCCAATATTTTAAGATAATAACATAAAAATGTACTAAATAACAGAACCAAAGCAGCAACCTTATGGTCCCACCTTTGGGATTTTTGCTGGTCCCGTCCAACGGTAACTTTAAAGGGTGAGTTCACCCAAAAATGAAAATTCTGCATTAATTACTCACCCTCATGTCGTTCCAAACCAGTAAGACTTTCGTTCACCTTCAGAACACAAATGAAGATAATTTAATGAAATCTGGGAGGTTTACCCTCCATTTTCAGCTACGCAACTGACACTTTGAAGCTTAAAAAAGTTGATAAAGAGATCGTAAAACTAATCCATATGAATTGAGCAGTTTAGTCCAAGAGACTCGATCACTTTGTA
Source organism: Gobio gobio (assembly GCF_949357685.1). NCBI lineage: Eukaryota > Metazoa > Chordata > Actinopteri > Cypriniformes > Gobionidae > Gobio > Gobio gobio. Next base: position 47,197,739 of record NC_137116.1, on the reverse strand, counting down.
TGATGAACAGATTGAATTTAGGCTTTTATTCACATTTAATCTGTTCATCATATAAAGCGATTGAGTCTCTTCAGAAAACCTCTCGATTTATATGGACTCGTTTTACGATCCCTTTATGAACTTTTTGAACCGTCACAGTGTCAATTGCGTAGCTGCCAATGGAGAGACTTAGAGTAAACCTCTCAGATTTCATTCAAATATCTTCATTTGTGTTACAAAGACGAACTAAAGTCTTATGGGCTTGGAATGACATGAAGGTGAGTAAATGATGAGTTTCGGGTGAACTCAACCTTTAACAGCCAGCGTGTTTTGTGTAACGTACACCTGAGTCTCTCAGTGTTTTAAGAGTCTTCAGCAGTAGGATAGTGAATCTGGGGCACTGTGGATCACGGCAGCTATGATGGAGGTAATTATTCAAGAAAACGGAGGTGTTAGAACAGTTTTAAACACCACAGCTCTCCTTCGTTCAGCCTCACTGCATAGACAAATAACAGCCACCAGCCGCCTGATCTGGTGCCTCAAGGAGAAAAAGGCCTTGTGGGGGGGGGGGAAACGTATAAGCGATACCGCTTTTTATTTCAGTGGGAGAAAAAAAATATAGTGACAAATAAATTGCTCACCATTGTAATGGTCTTTCTTTGCTCTGGCTCCGGCGTGTGCAGGAGAAATTTCAATATACTGGAACATCTTAATACAGAATTTATCAGCAAGCTTCACTCACAGGGCGACAGTAATAATCCTTGTTCCTGCAGAGGGATGCAGTAAACCCACTCCAGGTTTTTTCTAGTTTAATGCCAAATCCTGTACATGATTACATAAAGACTTTTTATAGTTAGACTTGTTCTGTCAAATTAGGTCTTTTAGCACCCTGCCCTGCTGGAATTACAGACCTATTTCCTTCTTCTGAATACAGATAATCAGGGTCTCACTATGGGCTTAGGAGAAACTCCCAACCTATAGAGAGCGTGAGGAAAGAGTGAATGTGAGAAGAAATGGAGCACAAGTGAGACAGGGAGAGAATGGGATACAAAGTGAGAGGATTGGAGAATGTGAGAGTGAGAAAAAGAGAGAGAGAGTGAGAGCGAAAGACATGCTCTTTTTGACTCGAGAGATCTGAACATATGAAGAAATTCTCACCTTCTCTATAACCATAGCATGAGATAATTCTTCCCTCTAAGAGATTAGAGATGGTAAGCACTGCTATTCCTTCCACTTTGAATTCTGTCCTTGCTCTGAGAGAAAAAGAAAGTATGCACACACAAGAGCTCTCAGCGTTTCTCTGATGAAGACCATAACTAAAATAAAATTACTCATTTAACACAGTGCAATGAATTTATTTTAAGTTTTTAACCTCACACGTTTCATTTGATGTCTGAGAAACACCATTTTAATAGCTTGAAAAACCTACTTAACGGGTAAGAGCTTGAAGTAAAAAAATATTTCATTACTCATAATAAGTCTCAGATATAAAACATGTATCCAGAAATCCAGGACCCCAGATGTAAAACATGAATTATTGCAACACATTTCTACATGCTACAAATTTCTGACTGATTATAAACTGAATAATATATGTTTGTAATAATATTTATACAATATTATTACAAACAATATTTCCAGAACGGATGCATGTCACAAGAGTTAAAGCTCCAATAATATCTGCCTGGGTTTGATTAAGTCACATTAAATATTTTGAAGGCAAAATATAAGGTAAATAAATGCTTTAAAAATATTGTTCTTTATTTCATGTTAGCTATTCCAATAACTAATTTTAACATATACTTAATGTAGTGTTCTTGAAAAATGAAATGTTTCATATCATCAGATTTATCATAGTATGCATACGGTCTCATTCTCTTCTGTGTGTTCTATTTTTTTACACACATTCTCGCACATTTTTATCATTTACAGTTGTAAAAATTAGCTTTAGTTATTGTATTAGGAACACGAATGAAACAACAATAAACAATAGTACATATATAAAATTAACCAAGAATAATGAAAGCTGAAAAAATGTGTTAAGTTATTAATACCTAATGCATTACCTAATGTTGTTAACTGATGTTGTTAACAAATTGCACATTATTGTATTTTTCTAACAAGATAACACCTTGAACTTGGCAGCCTTACTTTTTCTTTTTTTTTCCTTTTCTTTTTTAATTAACAAAACGTAGCTTATACAAGGCAAGTGATTAGTGACACATACACATATTAAGGTTAGAGAGAAAAAAAACACAATAACAAATAGAGAGAGAAAAAAACAGCTAAATATAAATATAGTGATGTATGCAGGTGCGTTGGTAAGTTTAAGCAATGAGATATTTTAGTGATATAGATATAGATAGAGGTAATTTGAGACAATCATAGCAATAGTAATAGATATATAGTAGAAGTAGTATTCATACCAAAAAATAATAACAATAATAATAGTAGTAGTAGTAGTTAGGGCTGCACGATTTGGGGAAAATATCTAATTGCGATTATTCTGGTTAAAATTGCGATTGCGATTTAAAATGTGATTATTATTATAATTGTTTTATTTTTACAAATGAAAAGTGTGTATATAACATTTTGTATTTATATATTAATATGACTAATACTAATTATTATGATTATTATTATTGCTAAATAAAAATAAGAAATATTACTATTACAGTAACATTTTCATTATACAACAAAAGTCTACACAAAAGTTGAATTCATATTGGAAGCCAGAGGGCGCCATCGAGCAGAAACTCCACATTTTCCTCAGAAAAGTAATGGTGTTCAGGAAATCCCTATGGGAAATGCCTAATGTGAAGCTTGCGCTGCAGGCTGAATAAAATGAAGATAGAAACGCTTTGACTGATTAAACATGAAGATAATACTTTTGCGACAAGATATGGTGTATTTGAGTTCTTCAAGCCTTCTCAGGTATTTTCACAATAATAAAGTATTCAGTGCTGATTGACATTCTGTGATAAGAAGCCACATCAGCTCGACTGACGATATGAAGCGAGTTAAAACCTGTTATTAAACGTATTTTGTTGAACAGGTTTATGAACATGAGCATTACTAGTTTGTGAAGATGTTTGACACTTGTTGCTTTTTCAAACGCACATTATAAGTGACTCAAACTCGCAGTGCTTTCAGACGGAGCAGCGTTTCCTGATCACAGAGCCACTCTTCACTGACACGCTGGGCATTTATTTATTTCATTAAAATTGCAGCCTTTGCGCTGTCATAATCACACAAAAGCCAAATTTGATTGCGGTTCGATTTCGATTAATCGTGCAGCCCTAGTAGTGGTAGTAGTAGTAATAGCTCTAATATTCATGATAATAATAATAATAATAGGAGTAATGGTCGCATTAGTAATTTATAATAATAGTAATAATAATAATAATAATAACTAGGGGTGTAACGATTCATCTACTACATCGATGTATCGATTTATTTTCCTATGATCTAACTACATCGATCTGTGCTCGGCAAGTTGGCCTTCCGGACGACATATATTGATCTAACATCGTTTTAAAAGGTAATCAATCGATTGTATCGATAATAGGAAATAACGCATTGGATTTAAGCACGTCAGACTTTATATGAATGTTTTTTCTTAGCACTTTTAATGATAAAGGCGTTAAACGTTACTCGATTCATTCTGCCTATCTGTGACATCATCGCAACGCACCAGCAGCAGCGCTAAAAAACAAAACATAGCATGGCGGATGGCAGAGGAGAAGCCAACGAGCGAGAAATGATCAAGCCACCAGGAGAAAGAGCTACCTGTACTTTCAACCCTGGCTAAATGTTACCCGTGCATTCCTGGCACCAGTGTGCCAGCAGAGCGAGTTTTTAGTACTGCTGGCGACATAGTGAACGTACAGAGAAGTGTTCTGCGGTCAGATCATGTTGATATTTTTGAAAAAGAAATCTGTAGAATCATTGAAGAGTAGTTGGTTACATTTTATCTTTTGTTAAATATTGTTTGTTTATTAAACTGAGAGTAGTAGCAGGTTCAGCCAGTTTATTCAACCTGAAGAAATGTTGTTTGCACTTTATTTTTGATATTAATATTGTATTTGTATTATTTTAATGTTGAAAAACAACAGCAAAAGTAGCAGGTAAACCTACTATTAATTAAACCTGAAGAGAAGTTAGTTGCACTTTATTTTTGATATTAATATTGTAATATTTTTATGTTGGAAAACAAAAGCAGAAGTAGCAGGTTAAACTACTGTTGAAATGTTGGTTGCACTTACTGTGCTTTTATTGAAAATGTATTGAATATTGAAAATGAGAGCAGAAAAGGTTAACTTCCTGTTAAATCAAACTAAACTGTTGCACTTTATTCAAATAAAATTTGAATGCATTTGCCATTAATTGTTGTTTACTTGTTTGTTTATATCCATAATTAATTGATATACCTGATTCCCTTACAAGAAACAACAGGAATCTAGGAAACTTCACCTGCACTGACCAGTATCCAGATATTTATTTCAATCACACAATTTTTGGCTAAAAAGTTACTGAATCGATTTCAGGTCACTGAATCGTTTCGGATCGTATCGTTCTAAATGAACCAATATCGTCCTTGAATCGTACCGACAACCTCAAATCGTGATACGAATCGAATCGTTGTTAAAATGAATCGTTACACCCCTAGTAATAACCAGCAGCCATATCACCCTGTAGCCCAAGACTGGTTTCCCACTGAAGCCAAGCAGGGCTGAGCCTGGTCAGTACCTTGATGGGAGACCAACTGGGAAAACTAGGTTGCTGCTGGTAGAGGTGTTAGTGAGGCCAGCAGGGGGTGCTCACCCTGTGATCTGTGTTGGTCCTAACGCCCCAGTATAGTGATGGGGACACTATACTGTAACAAGCACGATGAGACGTTAAAACCGAGGTCCTGACTCTCTGTGGTCATTAAAAATCCCAGGATGTCCTTCGATAAAAGAGTAGGGGTGTAACCCTGGCATCCTGGCCAAATTTGCCCATTGGCCCCTGTCCATCATGGCCTCCTAATCATCCCCATATATATATATATATATATATATATATATATATATATATATATATATATATATATATATATATATATATATATATATATATATATATATATATATATACGATTGGTATCATCATTCTGTCTCTTCTCCACCAATCAGCTGGTGTGTGGAGGGCGTTCTGCCGCAATATGGCTGCCGTCGCATCATCCAGGTGGATGCTGCACATTGGTGGTGGTTGAGGAGATTCCCCCTTTCTATGTAAAGTGCTTTGAGTGCCTAGAAAACCGCTATATAAATGTGACAAATTATTATTATTATTATTATTAATAATGAAACGTTTAGACCAGTCAATAAAATTATTGTAGAAATATACTATTCTCTAGGTCTGGGAGCCGCTCTACCACTGCCAGTGAGCACAACCAACAGATAACAGATCCCCCGACGCAGCCTTACTTTATCAAATGAAATTAAAATGCAATCTGACTGTTGCCATTTTTTAAAAAGCATTTATAATGATGACATTAATTCAGATGTCAGGGTTACATACCATCAGTGACCTCTCTATTATTAGATAATTTCCCTTCACAGAAAGTAAAAAGCAACAAAGGGTGGAAAAGTAGGATTTGGACATAGCAATCCCTCATTTTTTACTCACAAATCATCCATCTTTGTGTTTGTGGTCAGTGGCATGTCCAATGAGCACTAAACAAACCTCACAGAGTAGCCCAAGGTCTATCGACAGATCCTCTGTGGATTTGATAGAGTGTGTTGAAAAGCTAGGCTAGCAATATGAAGCCATCGATTTCCTGCCATATTAAAAAGGATTAAGGTAGCCATAAATGCACCTGGAAAAAGACTTAATGGGCCATACTTGTGTGCTAAACTTTAATGTCTGTTATTTTTTCCCTTTATTTGGCACCATTAATCACATTTCAACTGCGATGATGGATGGCTGTCAGCGGAGGCTGATCCGTCTTATAGATCTCAAAGGTCTAGCTTCTTTTATCAATATGAGATGACGCTCACGGAGACAGGTGGATGGAACTAGAGCGAAACATTCGTCTTTTCACGTCCTCGGGCGATGGATTACCAAGGTCAAGTATCCTTCATCTCTCCCAACAACCCACTAGCCCCTGCTGTTTGATGGCATTCGGAGTCATAGTTAAATGCGGCATCTCACACTAATGAGACTCTTTAAATGGAGCCGTTTCATTGTCCCAAGTATTTATCACACCGATATCATCCGTGCTGTGAAATGTACCACATAAAGCAGCCTTTCACTCTGAAGCGAGGGGGATTTTCAGCGTGCCGTGACACACAGGAAGTGCAGTCGGCAGCCTCGATGCCAGAACGTCTAATGCTCTGTGAGGAATCTTAGGGAGTTTAAAAGGACTTTCGATCGTTACAGGGATGAATCTGGCCTGTTTCCCCCCTCGCAGTGACATTCACAGACAGACTAAACTTCTCCCAACATGACTCTACTGAACATGATTGTCCCTGACATTTCCAGCAACGGGCTTCTGAGAGACAAATCACGTATCCTCTCTCTCTGTCGTACAGCAACCAGGAGCCTGCCATACAAGGGTTTATTACACCAAACCCAGAGAGGTGAAGATACAGTAAATCCATTCAGCTGGGAGGAAATGGTAAGTGAGAGAGTAAATGCGAGAGTGAGAGTAGTAGACAGACACACAGACCAAAAGCAAGAAAATGAGGGAGAGAGGCTGCTGCCAGACCCCAAGCATTCCCTGAAGGTATGTTGTATATTTCATACTGTTATGAGGCACTCTGAATTGTATTAATTCAATCCCAGCCGCTGCTGCTCCTGTCAGGTCTCTTACACAACAACCACGCACACAGAAACCACACTGTAACACACTCAGGTACAAATAGTAGCAACACACTGACACACACAGTTATGCACACACATATATATACACATACACACACACACCGATCAGGCATAACATTAGGACCACTGACAGGTGAAGTGAAAAACACTGATTATCTCTTCATCAAGGCACCTGTTAGTGGGTGGGATATATTAGGCAGCAAGTTAACATTTTGTCCTCAAAGTTGATGTGTTAGAAGCAGGAAAGGATTTGAGCGAGTTTGATATGGGCCAAATTGTGAAGGTCTGCAGTGGTCACTATCAAAAGTGGTCAAAGGAAGGAACAGTGGTGAACCGGCGACAGGGTCATGGGCAGCCAAAGCTCATTGATGCACATGGGGAGCGAAGGCCGGCCCGTGCGGTCCAATCAAACAGACGAGCTACTGTAGATCAAATTGCTCAAGAAGTTAATGCTGGTTCTGATAGAAAGGTGTCAGAATACACAGTGCATCGCAGTTTGTTGTGTATGAGGCTGCATAGCAGCAGACCAGTCAGGGTGCCCTTGCTGACCCCTGTCCACCGTCGAAAACGCCAACAGTGGCACGTGAGCATCAGAACCGGACCACAGAGAAATGGAAGAAGGTGGCCTGGTCTGATGAATCACATTTTCTTTTACATCACGTGGATGGCCGGGTGCATGTGCATCGCTTACCCGGGAAACAAATGGCCCCAGGATACACTATGGGAAGAATGCAAGCCGCCAGAGGCAGTGTGATGCTTTGGGCAATGTTCTGCTGGGAAACCTTGGGTCCTGCCATCCATGTGGATGTTACTTTGAAACGTACCACCTACCTAACCATTGTTGCAGACCATGTACTCCCTTTCATGGAAACGGTACTCTCTGGTGGCTGTGGCCTCTTCAGCAGGATAATGCGCACTGCCACAAAGCAAAATTGGTTCAGGAATGGTTTGAGGAACACAACAAGTTTGAGGTGTTGGCTTGGCCTCCAAATTCCCCAGATCTCAATTCAATCGAGCATCTGTGGGATGTGCTGAACAAACAAGTCCGATCCATGGAGGCCCCACCTCACAACTTACAGGACTCAAAGGATCTGCTGCTAATATCTTGGTGCCAGATACCACAGCACACCCTCAGGAGGCTAGTGGAGTCCATGCCTCAACCGGTCAGGGTTGTTTCGGCAGTAAAAGGGGGACCACAATATTAGGTTATAATGTTATGCCTGATCTGTGTGTATATTATTTACTATTATATTATATACCTATTTAAGGATATATAAATTTTATGTGTATATATTCATATATTGTAACGTATATACTCATATTCGTGATACTTATTGGTATTCATATATAGAGGGTATGCACGTGACGTCACCATTGACTGCGGTTACGCCCACTGAGTGGCAAAATGACTGAGCGGCAGCATTGGATTTCAGCGCGAATGCCGCTGAAAACGGGAAAGAGCTTTGAGATTGACTGTACAAATAAATAGATTTGACAGGAAATCTGAGATATATTTTTACAGACTTCTGAAAGCTACAAAAAGAGAAGCAAATGGATCGATGCAATTCACAGAAACAACTGGTCTCCATGTAGTGAAACATCGATTTACAGTGAAACACGGATTTGCAGTTGTCATTTTGTGTAAATATGTTGAATTTTGCGGTGTTTTTTATTTTAAATAAGCACTGACAAAAACGATACAAGTTTTAGGGCTGGACGAAATGACGATATACAGGTGCTGGTCATATAATTAGAATATCATAAATTTGATTTATTTCACTAATTCCATTCAAAAAGTGAAACTTGTATATTATATTCATTCATTACACACAGACTGATATATTTCAAATGTTTATTTCTTTTAATTTTGATGATTATAACTGACAACTAAGGAAAATCCCAAATTCAGTATCTCAGAAAATTAGAATATTGTGAAAAGGTTCAATATTGAAGACACCTGGTGCCACACTCTAATCAGCTAATTAACTCAAAACACCTGCAAAGGCCTTTAAATGGTCTCTCAGTCTAGTTCTGTAGGCTACACAATCATGGGGAAGACTGCTGACTTGACAGTTGTCCAAAATAGTCCATTGACACCTGGCACAAGGAGGGTAAGACACAAAAAGGTCATTGCAAAAGAGGCTGGCTGTTCACAGAGCTCTGTGTCCAAGCATATTAATAGAGAGGCGAAGGGAAGGAAAAGATGTGGTAGAAAAAAGTGTTCAAGCAATAGGGATAACCGCACCCTGGAGAGGATTGTGAAGCAAAACCCATTCAAAAATGTGGGGGAGATTCACAAAGAGTGGACTGCAGCTGGAGTCAGTGCTTCAAGAACCACTACGCACAGACGTATGCAAGACATGGGTTTCAGCTGTCGCATTCCTTGTGTCAAGCCACTCTTGAACAACAGACAGCGTCAGAAGCGTCTCACCTGGGCTAAAGACAAAAAGAACTGGACTGCTGCTGAGTGGTCCAAAGTTATGTTCTCTGATGAAAGTACATTTTGCATTTCCTTTGGAAATCAGGGTCCCAGAGTCTGGAGGAAGAGAAGAGAGGCACACAATCCACGTTGCTTGAGGTCCAGTGTAAAGTTTCCACGGTCAGTGATGGTTTGGGGTGCCATGTCATCTGCTGGTGTTGGTCCACTGTGTTTTCTGAGGTCCAAGGTCAACGCAGCCGTATACCAGGAAGTTTTAGAGCACTTCATGCTTCCTGCTGCTGACCAACTTTATGGAGATGCAGATTTCATTTTCCAACAGGACTTGGCACCTGCACACAGTGCCAAAGCAACCAGTACCTGGTATAAGGACCATGGAATCCCTGTTCTTAATTGGCCAGCAAACTCGCCTGACCTTAACCCCATAGAAAATCTATGGGGTATTGTGAAGAGGAAGATGCGATATGCCAGACCCAACAATGCAGAAGAGCTGAAGGCCACTATCAGAGCAACCTGTGCTCTCATAACACCTGAGCAGTGCCACAGACTGATCGACTCCATACCACGCCACATTGCTGCAGTAATTCAGGCAAAAGGAGCCCCAACTAAGTATTGAGTGCTGTACATGCTCATACTTTTCATGTTCATACTTTTCAGTTGGCCAAGATTTCTAAAAATCCTTTCTTTGTATTGGTCTTAAGTAATATTCAAATTTTCTGAGATACTGAATTTGGGATTTTCCTTAGTTGTCAAGTTATAATCATCAAAATTAAAAGAAATAAACATTTGAAATATATCAGTCTGTGTGTAATGAGTGAATATAATATACAAATTTCACTTTTTGAATGGAATTAGTGAAATCAACTTTTTGATGATATTCTAATTATATGACCAGCACCTATATAAAACACTGCTATAAGTGATCATCTGGATTTAGATCTACCTATATAGTATTTATATAAAGTGTTTTTTGCTTTATGTATTTCCCCTGCGTTGAAATCAGGCTCATATAAATGTACCATGGATCACTGGATGTTTGGTAAGTTGTAAGGAACACTATATGGAGTCCCAACTATATTTAAACAGATAATCGTTTGTTTTACTCATGTTTTCGCAGTTTCCCCTATTAAATCCAGTCATGCAGCAGCTCTTATGCCACTGAGGAGGCGTGTTCAAAAGTGAATGTCAAAGTGATATCAATGCATACCCTCTATACAGGTCACAGGCTACTTTATTAGATACACCTGTTCAACTGCTCGTTAACGGAAATACTAAGCAGCCAATCACATGGCTACAACTCAATGCATTTAGGCATGTAGACTTGAGCTGCGTCCCAATTTGCCTACATATACTATGCCCTAAAAGTAAATGTACTGTTTTTGTGGAGAAAAAGTACATACTTCTGAGTGTGAAGCAGAAGAGTAGGCAAGCATTGGGACATACTACTTTGACATAATCATGTTTTTGACGCTCTATCGTTTATTTAACCCTTAATCGTCCCTCAAGTAGTTTACGTTTGAGTCCCTTGGGGTCAGATAGACCCCAAACTTTTACAGAGTGATTACATAAGGAAATATAATTTTTTTACATGGAAAACTACATATCATTTTTTTTATTTACTTCTCAACTATACATTTATGCTGTGTTTTTGTGGGTATTTGGTAGTTTTTTACCTATTTACTGCACAAATACTTAACTATGTCATAAATTGGCTCATTAAAAATGATGTTTTTATGAAAAAATCACTTGATGATCTTAAATAAATAGAAATAGTTTTTGGACATTGTTCTATGTGTTAAGGATAGAATACCGCCATCTGTAGGTTTGTGGAAAAACTTTAGGAATTATAGTTAAAGAGAAAGAGAGTGCAATGACCACATTATCCAATCGAGGTCCATAGGGAAGTTATGCAAAAGTTAAGCTGCCTTTCATCTTTCTTTTATTTGCCCTTTTCCCTCTCTTTCTCATGATTGTTCCATGTTGCATTTGTGCTCTTGTATTTGTCCTTCATTTATGTATGAAAATCTTTTAGATTTATGCTAGTTTTGTTGATTTTATTTGCCAATTTCAATAAAAATACTCTCTGTTGCAGTCCCACACATGTGTGTGTTTGTGTGTGTGTGTGTGTGTGTGTGTGTGTGTGTGTGTGTGTGTGTGTGTGTGTGTGTGTGTATGTGTGTGTGTATGAGATAGAAAGTTCGTTCTACTTTGTGTTTATGCTCTAGGACCAGACCTTGATATAAATGTGGAAATTTTCAGATTTATACTGGATTTAGTTTATTTTTTTATACAAAAAAAGTTATTATTATTTTTTTTTTTACACTTTCCCATTCATTTTCAATGTGGGGTCAATCTGACCCCGAGGGACTTAAACGGTAAAAAAATTTGTACACACCTTTAGAACAACCAAATCAAGCCCCGATTTTTTGTGCATGTTTAGATAGATTATTTAGGAAAAGTCACAGAGTCTCATGGCCCTGAGATGAAGGGAACACTTTTTAAAAATGGAGGAAAAGTCCAGTGGGGTCAGCTGGACCCCAAGGGACGATTAAGGGTTAAGTGCATCCTGTTACCGTTTAAACTGACTTTTTCAGAGAATGGTCTAAAAAAAATGAAAATATCCAGTGAGCAGCAGTTCTGTAGGCAAAAATGCCTTGTTGATGCCAGAGGTCAGCGGAGAATGGCCAGACTGGTTCAAGCTGATAGAAAGGCAACAGTATTTTAAATAACCTCTTACAACCAGGCCATCTCTGAATCTATGCCACGAAGAATTATGGAAGTTCGAAAGGAAAAAGGGGGTCCGACGGGTACTAGCAAGGGGTAGCCTACAATAAAATGGCCGGTGAGTGTATATATACACAAAGATAACTAAAAAAATTCAATTCACTGATTCAAATGGTAACTCCTGAGTTTGTAAGTCTTTCTGAATGATTCATTAAAGAGCCGACTCAAGAGAGTCAGTTTTTCCCAAAGGATCAATCTTGGGAATTGATATTGATATCATTCAAATTCAGATAATGATTCATAGGTGAAAAAAAAGTCAATAATTTTCCCCCAAGCCATACAAAGAACCTAACAGTCACACAGCACCACACACAGACACACAAAAGCACAATTGCCACACACATCTTCATACTGACTCACATAGCATCAACTCAATCCCACAATCCCACACAGCACGTCTTAATCCTCGCTGCCACAGAGATTAAGCAGCACAGACGGAAAGCTAATGCCTCTAACACCTGAGGATTCACCTGAGTACGCCATCTGCAGGTTCACAATCATGAACAAGAACTCCAGACCCCATGCAACAATATCCCCCTCCTGATCACTTCATATCTGAGGTAAATACAATACTCTGTTCATGGACACTTTCTATCTGCCAGGACTAACTGAGTATTTTTCCTGCAAGCTGAAGTAAACCGAAAACACCCCGGGAAGACAAATGCACACGCAACCAGCTGACATCAGCTTCCTGTCACAGTAACTTTACAGTTTGTATTCTAATACCACAACATAAAGAGGTGAAAATGTGTATGTGTGTGCAAGTGTATGAGTCCACATTCTTTCCAGCTGGCATCCGTCCTATCAGACCACAACAGCTTCCTTCCTAGTGTGCAGGAATTCAGTCTTTTTTCACTTTTTTTTCCCCCGCCCCGTGCAGACTAATGCATAATCCCGTCGGATAATTCTGGCAGCGTCAAGTGAAAGTTAATAAACACCTCTCTATTGACTCACACGGATTAAAAGTCATCAGGACATGTTTGCGCTCCTTTCTGCCAGGGCTGTGCCAAACAATTTATGCCGAGATGTTTGCGACAACGAGCCCGGTTTCTGTCGCACGGGTCCCCGGTGACATGTCAAAAACCGAACGGGAAGTAATTAGCATGTTCAGTGAAGTTTCTCATGCATTTGGCGTGAAGCATCGGGGGGATACATGCAGGATTCATGCCACTAAAAATAATATGTTCATCCACGTCCACGCTCCAGATTTGCTCAAAAACACATTTCATAATGGCACACGACTACAGACGTGGCATAGTTCTTTGTGCTTTTTTAAACAAAACAAGAGCTAGACATTCGAAATCTGTAGGGCCTGAATACCATTTAAATTCCTCCTTTAATCTCCCTGCATTATATCAGCAGCAGTGCTGGAAAATAACATACATTTTCACCATTTTACAGAACATATAATAATCTTGTAATGGTACTCGACAATATCCACCCCGCCTCCATCTGACAGACATTTTGAATATGTTTTGACTCCAGGGAAATCACACGGTCTTTAGTAAAAGCATTAAAGGCCGCCCAGCTTGCGCTGCTCAAGAGCATCTCGCTCTCCGTCGGCCCCTGAGGGTCGCGAGACTCTTGTGGTCTCCAGCCCTCCTCTCAGGTACGACTCACTACAGAAAACAGTAAGACTCGGAGGCAGTGCTATGGCAACAGCAGAGGCCGGCATTAAGATTCCGGTGGCGTTCTGATCGCGAGCACACCAGTCGCAGGTTTCTCGGGGAATCTCCTCCAGGCTGCGCTTCCAAGGTGAGTGCGCACGCTCCTTAGGAGTTGGGAGCGAGAGATAGCGGCCAGAAGCTATTAAAATATGGGCAGGAATTTCTGTTATCTGCCTGACGGGAGGCTGTGACGGCGGCTTTGTGTTATTACAGAGATAAAATGCACAGCCGCTTGGAGAGCACGGGGGAGCGAGAAAGGGAGGAGGAGGAAGAGGGTAGTGGTGGTGGAGGAGGAGGGGAGGGTGTTGGAAGCTCAGATTTATAGAACTAGGGAAGCTTAAGGTTATTAAATCTGAAGATTACTAGAGTGCAAAATTGTTGGAGTTTTTTTTTTTTTTTGACGAGAACTTGAGGGATTTAGTCCAGTATTTAGCAGAAGACTTTAACGGCCAGTGATATAATTCACAATTATTTTCCCTCTTGTCTTTCTTGCTCACTGTCTTGTCTTTTTCATTGTTCATTAATATGAAAATGAACCACTTATGAGAAACTGTTCCTCAATTCTCTCTGTTCTGCTGTAGGTCTTTCTGCAGTGACAGGACCACACCTACAGCACATACATCACAGATACTGTAAATACAACAGAGATAACAGGTATAAATACACTGAAAAGAAAATCTCCTAGACAGCAATGAGAGTAAACGGTAAGCAAAAAGAGACTCTTGCTTGAAGACTTGACATAGAAGTAGCATCAGATCTTTTCTTCCTTACTCTGACATGCAATCAAGTGTAATGTGTTATTGAAAAAGGAAAATCTGGTTGTGGGTTAGACTGATGCAGAACGATAAATGCGAGCTTGTAATCAATTGTAAAAAAAAAAATAAAAAAAAAGGGGTGACGGGATTTAAGCAAACTAAACGATTGGAGTTTGTCATATGTCACCAGAGAGAAGTTAATAAAGAAGTTAAATCAAAATAAAGGGTTAGTTCACCCAAAAATAAAAATGCTGTCATTAATTACTCACGCTCATGTTGTTCAAAGCCCGTAAGACTTTCGTTCATCTTTAGAACTCAAATTAAGATCTTTTTGATGAAATCTGAGAGCTTTCCGTCCCTCCATTGACAGCCTAGGCAACTACTACTTTCAAGCCTCAGAAAGGAAGTAAAGACATCATAAATGTCATTGTGCTCTCGTGAACGTGCGTTGGAGATAAATATTTTGTAAATAAAGTGATCAATTATGTTTTTTGCGCAAACAAAGCAATCGCGTTGCTTCATAAAATTGAGGGGAAACCACTGGAGTCACATGGGTTACTTTAAAGGTGTCTTGTCTTCTCTACCTTTCTGGGGCTTGAAAGTGGTAGTTGCCTAGGCCAGGGGTTTTCAAACTGGGGTTTGGTGATCCCCAGCGGTCCTCGAGAAGGTTCTAAGGGGTCCCAAGAAAATTTCAGAGACTAAAAAGACGAAGCAAAATTGGATAAAATCTACCGAACATTCTAATGGTTTCATTTCTAAATGTTTCTCCACTTTCTTGCCGTATACATACTTTCCAGAATTGTATATGTTTGCTTTGTATCTTTAGTGAGTTTTTCTCACTATAGTCCCCTCTGTCTCGCTCACTGGGGTTGTAAGGTAGAATTCTTAACACAGTACGTAAACTGCTTACATAGAATTATTGTGAAAGTTGCTTATACAAATAATTTTTCATAGAAAATCTTCAGGGTTTCACATCCAACATTAATAGCCAATTTAAGTTGGGAAACAATATTATATTTATAATGTCACACGTTGTTTATTACACATATATGTATAATGTGCATTTTCATTTCCTGCAGACTTTAAATGTGAAGTTTTCAAAGTTATATCACTTTATCCCAGAGTAATATGCACAGATAACTATAAGTAAGCCATTCTAAGGTTAAATCACCTGAAAATGGTAAACACTATGGCTCATTGGTTTAAAAAAACAGCATTTGGTGTTAGTCTGACCAGTGGCAGACAGGGGAATGATCGGAAACCCTTTTGAAACAAATAGATCACACTCTTCACTTTCAGCTCAGCGTCTCAGATATTTCTCAGACGCTAGTGATCTTATGTCTCCTCTATAGAGTTCAGATGGGAATCTCAACAATGCCACAAACTGCTCAGAGTTGCTAAGATACCAAAGTCATCAAAAGTCAGAGATTTTAATATGAACTCTCATCAAATTCTCATCTCTCATCAAAGGCTACAGTATGCTACACATTCATTTTATAGCTCTACAGTCCTGCTGAATGTCAATGGTTTCATTTGTGTCTATCTGATACTTAAGTGAAATATAATTAAGAGCTTCATTAAGTCCCCATAGAGCACTTAAAGAGCAACCAATGAGAAATAAACACTCCCATCTATCACGTTTCAGTTCCATTCCTAGTGAAATCCCAAATAACACGTGTCATGATTTACATTTATTAAAATAAAAATCACTAATCCTAAAACTAAAATAAGATGATACAGATGATTAGATTCAAGAACTCCTAATACTCAAAGCAAAAACTTGCAGACGATGCTAATGTGTCATACTTTACCATCAATTGCTAATGGCAGTCACAGATGTAGAGATGGAATTAAATGAAACATCACATGTTTATTTGAACACTTGAGTTGGTAAGCAAGAATGCCTGCTCTCTCAAAACAAAGTGTAACGACACTTTTTGGGTATATCAACTCAATGTGGTAAACAATTTGTAGATGTTTGGACTTTTCTGATCATGAGTTGATGAAAAGCTAGTAATTTAATGAATCAATTCAAAAATATACAATATTTGATTTGCTTACCTGCATGTGATGTGACCTTAAACCTACATCAGTCAACTGTGAACATGCCAATGTGTTCATAAATGATTGAATTATTAACTTGAAAACTAAACCAAAGGGGTTCGACTGTGATTTTGTGATGTCACAACAAACACAACACCACCAACTATCCCCACAACTTTAAAAAAAAAAAGTGATTCGCAATTTCATTCAAACAAAGCTCCACAGAGTGCCACGTCTTCTTAATCTGTCAGTCATCCATCCAAGTAAATAGAGAGATACTTCAGAAATGACACTTCAGATACGAACATACCCATCAGGAGGTTTTTGAGGTGGGGAGTGGTGAGCAAGATTAGGTGCTTTCGTGACTGTTTACTGTTTTCCCTGTTCTGTCCTCATTCACCGATTCGCGCTCATCACAGTGAATAGACGGACCCCCCACTGTGATCTAAGGAAAGGAACATTCCTTTAAGCAAGACTGCTTATGCATGAGTTTGTGTGCGTGGACACGAGGATTCAGATGGCGTTTGTTTACACGTAAAAACCTCTCTCAGGCTGCCATCTCGAGATCCACTTGTTAATTTCTGGTGCCTTGCTGAAGAGAAAATTCATTAACCTCAGAGCCACACAGCCATGTGGTGAAATGTGCATGTTTAATGTGCCTTAAAAGAGCTTTTTAAAGACGTAAACAGGCTAATTGGCAGGACTGTAGGCAACACGGCGCATCACACACACCAGCTCACTCCTAAAGAGCTATTCGTGTTCGCACTTCATTGGTACTCTGCCCTGAACGCATATTCGCACAACCCTGTATATACACCCGTGTGGGGACTCGTTCTTAATATATGTTAATTATAATAACTACCACTAACCCTAAAATAAACAAACAATGAGAGGTTGTGTATTACCGTCATGTAACCACGTATATTTAAGAAATAATCCCAAAGTTTGTGAGGCTTTCATATTTTAGGGATGCACTGATATTACAATTATGCATACTATATAAGATCATTACTATATTTGATAATTTTTATGTTGGATGACCGATGATCAAAATCAATCAATCATTTTAAATACTACACATGATTTAGGCTTCACAACATTATAATGTACAGCCTGAAAAATGGATGTTCATTTTAAGATTTGCTTTTAAGAGAGCTATTAAATTACATAAAACACTCTTGCAATGTAAATGTAAAGAAAATGAGCATGCACAATTAAAACTATAATACAATTTTAATAATACAAAATTATTATACATTACATTATTAAAATCATTCTATTATTACTGAAATTATATTAGTATTATTATTAAAACAATTTAGATCATCTCTAACGCAATCAAATTTGTAATTAAAATAATAAAATCTCTAATAATCGGCTGATATATTGTGAATCCCCACTATATGGTGTTGTATGAACTGCCCAAGAAGATGCAAAATGTTGCATTCATTTAGCAGATTCTTTTATCCCAAAAATAATATACAGTAACTAAAGCAACAGGTGTTTCTCATCATAGCTGTTACTTTACTATATCATGCATCTTAGTTAACTTGAACGTAGTGATCAATCAGTATCCAAGCCCAGAGCTGTTTCATAACTAACAACAGGCACTAATAAAAAATTCTCGACATGATCTGATTCCCTCAAGGCTGGTACAAGTTTGCCTCTTTTTCTCTCTTTGTCTTCCATTCCGTAAAGGTGGAGGTCAGACGTGGCTGTTCCCGGTCCAGGCCTGGGAGGCAAAATCTCTCAAATGCACTTAGAATCTGGCACATACACCTTCCTCCCACACAGGGAGTCCTGATGGGGCAGAGAGCACATGCTGCAAAGACAGAGGGGGAGAGAGAGAATCCACCAGAGCATTAAGCCCCTGGAGACTGACAGTACAGTGCATGTATCTGTGATATGCGTGTGCGTGTGTGTGTGTGTGTGTGTGGGGGGGGGGTGTATTGCAGAGAGCAAGGGACATGTGGCAGATTTAAGAGCACTTGTGTGCAGCACGAAGGTGTTTTCCGCCAAGTCTGAAAAAAATTGGTCAAAACACGGGCTGATTGCCATGGTTATAATTACACTAATGGCTTCATTACGGGCATTAATTCAGCCCTCATCAGTCTTTTGCCAGTGATTAGTTCAAAGTGGAGGAGGGGTGAAACGTACAGTTCTCAAAAGAAAATGATTTTCCTAAACAGGCAGAATCTACCGGATCAAGATATCCTCCACAATCCCTCATCATTTTGTAACACGTGGAGAGTGCAGCCAATATCATCAGATAGAGTTTGTCAGATGGAAACGGATATAATCCTTATTTACTGTTATGACATCAACTGAAGGAGCGCTCAAAAGTAGATTGTTTTTCACTGATTGTAGCAACTCAATGTAAAAAACTGCACAATGTAACAAGTATTACATTATTATTGTAATAAAATGTTTATGATGTAATAATTTTCACAAAACATAAAATCTTGAGCTCACAATGTAATAACAATTTTTACATTATGAGAAATGTATTACATTATAAAAATATGTCATTTTTATCACTGTAATAGCTTTTAAAACTTAAAAAATATTACTATTCCCTTACAAACATTACTATTCCCTAAATCCAGTCTTAAACTACCTGTGAAATGCAACATATTTAAATATTCATGCAAGTATTATTATTGTTATTATATTTGTATTAAACAAATCATTGGTATTCATTTAAAGTACATTTCAAAAATCTAAATACAGTTTTAACCTGTCTACAAAATCCACCAGATTACTGATACTACTAGTAGTAGTAATAGTAGTAGTAGAAGTAGTAGTAGATTAAAGGTGCAAAGTTCTGATTTGATTTATATATCTTTCTTTCTTTCTTTCTTTCTTTCTTTCTTTCTTTCTTTCTTTATTGTTTGAGCAGGGGTGTGTGGACTTTTTATAACCACTGTACATGATTGTTAGTTTTATTGTATTTTTCAAAATGCCCTCTGATGTACATTCAGGTTTTGTTTTGCTGTAACTTGTATTAAAGTGAAGAAATGTTTGTCATTGGCTGAAGCAGATAACGTGATCTATCTCACACACACACACACACACACACACGTTTGTTTTTGTGAAATGTGAGGACATTTCGTAGGCGTAATGGTTTTTATACCGTACAAACCGTATTTTCTATCCCCTTACACTGCCCCTGCCCCTAAACCTACCCCTTACAGGAGACTGTGCAGTTCACTTTCTGTGAAAAAAAAACCTTGTTCTGTATGATTTTTAAGCATTTTGAAAAGTGAGGACATGGGGAACGTCCTCATATTTCACCCTCTTTTTGTAATACCTATGTCATACCCATGTCATTATACACATTTGTGTCCTGATATTTCACAAAAACATGCCCACTAGCACACACACAAACTCTCTCTCACACACACACACACACACACACACCTCATTGCTATACTGATACTGTGGGGCAACATTTTTACACAGTGTTGGTATTTAATACTGTTTGTCATTTAGAAATATGTATACCGTACGTATACAAGAAGTAGAAGCAGTAGACGTGGTAATGGTAATAATAATAAAATTATTATTATACTAATAATACTAATAATAAATAATAATAATTGTTATTACATTTAATTACAATTATTACATTACATTATGAGCTCAAGATTTTATTACATTTTGAGAAAATTATTACATTATGAACATTATAACAATAAAGTAATACTTATTACATTATGTGCAGTTTCTACATTATGTGCAGTTTGCGATAACGATTGTGGACAGCACTTCCACACGTTGGAAATGGGTTTTTCTGATGTTAAACTAAACCTTCTGAATGGAATTGAGTAAGCACAATAAAATTAGATGTATCAAATGAAACCAACCAAGGGGGTATTTACATCAGACTTCATGCCTTTTAATTATCAGATGGCTATGAGATCAGATTTCCAGGAAGAGCAAACTAGTCATTCAGCTGATATTTATGCATTTGCACCAGCAACATGCTTTTTATTCACTTTTCACCAAGCGTCTATTGTTTGACTCTTCATAGTTGGGTAAATATCCATAGTGGTGAATGGTAACCACAACAAATATAATTTTATGCATTAACATTTGCTCCAATAACAAAAGAAAAAATCCACAAAAGCATTTCTATGACCTTCCAAAAGATTACGATGATCAGAAACGAGAAATAAGTCAAATGGACCATCATTTCCCTAGCCGTTGCGTTAGAAGCGCTGAAATTTTAAATGCCAAGGTACAAAGTAGAGTGTAATAAATGTAGGCCTAAATTAGTTTGTCTTTAAAATTACAATGTTAATAACTGTGGAAACATGTCATCACAATCTGTGTAAAGGGTTCATGGTCATCACCAAAATGTCAACATAACAGAAATTCGTCTAAATCCCAACATATTGAACATTAAAAACTAGCAAAATCACATAATATAATACTTCATTTCAACATTTACTCCTTCAATCACAATTTGACACCAGTAGAAATTAGTCATGTGGTCCTAATGCAAATAGATTAAGTAAACTTCTATTTCACAAATTTTAATGGATTGCACTCAATTAAGTTAAATAGTGACAAAAACTATATGAATTGTGTTGCATTAGCTCATTTTAATTACGTAAATTGAGGAAGCAGCTAAATAATTTTTATCTGTATGTTCAAATGAGAGTGTGATATCCACACGCTAACTAGGTTTCCTTCCAGCATTACTGGTTCCCGTTGATGATAGGAAGGGAACATGTGATCAGCCTAAAGGGCCTTCAGTATGTTTTCAATTCCCTGTGGTCTTTCTCATAAAATGTAAGATTTGAAAAGAGAAAACACACACACACATAAAGTGGTGTTTTGAAGCTTGGCCATCACAGAGCCACTCGTCAAATGAAGCAGTTTCTCACAGGCGCTTTTGTCTGGTCATTTCTTCTTAGAATCCTCTACATTAAAGCTGTGGAGGGAAACAGCTGAATATATCTGTTCAGAAACAAACACGCAGACATCAAAGCGTGTGGACTGCAGTCCGAGTGGACAGTGAGTGACCTGTTCAGATGTTGAGTGCAGAACAAGATTACATGAAAGACTCCAAAAAAACTAAATTAGAGCTTTGAGGCCATATATGCTAGTGTGTTTTATTTTTAAATGTTGACACATTTCATTTTTAGAAAAAATAAAATAAAATAAAATAAATAGTCCCTCCTCCTTTTACCTTTTTCCAATTACCACCAGCCACTGACCGACTAGCGATTATTAAATCATAGTATATGGTTGTGCTGTAACTAAAGCCTGGCAAAAGACCCATCTAAACCTCTAGCTGCAATAGGAAATATGTCAACACTGCATGAAAAAAACTGTCAAGAAAATTTATGGAGACTTAAAACATACTGACTTATACATGGATAACAGCAAAAAGGCTCCATAAAGAGTAATTTAATAGAGGAGACATAAGTCATTTAATATATTACTGTGTTCAAATGACAACAAATGCTGGTACTCTTGGGCTTAAAAGCTTCTCGCAATAGATCATGTTTATTCTTTAAATTTATTTTGCTTTTACAAACCTACACCTCATGTACCTCTAGTTCTGAGTATGTGGATATTACAACCCAAAACAAGAGTTCAGATGGCATGCAAGAGCTTGCTGTAGTAGCTTATACGCTGAATTTCGTTCAATTTTTGTGACACGCTCCACTATGACAGATCTGCCAGGCTCTCCCACCAGTCAACCACAGCGCACCTAGTCACCTGAGTATTAATCACGCACACCTGCACCTCATCTGCACCCTCATCAACTGGCTTTATAAGAACACACCTCACCTCAGTCATTTGTTTGGTCTCGTTCATGATACACGGACTACTTACCTGTATCTCCAGCGATTTCTCCTGAGTCCTATTCTCCTTCGTTTACACTCAAGAGTTACTTTCCTTCTCCACGATCATCTGTCTGAAGACGAGGTGTGTGCATCCAACCTGGTTCCTCTTCTCCGAATCTGTCCTTGCACCTGTAATACAAAGACTTTCCATTACACTCACATCCGTTGGATTCAAAGCCTCAATTGAGAAACTACTCACCTGTTGAACTGCTTGTTGCTCCGTGCTGTTTCAATAAACTCTGTTTACTATTCCTCTTTGAGACAAGTTTGAGCAAGAGACAAGTTTGTTACAGTGTCGGTCCCTTACAACTTCAAGTGGGTCAACACCACTTGAAATCTCTTCATCTCCTGGTTCTGGAGCACTCCACTGCTGATGTGATCCTTGGGCACCCATGGCTTGTGCAGAACGAGCCGGTGATTTCATGGAAGACAGTGCTTCCGAGAACAAGTGACAGGTTGGTTCCCACAGTTCCACGGCTCTTCCTATCAGTTCTACCTCCATCGAAAGCCCCGTAGAGAAACAGTCAGTCGACATAGCAACATGCTATGCCCCCTTCAGTGACGTCTTCTGCCCCAAGAAAGCCTCTCTGCTGCCTCCACAACGGCCATGGGACTGCACCATCGACTTGATTCCGTTTGAGCCAGTGCCCCGCGGGAAGATATATCCTCTCTATATATCTCTTCCCGAGCAGAAGGCAATGAAGGAGTACATAGAAAAGGCACTTCAACAAGGTTACATCCACCCTTCTACGTCCCCTGCTGCTACGTCCCCTGAGTTTTTTCTCCGTGGCCAAGAAGGACGGAGGCTTGCGGCCTTGTATTGACTACCGTTCACTGAACAAGATGACCGTCAAGTTCTTTTATCCACTTCTCCTCGTCCCAGCGGTTTTGCAACATCTCCGCGGAGCCTCTGTATTCACCAAGCTGGAGCTCGCAGCTCATATAACCTCATCCGTGAGGGGGAAGACAGCATTCGTGACACATACAGGCCCACTATGAATATCTTGTCATGCCCTATGGACTGGTTTAACGCCCCCTCCATATTCCAGGACTTCATGCACAAAGTACTCCGGGAGTTTCTCCATTGTACAGTTCTCCTCTACATCGATGACATCCTTGTGTACTCCCGGAGTATGGCTGAACATCGCCAACACGTTGCGGAGGTCCTGCAACTACCATCTGTTCCTCAAAGCTGAAAAATTTTCCTTTCATCAAACCTCAGTGCAGTTCCTTGGATACAACATCAGCAGTCAAGGCATCCAGATGGACGAGGGGAAGGTGGAAGCGGTAAGGAAATGGCCTACCCCTATGACCATAAAGGAATTCCAGCGTTTCTTAGGCTTTGCAAACTTCTATCGACGGTTCATCCAAGATTACAGCTCCATCACCTGTCCCTTGACAAATCTATTGAAGAACAAGCCTAAGTCTCTGTCCTGGTCACCATCTGCCGCTACAGCATTACATCAGCTGAAGACCACCTTTACTAGTGCGCCACTCCTAGTTCATCCGGATCCCGATAGACCGTTTGTCATGGAGGTGTACGCTTTCACTACCAGAGTAGGAGCGGTGCTATCTCAGCAGCAGGGGATCCAGCCAAACTCCATCCATGCGCCTTCTTCTCTAAGAAACTTAGCCCGGCGGAGATTAACTATGATATCAACAACAGGGAAACTCTTGCCATCAAGTTGGCCCTGGAAGAGTGGAGGCATTGGCTAGAGGGTTCTCACCATCCCTTCACTGTTTTTACCGATCACAAGAACTTAGAATACCTGAGAGAAGCCAAAAGACTCAATCCCTGTCAAGCCCGCTGGTACAGTGTTGCCTAAAGGCAACATAGTCTATTTTAGTTTATTTTTAATAAAACTAAACACCAATTTATTGGTCAAACATATCTCAGGGAGAAGAACTCAAATATGAATCAATGAAAGTGCAAAAGAGTGGTCACATGACCCACAGGGGTCCATTTTGTGTCCTGTTTCAGCACATGTGCACAGGTCACATGGCTCCATATTTTCTACAATGAAAAGTGCATTTGTCACTAATACGCGTCCAGTTAATCACCCAGAAAAATATGAGTCACCTTCACTGGTAAGTAAAGAAGTGTTTTCAATAACTTTACATTATATATCATCAAATGTTTTAGAGTAAATAACAAAAAACTGCGTGTTCCATTGTACCATAATGGAATCGCATAAGGCCATACAAGACATACTAGGTTGGATACAAATATAGTATATTTGTAAAGAAAAGAGCTAGAATTATCTAAATATATTTGCATTATTGCATGATTTTGTAATGCATTTATAAGAATAGTAATTCACATACTATAACTGCACATATTATGATCTGCACATTTTCTATAGCACTTACAAAAGGTATAAAACACAACTGTCAGTTGATGAGGGTGAGGATGAGGTGTCATAATGTAATGAGGAAGATGAGGTCATAGTGACAATCCGGCAGGGATAGAGTGAGGGTGAGGACGAAGATATGTACAAGTTATAAATAACTTGATATGATAACTTGATATGATGGTTTGGTGATACTTGTGTTCCACAATGGTACAATGTTGCATGAGAGCAACAGCTGAATTTGAAATTACATTACATTTTATTAAATATGAAATTTGTAATACATTAAAAACTGGATAAATGTGTTTATTCAAGTGTCTGGTAAAAGAAAATTATGTTTTTCATAAATATATTTATTTTTCTACATGAAAATGTCAAATGTTTCAATTTGTCCGTTATGGTACTTTATGATGTCCGTAATTTTTTTTTGTGGTCACAGCTTCCTTCCAAGTGCATTGCTATAGTTGTGATAATTTACTATTACTCAAAAATGTGAGGTAGAAAATGATTTGGTGTGTCCAGACTGTTCCCTTTGTTCCATTTATTAGAACATAAATCGGTTGATTTTTTTGGTAAAATCACAAATGACAGTAAAATTTATTTGATCTTTTATTAATACAAAACATAAAATTGTGTTTTAGGATGCACACTGCACAAATCATATAGTATTCACAGAAACCATCCACAACAACCTAATCTCGAAATACCTGACCACTATCTCTCTCTCTCTCTCTCTCTCTATCATATTTCACCAGATGCTGTAGAATTATCTTTACGGAACATGAAGAGCTCCCTCTAAAGGTCTGAAGACCTACTGCAAGATATCACTACTGTTCTCTTTCAAAGCCCAACCTCTCCCCCTCGCTCACACATACACACACACACACATCCCCTTAAACTCAACTCCCTCTCAACCTACTCTCTCCACACACACTCCCCTTCAAATCGCGATCCATCATTGTCCTCTAAATCAATAATCAATCTGCAGTCTTCTCCTCTCACCCCATCTGTCTCCATTGGCCGGAGCGTTGCTCTCTGCCTGTATAGATCATCATTTGGGTCCCTGTAATTGCTGGTCAGAGGGAGGGAGGCCATTAAAGACAGTATGGCCACTGGCTCTTTCTTTTCCCCTCTCTTTGACCCAGTTCAGGCACTTCTTGGGTTCTCTCACACCACTTTTCCCCAATCTCTCACTCGCCAGAAAACTCTAACAAAGCTATAGAATAGATGAAGATGTAAGCCAAGTTGCTAAAATAAGATCTTTACTTCAATGGGAGGGGATTAACAATACACAATAGCATATTTATTTTAGATATCTTTGTTGTTATTTTTTAAAAGTTTATTATGCTTTGCTATTTTAGAATTAATCAGAAGTTGAAATCTTTATTAATCAATAATCTTCTCCTGAAATCATAATTTGTGTGAAAAGTAAAAATAAAATCTGTGTTGTCTGTTTCTGTGCTTTACTGCCACTATAGTTCATTTCGGCTGGAAACTGCTGTGAATAGTATGTATAGCTATGTTTTTGGAGTTTTGCAAAAGTTGCAAAAGTTTTGCAAGAGTTTTTGTTTTGTTTTTTGGAGCAAAAATGTTGGTATAGACACACGTTTTTCCATTGAAAGAAAAACCCAGAATGATTCGCAGCTCTGATCGACTGATAACCCAGTCAATGAGATAACATCCATCCATCATATTCACAACCAGGCCTTAATGAGTTAAACTGGTAAAAACAGGCATGCTAATTACAACTCACCCATTAAGATATCACAATCCATCCTAATCAAAATGTACTTGTGAGTGAGATGTTTTTTTAGCAATCACTCGTGCTAAATTAAACATGCAGTGGTTATACTTATAGCCACGGTAGCTAAAATTTACTAAATAGTGCAAACAAAATCTGATATTAGGCTCACAATGAGAGTCTGCAGGGTGATTCATTTGACCGATTTAAATATGTTTATATATTTATAGCAAAAATATGGGCTGCTGAAATGTCATGCATCAGATTCGGCGGTGCCCAAAGCAGGATATGAATAGATTTACCATCTTAATCAAGGACAAACTCAAAAGAAAGACACAACCAGGTGACATATTTTGCACTTTTTTCTTCTCCAGGACTAGCTGTACTCCCCTATTTCATTTTGTGCCGTACAGTTGTAACCCTCTGTACTATCCTGGACACCTTACAGTTCATATCTCCTAATTCTAGGCTACGTTTCCCATCTCCTCCTGTGCTCCCAAGCTACTGGGATTTGCTTTTTCTGGCTTAATTAAAGCAGCGGGTGGGCGTACATTTCTGACATCCATCACACATTAGCTACTAAATTGTTGTGGTGTCACAACATGCGCAACACATTGTTTCATAACATCAAATAACAGGTTATAAAATCAAGTCTTTCGATGCTGCTCACATCCAGCTCAGAGTCGATCAGAAGGGTTCGACTATCCGTCAAAGAGCGGCAGCCGAAGAGGCATGTCTATAAACAAAAGTACTGAGTGCTGAGTTGTCTGTACTGCAGGCTATTATGGATTCACAGCATTTCCCCTCAGAGATGTGTGTGTATTTTCTCCGTTTTCCTCTCCACCATCAGGGGAACCAGAATCAGTACGCAACTCGGCGGGTTAGCGGAGCATTCAGCTGCGTCCACTGCTTCTACAGAGTGATATGCTGTTAATTAATTTACACTGAGTCCCAGTACTATACTAACCATTGTTTGTGCCTGCTGCAATTCCCCATTCCAAACACACAGGCGTTCGTTCACGCATGTGCCGTGTGCGGGGCGCGATTATCCAATCAACAACGCGGGTCACTGCGGGCCAAAGAGGAACTGGGGAGCGTTCGAAATCAGTGAGCGTCTTAAATGGGCTTTATAACTAATTTACCATAAGTGGGATTCATGTTTTCCCCACTGGCTTTGGTCAAACAGACACCAGGGTCTCACGAAGCATCCACACACACAGCTGTCCCTTCCAAAACCGTACGGCCGCTAATTTTCCGGCAACGAGGAGGAGCGGCACCGGCCTCCGCGATTCCTCCGACGCTAATTGGCTGCTTGTAAAAGATTGCCCTGGAGGAAAACAAAGGGCTCTTGAAATATTAATGCCCTTAACAACTTTGGAAGAGTGCCCACTCCAAAAGCCCCTGCTGTGCGACTCCTACTTCTTGTTGTTTTTTTGCTTTTTTTTTTTTTTTGCCTTTTTCTTTCGAAACTCAACCCACTCTCTCACAGAACTATGCCGAAGAAGCCCTGAGTCACAATACATTTGTGATGGGCTGCTTACAGCACTGGCAGATCAACATATGCCTTGTCAGGACACAAACTGCCCTCTTCAGTAAGTCTGCTATCTGCTATCTAATGGTCAGGAGTGTAACTGACAATGGCTATATGTGAGACTGTCTGTTCAGGAGAACCTGTTAGCAGCTTATCTTCGTCCAACAAGCTGACATGGCTAACTCGGTTTCAAACTTTAATGTCTGTGTAGGGATGTCAAAATACCAGTACTTCAGCACCAAGTCAATACTAAAATAAATAAAAGATGTACAATGCTAGACTTTTCTTTGCATAGTATGCAGTATTGCATGTCAACTCAATAACTGTGCTGACTGACTGATTCATATTGTTCAAACAACAATATAGACAAGAGAAGGAAAACAGAAAAACACTCATTGTTCTTAATATTTTTCTTTATTTGAATTATTAAAATAATTAATAAAGGATTGATAATGGAAAAAGTTATTTACTTCATTTAGACAAAATGAAGACTATACATTTTTACATTTTATTTTCTAATATTTATAATATAACACCATATATAACACCAGATATTATTTTTTACTAGTGGGTGCAGGACAGTATAGTTCATTTATGTAAGTGAGGATAGCAAAATAAAGTAAACTGTGACATAATGTACCCAAAAATTCTTCATACAGTGGACTACCAGTAAAATAGTTAAAAATTTGGGACCAAATTTCTTCAGACACTTTGACCTGACCATGTTTTGCTGAAGTGTTTTTTCTTAAATTGCTAATGCAAGCTTTTACACCACAGACTGAACAAAATTAAGCTTTGCTTGGTAATTGGTTGACCTAAATTGGTATTATCTAATAGTGTACTTAAATTTAACAGCTGACATCTGATTGGTTGATTGTAATCCATTACATACCTTTCTATTAAAGTTATCTGACATTATCAAGATGAATTTGTTCTGGCACAGTTTAATTCTGAGTTCTCGTCATATTTTATAACCATTTTCTAAACTATAGCGAATAAACTGTGATAATGTGAGCAAATGTTGAAGGTGTCTGAATACATTTTGGTTTGACTGCAAAATGCATTATTAATTCAACCTTTTAAGTAAAACAAAATGTGTTCAATGAAACTGGTATTTAGAACCATGAAATTTCACCAGTATTAGCATTTGCTTCAATGGTTTATTATGGGGGGGGGGCACTCAGTTTCAGTCATGTCAATCTCATGTCAATCTCGAGTACCTATAGAGTAGTGTTGCATCCTTCATATCTCCGAAAAGTCTTTAGTTTTATTATATTTATAAAAGAAAGATACGCTGTACCGAGTCTTTTTGGAAAAAAATTAGCGGCTGGGGGCGTATCGTGTGGGCGGAGCTAAAGAATGACGAGCGCACGCAGCTATTGCGTTGAGAACGTAGAGATCCTTAAACGTGGAGAAAAAAACGTTATCCAAAATAAACCATTGAGATCAATCAGATTTAGCCATACATATATGATCTAGAATCAGATCTAGAGGCTGAAATTGAACAGGAGAAGCAGCAACGATGACTACAGCAGGACGTCTCAATAGTATGTACTGTAACTTATTTATGCTTAGCGGCTTGTCATGCTCGCGAGTTTTACAACATTTCTGTGTGTTTACTCGTGGTTTATGAGGACATAATTTGGTTTATGGACTATTGTATGCGATTTAATGTTAGCAGTAGCAAGCGGAACGGCTTTGCACGTCAGACTAGTGCGTGTTTACATAGAAAAACAATGGAATAGTAGCGCATTTGAATGAACGATAGCTAACAACACAAAGACATTTGAAGCAGTTTTACTCACCGCCTGCTTCCAACATACGACCGCGAACCTTCATCACTGGAACCGCTCCATCTTTCAGCATTAGACGAGCTACAAATCCGGAGTTGAACTGTACCTCGTTTATAAACCATCGTCGCCGAAATTCAGGGAACAAACAAAAACACTTGCACAACTCCATTGCTGCTCCGGAAAAACAAACTCCATCCACTGTCCCATTAACACTGGGTTCTTTGGAAAGCTGTGCAGGGTTGTCTTGCCCTGACAACCAAAAACACACATCTTTGGTGACATTGTTGATTTCGTGAAGTCCTGTGACTGCAGCGCAGCCGGCTTCCCTTAAGCGCTTGTTCTCTCACTCTAGTCGCGTGCGCGCCGTTCCGGGAGAAGAGCCCGTAAGGCCCGTACAAGGACATTCCGCCCTATCTGACGTCAAAAAACTTTCCGAAACTTATGAGAACACGTATTTTTGGCACACAAATACTCCATCAAACATCCAACTTTTTTAGGATGGGAATCCAAGTCTTTAACAGTGTAAAAATCTCAGCATGCATGAAACAGCATTTCACCCTCCCTTTAACAGCATACTGCTTAAATGCAAGAGAAAATGTATGGTTTTCCTGGTCAGCTAAACACTATAGTCACTCAATCCCTTCAATGGATGCCAATAAATTCAAATTAAGAATTCAGACACGTAACCAAATTGTGAGAGCTTCATTTTTTTTTTTTTTTTTTACATGGCTTCTTGCTGTTCCTCATCAGTACTTTCTGCTGAAACGTACTGTTTGCAATATGCAATTAATGAGTTGTTCAATGCTTTGAACGAATCCATTTTAAATGTAATTGTCTCTGTTCCCTAGAGGCGTAAGGACAGACCCAGAGATGGAGCTGTCAGAGAAACAGGACTGTCTTTAATCTTCATTTGATGACTCTCATACTTGTACGCTGTGCTATAATTCAACATGAGAGAGAATGAAAGTGTGTATGAGGTAGTAAGTGACAGGGGAAAAACGTGGGTAAGTGTATGCTTGTATGTGAGAGATATCGAGAAGGTACAACACAGTAGACTCAACTTTCAGGCAGACCTACTTCTGCCAATCAGATGCCGATTGTCTCTCATCTTAGGTACATAGACGAAGCGTTTGCTTTGAAAGCATCCAGCGCTACAATGGACTGCGACAGAGGGGAGTGTTGTGGAGGGTGATAGAGTTGGCACAGTCACACTTAATAGCGAGCACTTTGTGCCTCATCTTTTATGTTTAAAAACATCAAAGCTGCTCAAAATGATGCATATCAAACTGATCCAACAATCACACACTGTGAGTGAGAACAGACATATGTGTCTGCTAAATCTGAGTACATTTGAGGGAATACATAGTGAAGTAACAGGGAGGCAAACCAAGGCTGTCTACTTATCAGTAACTATAAAGTTGATAAAATGCACATGCGTATAGTGCAACAGAGAGACCAGCATGCTCTACACAAGTGGTTTAGTGGGCCACCTTAGTAAACTTCCAAGGGGGCCTGCAAGATGGTTTCAAATGATTTTGAGTCTTAGCTAAAATCAAGGTCAAGATATTTCTTATTTGAATTCACACTTTCATTTTCATTTTAGAATAAAGTTCCCACTATAGCTGCACGATATTTGAAAAAAACGTACATTGCGATATTTAGTTTTTCTGCAACATACACTCACCTAAAGGATTATTAAGAACACCATACTAATACTGTGTTTGACCCCCTTTCGCCTTCAGAACTGCCTTAATTCTACGTGGCATTGATTCAACAAGGTGCTGAAAGCATTCTTTAGAAATGTTGGCCCATATTGATAAGATAGCATCTTGCAGTTGATGGAGATTTGTGGGATGCACATCCAGGGCATAAAGCTCCTAAGGGGCCTAAAGTGTGCCAAGAAAACATCCCCCACACCATTACACCACCACCAGCAGCCTGCACAGTGGTAACAAGGCATGATGGATCCATGTTCTCATTCTGTTTACGCCAAATTCTGACTCTACCATCTGAATGTCTCAACAGAAATCGAGACTCATCAGACCAGGCAACATTTTTCCAGTCTTCAACTGTCCAATTTTGGTGAGCTTGTGCAAATTGTAGCCTCTTTTTCCTATTTGTTATGGAGATGAGTGGTACCCGGTGGGGTCTTCTGCTGTTGTAGCCCATCCGCCTCAAGGTTGTGCGTGTTGAGGCTTCACAAATGCTTTGCTGCATACCTCGGTTGTAACGAGTGGTTATTTCAGTCAAAGTTGCTCTTCTATCAGCTTGAATCAGTCGGCCCATTCTCCTCTGACCTCTAGCATCAACAAGGCATTTTCGCCCACAGGACTGCCGCAT
Source organism: Gobio gobio (assembly GCF_949357685.1). Taxonomy (NCBI): domain Eukaryota; kingdom Metazoa; phylum Chordata; class Actinopteri; order Cypriniformes; family Gobionidae; genus Gobio; species Gobio gobio. The sequence continues at coordinate 47,165,590 of NC_137116.1, read as the reverse complement.
ACTGGATGTTTTTCCCTTTCCACACCATTCTTTGTAAACCCTAGAAATGGTTGTGCATCAAAATCCCAGTAACTGAGTAGATTGTGAAATACTCAGACCGGCCCGTCTGGCACCAACAACCATGCCACGCTCAAAATTGCTTAAATCACCTTTCTTTCCCATTCTGACCATAGACCGTAAAAAAATATGGACGACGCGACTTCATTGACTTCCGCTGACCAAAGTTGAAGCTTTCATAGGCCCGCTCACGGCGCTGACATCTTGGGACCGAGTCTGCGCAGTAGGGCTGTCAACGAATATTCTAAATTCGAATATATATTAAAAAATATATTGAAAATTAATATTCGAATAAATAAAAAAATGTGGGGGAAAAAACGCCCGTGGTAGTAGAGGCGTGGCTGTCTGCTTTGCGAGTGGGCGCTAGCGCGCCTGAAGCCTTGTGTACTTTGGCCCGTCTCCAGAGCGCGAGCCTCCGCTGACTGCGCGCGCTCCTCCCCAAACGGACGAGGCGTTTATATTTGACGCGCTCGCCGTTGTGCTTTTCTTTGAAACGACAGATGGCGACTCGGAGTAATTGTTCTATAAACTATCAGGAAAAGCGTCGAGAAGAAGTGGGCTAATGTACACAGGTGACGATATTTATTTTAGTACACTTCACCGAAAACCACACTACAAAAGAATCATGTAAAACAGATCAAAATAAACCTTGATATTACTTGTGACATGAGAACAAAATGTATGTAGAAATGTAACGTTAACTTATACAACTCAATTTATGATATCTAAATGTTTCCTAATTTCACTAAACACTTTAGGGAGTTTTCACTTAGTTTCGTGAACTTTTCCTTATTAAACGGGCTTTTTTATGCTTTTGTAGGCTAGTTTTGTAAATATAAGCAACTAATTTGTATGTGCAAACTGGACCACCCTTACTTTGCATCGCCCGCCACAAGCTCTCTGTCTGCAACACGACAAGAGGCCATAACGCAGAAATTAATTTAGTTCATTTGTAAGGACATGAGAGCGATCAGTGTCGTGGATGGGGCGGCTTCAGGGAGTTCTGTCAAGCAATGGAACCGAGGTACTGACTGAAGAGATATTGCATGAATAAAGGATAAATGCACTGCTTCCACTGGTTTGATTATTTTCCGTTTCATGTCAAGGAAAAGTTCCATGTTTACCACAGCACAGCTCGCTCGGAGCGTTCAATAATATGCTGTAAAACTTATATTAATATTTGTTTCAATCACTGAATGAAGCCTGCTATATTTGGGACAAGAGTCGCGACCTTAAATTGCTTGCACAAAACTCTTGATCAGCCTCAAAATGTGTGTGTTCATTTAACCCGTTATGCGCAGAGAGGGTGAGGGCGAGAGAGCGTGAGGTCTGCGGTCTTTAGCCATTAGTGATTTACTTGTTTGTGTGTAGGTAATACATTGTCAAATATGTTTAAACTTAAATAGACTACCTATATAAGTAGTTATGTGTCTTTGTATTCATTTGTCCTGTTATTGACGTAATGCGCGTCATTGATAAAATGCGCAACCAGATGTTCGAATAGTTCGAATATTCGTGCTTTTTTTAGAGGGAATATTCGAACGTCATTTTTGAGCAATTTTGACAGCCCTACTGCGCAGTAGCGATCTCGGGACCGGAGTTGCGCAGTAGAGAACAGGAAGTAGAGGCGTGATTATCAAAAGCCCGCCCACACTCTCGCAGATGCGAACTAAGAATTATGTTGGTGTGAAATAAACAGTTATGGAAGTGTAGAAATTAAAGCTAAAGCTCCAATCTCCTCCCAAAAATCCAGAAAAAAGTCCGTTAGTGCCTCAGTGACAAGTTCACTCAGAGAAGCCGTCAATCTCAGCTGTCATCAATCATGACGTCACACCCCCCGTTTTTATAGCATCAAATAACTCCCTAAAACTAAACTTATTTAAAAAACGAACACTTGAAATGAAATTATTGTAATAAAAACTGCCTAAAATGACAGAAACCATCTTTAGGAAACAATTATTTGAAGTGTAATTAAATTGTTTAGTGTGTCTCGCGCCCATTCAAATACATGGAGAGGCGGGGTTTAGGAGCTATACTGGGACCGGCCACCGGGGGGCGATCGAGGCGCGAAAGCTTAAATTTCTGACTGGAGCACTACAGGCTTGATTCTGACATTCAGTTTGGAGTTCAGGAGATTGTCTTGACCAGGACCACACCCCTAAATGCATTGAAGCAACTGCCATGTGATTGGTTGATTAGATAATTGCATTAATGAGAAATTGAACAGGTGTTCCTAATAATCCTTTAGGTGAGTGTATATTGCAATATAAAAACAAATTCAAATTTAATTTGACTTGAATAGCTCTATTTGAAAAGAATTAATCATTCTAGAATTATTGGGGTGATTTTGTAGGGTAGTTTCAAGGTAACTCTCCTGACTGCTTTGTTGAACAAACAGCGGATTCGGTGTTGTGATTGGTCAGATCGCCTGTCAATCAAACCAAAAGATAAACTTTCACTCTATGATGGTTAAACTTTGCAATTAATCCGGGAATCGCATGCGTTCTGAACCGGGAAGCAGCTGGCCCATACGAATCACAGATCAACTACGATCCCTATACTTGACATCGCACATCCTGCAATGTGACTATCGCTGATGCGCACATCGCGATATCGATGCTAAAACACTATATAGTACAGCCCTAGTTCCCACAGATTGGGAAAACCTGAGTACATGATGGAATTTCAAAAGTGTTATTTCTAGATCTGGAAGCCATGTAAATTATAATAATCTTAAAAATTGATGGGAATTTCTATAAAGAATATCTTTCCTAAAATATTTAATCAGTAGACATTACTCTTTCTGAGGAAAAGAACATTTAAAATCCTTATCCAGTAATCACTGGAAAAGTCACACATTCTTTGGTCAAAAAACAGTTGTGAACATTGTGTTCTTGAAACTTCTGGAATGTCAAAATGTAGGCCTAATCATTTTAATTTTGATTATAATTATTTTAGTTAAAACATTATTACACCAGTACCAGAGGAAAAACTCTATATTAACCTACTGCTATCAGTTTCACTGGTACAGCCCTTTAGTGATGAAGATCTCTCTGACAGGCAACAATTCATTAGCATTAATAACACAAATCTCACTCTGTCAATGTTTCCCATGGTGTACCTCAAGGATCTGTTCTTGGTCCACTTCCATTTCTAATCTATATGCTTCATCTTGGTCAGATCAATCAGCGTCATGGCCTTAATTTCCATAGTTATGCTGATGATATGCAAATCTATCTTACCGTTCAGCCCAATTCTGTTTTTCCTCCCTCTTCCATCACTTCCTGCCTACAAGTTCTCCAAGTATTGATGGCTCAAAACTTATTACAGAATACTGACAAAACAGAAATACTGTTAGTAGAACCTAAATCCCTTGTCTCTTCCCAACATGACATCTCTATTCATATTGACAGAGTTATAGTTAATCCTTCATCCATTATACAGAATCTTCGGGTACTATTTGATTCTATATGATTTGAACCCCATATCATTTTCCACCTTTGCAACACTGTCCGTTTACGACCTTCACTAAATTTCAAAGATGCTGAAATTGTTATCCATGCTTTTCTAACCTTGCATCTGGACTATTTTAAGTCTTTGTTCTGTGGCCTAGCCACTAAAGCCCTTAATTGCTTACAACTAGTACAAAACTCAGCTGCTCGTGCCCCTATATTTAAGGGGCGGCAGTGGCTCAGTGGTTCATGTAGGTTGTCTACAAACCGGAAGGTTGGTGGTTCGATCCCCGGTTCCACATGACCAAGTGCCGAGGTGTCCATGAGCAAGACACCTAACCCCAGCTGCTCCCGACGAGCTGGATGGCGCCTTGCATGGCTGACACCGCCGTCGGTATGTGAATGAGTGTGTGAATGGGTGAATGTGAGGCAAAAATGTAAAGTGCTTTGGATGGCCGTAGGTCTGTTAAAAAGCGCTATATAAATGCAGTCCATTTACCATTTTAACAAAAAGCATCACTCCCAACCTTCAGCAACTGCACTGGCTTCCTATTGTCTATCGCATTCAGTATCTGCTTCCACTGGTGAAAAAAAAATGGCTTTACTTCACTGAAAACCTGACAAGCTCTTCTAAAGCCAACCACTAGAGACCTTCAGGGAATTCTTACCACCACGCATACTGACCAAATCACCAGCTGGAGCAGCTCCTGGGACTAAATCAACATGCCAAAGTGATAGTATTACTCCCTAAGGTGATGATCTTTTTGTGGTCAGTTTTTTGTAAGACAAACACAGACACTGTGTTTATGTTAATGAAATATTCAAGAGAAATAGCAAATGGTGCTTTTTCCTCCAAAATCTTCCTGAGGCAGAAAGATGCAGTGAGTAGACTGCGAATCGTTCAGGTAAAACTGTGTGGGAGAGGTGAAATGTGTTCCTCCCGCAGAGATTCTGACACTTCAAAACCAAGGAAGATTGATCACACCACAAACCATAGAAAACGCCACCAAAAAAGCTCAGACCAACTGTTTAGTTATTATTTGTTTTTGTTTGTTTTTTTCCAACAACATTTGATTAGTTCTGAGCAGTTTTGGTCAGTATTGGCAGTATTGGGACACCCCTCCAAATCATTGAATTCAGATGTTCCAATCACTTCCATGGCCACATGTGTATAAAATCAAGCACCTAGGCATGCAGACGCTTCTACAAACATTTGTGAAAGAATGGGTCCCTCTCAGGAGCTCAGTGAATTCAAGCGGGGTACCGTGATAGGTTGCCACCCGTGCAATTTGTGAAATTTCCTCACTACTAAATATTCCACGGTAAACTGTTAGTGGTATTATAACAAAGTGGAAGCAATTGGGACAGCCACAAAGTCCCAATAAAATCTACGTAAAAATCCACGTAAAAATCACAGAGCGGGGTCAGCACATGCTGAAGCGCACAGTGCACAGAAGTCGCCAACTTCTCACAACTACATGCATGACTGGGTGGGTGGGCAATCATGTTGTCATACACATATGCAACATATACATACAATTAATTTCCATTATTTATATGGAAATTAGTTGTATGTTGTATATTATGTAATTGTATAATTGTATGTAATAATTGTATGTATATATTATATAGGGTAAACATACCTATTAAGCTCAATTACCCATTAAGCACACTACTATCTTTGAGCTCCGATTATAAAAAGAAAACAAATATTTATCATCCTACTTGATGTCTTAACCAATTGATGTGTTTGTTACTATATACCTCCTGTAATTTCAAGCTAATCAGTCCATTTCACACTGAGATATGGGTATTTATGTATTGAATGTATTGAACATGTCTGGTGGCCATTTTGAAAGCTGCCTGAAAACTTTCACTAAAAGAGTAGCCCCTTAAATGTGCATTTTTTAGATGTTTAAGCCGAGCTATAAGATTGTGTGCTACACTAATATATTACTTCACAGGCATTACTGGCTTGTACTTTTAAATTCATTATAAATTTACAGTTTATTGATGTTCTGTGGTTTTACACTGCTTTAATTATTAAAGAAATCATATTATTGTAAGGTGAGCTTAAAGGGTCACTACTATGAAAATCACAGCTTCAGTGTGACATCAATAAGAACGTATAATTTCATAGATATTTTCAATAACAGCTGTTCATATTAAAATATGTATGAACTTAATACATGACCTAGATTATTTATTTAGCAAAATTGTCCTTTTAAAATAAATTGAATAATATTTATTAATTAAAAAAGGTTTGCTGTTCTAATAAAGCTCAGTGTGCTCCCTTTAAGCTCATCCACATTAAACATCTATTTATTGTAAATACTTCATAAACAGACTTTAAATATTAACTCATGGTTGTCACTTTAAGTTAATCTTTATAAAAATTATTCTTTAAAAATGTTGTTTAAAATAAACAAAAATTTAAGAATTTACAAACATGTACCCATTAAGCACAGCCAGACTTTTTGCATTTAATTATGTATATCTTAATCTAAATGCTTTTGTCATTTTAAATAAAATTTAATATTATTGTGTGAGAGATTAATATTTTATTTTAACATAACTTCTTGTACTCAAACCAATACCCTATGCACTAAAATGTCTCAATGTAGATTTTGGTGAGCTTAATAGGTACATTTACCCTATTTTTTATATACATTATATATGCCATTATTTATATACATGTTACCGGCAATGTGTGAAAAGCAGGTATTGTATAGAATGCCTAGGGAATATATCAAATGCGTGAAATGTGTAGGCAAAGTATGAAATGTCTGGTTTTTGTGATTATGTTGTATACTTTTCCTAGGCATGCTATACATTAGGTATTATACAGAATGTCAAGTACACTCTAGGCAAAGTATCAAAACACGCCTTTATAGGCATTGAATCTGTTTTTGAAAATGATCGAAGAACTACGACATAAAGTAAAGGGCATTCTTACCAGAAAAACTGAAAAAGTAGCGTTGGGCAAGGACTTGTTGCAGCAAGGAAGGCTAGAATGACACTACACTTTCTTCCTGTTCCGACAAACGTCCATGAGTAGCGGGAGTATTCTATACTCTGCCGACTGGCCATTTGGCATTGTATAGAATACCTAAGAAATGTGTGAAATATAAACCATTTCAAACTTTGCCTAAAAACTTCAGGCATTCTACACTCAAAAAATTATTTTATGATGCTGTTCACTTTATTTAAGCAATTCATCTTGATTTAAAACAATTATATTAGGTTTCTGGTGCAAATGTAATTGATTCATGTTAAACTGACCGTTCCTCTTTGACATAACTTGATGTTTTAATTTTGAAATAACATGTTTCAATCAAGTAACCCAATCAAATAAGACTTCACTTCCCATCATGCTTTGCAATGGGGCTGAATTCGGAGAGTAAATGTTTAAATAAAGAGCTATTTGATGCATTTTTAACAAGATGAGAAAATGGAGAGACTCTTTAATGATTAATGTTTTGTTATGTTAGTGTTTTGGAGGTTACCATTGTGGTGAAGTGTAGAGCATGTGCTTGGGGTGAAGACCTGCTAATAACAATTAAAGTTGTTTTAATAATAAAAAAAACAACTACTTTGGGCATGCCATGGATGTAACAAAACCATTTTCTGGCTAGCCAATAAGACCTTGTAAAAGGTTTTGTAAATGTTGTAAAAATAGTATTTCACTAAATAAAAATAATCTATTCAACTGGATTACTTGTTTTGTTTTGTTTTTATATTCATTTTAGAATAATTAAATTGAATATTTTGTGGACAAAATTAAGAATGTTAACCTGATTTAACTAAATGGCATTGAATTAACCTTACGTAAAAAACTAAAGTTTACTGAAATAAACAATGTTCATTAAAATCAACATAACCCAATTACGTGGAACCTGTTGACATAAAAAAATTAAGTAAATCCAACGTATCATTTTTTTGAGTGTATATATTCCCTAGACATTCTATACAAAGCCGATTTCACACATTCCTGGTAACATATATAAATAATGGAAATTAATTTTGAATGTATATATTGCATATGTGTATGACAACATGATTGCCCACTCAGTCACACATGTAGATGCAAATTTGAGGTTGTGGGCTGGGCAATCACACAATCAAAACTGGTCTCTGCCTACAGCGTTGTGACATTTAATCCCACTAGACACAAGACAGCAGGTTGGGAGTGATATGACACTGACCCATGGGTCATGAACCGGACCTGAAAGGGCAGATGCCAAGGTCACATAAGCATTCCCCTTCCCCTCTACAGACGGCATCCAATTACTCCCTTAAATCAATGTATCAAATGACGTCCCGAAATCAATAATCTTCAAGGTGATCCTTCAAAAAATGCACAGTTTGCTGACCCGAGCCTGCCTCTGATCTCCAATCCACTCGTGCTGCGGCGGGTCAGACCCCTTACCTTGACCCCCGCATAGGTAATGCACCGTAAGCCATCAACCCAATGCTAAAGTGCGTCACCCTTCCACCCCCCGTGAGATTGCATCCCCTCTTAACCGAACATCATCCTCACACCCCGGAGACAAGGACCGTTCACCAGCGTTCTCTATTGAGCAGAAAAGTAATTGCCTTTCTTTTGTTTGTTTATGCACTTTCTATTTGTTATTTAGCATGGACAGTAAAGGCAGCTCTTAGAGTGAAAATGAGTTTTATGTAAGGAGTAATAACCTAAATGGATTTCCTCAGTAGCAGGAAGCCCCATGGCTATTTATCTTCTCCCTCCACTAATTATTCATTACAGCTCAGCCAGAGGAAACTCACAAAAACACACAGTCAGATAACGGCGCCGAAGCGCTCGCAAAATTACTTTCTGCTTTCGCCTCTTAAAAGATTCTCGCACTTCAATGCTTTTCATTCCAGCAGAGCTTCTGGAGGAGATGCCCACCGCAAGCAGCTGATAGCTGGGAAAATATTCAGAAACACTGATTTGTAAATGCACAAACAGCATCCAGGAGAAAGAAATGAACTAAATGGTTTTCATCACGGGAGGAGTTTGAACCTGTGCATCTCTGAGTGAGCCTGTGGTGCGCTAAAGCATTTGCGTGTTCTATAATCACTGCCGTCCACCACGTTTTAACAAATCCCAAGCTGATGACTACTTACTGTTGACCTCTCATATTCATAATTACCCTTCACCTTTACCTGACTGATGTCACAGCAGTGACATTTGTGTCCAGTCATGCCCTTCAGTGTGACACACTCTCTAATCACACGGGCCCCGACTCATCACACAAACCTATCAGCTCACTGCAGGATAGCTGACATGCTGACAAAAACACAATGGAAGCTAAGCACTGTGAGGTAACAGATGGAGAAACTGACACATCTCACTGCCAAAAAAAAAAAAAAAAAAAAAAGAAGAGCAATCACGTGGTCATGTTTCTAATTTTTAATCTTTTAAATGTGATTGGAAGTTTGGAAACATTAAAATGATTGAAAAATCATTTAGGTGAAATGGCATTGTGATGAGTAATACTGGCTTTTGAATTGTAAAATATGTTAGTGAATTAAAATTGCCACTATAAAAATGTTAATTTGTTAACTTACCATGTACAAGTAAGTACATCTAATTTTACTGTAAAGAAAATACACTAATATAAACAGAAGTTAGGGGTCAGTAAGATAAGTAAGTAAAACTCAAATCAAATCAATTTTTAATATAAAATATATATTTTAAAATGTAATATATTCTAAAGCCTTCCAGTTTTCAGTGTCACAAATCCAGTGACCCTTCAAAAATCATTCTAAGATGCTGATTTGGAGCTCAAGAAACATTTATCATAATTTATTAATGTTGAAAAAAGTGCTGCTTAACATTTTTGTGGAAACCAAGAAAACATTTTCAGGACTCTTTGCGGATTAGAATAAACAGCATTTATTTTAAATAGTTTTTTATTTAATTTTTTGTAACAGTGTAAAATAAAAAAATTTTCAAAGAAAAAACTAATATTACTGACCCAAAACTTTTGAATTGTAATATATCCATATATAGGATAAAAACGTTAAAAAAAAGAAAAAAAAAGAAAATACAAATAAAAATGCATATATGCTTTTTCGAAAATGAAATGCTTTATACATACATATTTACATACTGTATACATGAAACGACGTTCCATCACACATCCTGCATTATTATCAGTACATTTCACAGAAGATAGTCGCCAAAATGCAATTGTGTAAAGCTTGTAACAGCAAGCATTACTATTTATTTTTTACAAATACAGCAGCAAGTTTTTTTTGCAACATCAACCTCAAAAGACAGTCTGCATGAAGCATACTTGTATAGCCTGTTGAAATTACAGCTGGTTAAGACATAATACTCTGCTCTACAGTTCATGTCTTAATTTTAGAAGGACAACAAAAGCAAGTGACTCTTATTTCATTTCAATGAACGTTCCAACTGGATTAGGGAAACATTGCACCAGATATCTGAGCAGAACAGCCTGACCTTGTGTCCACTGCAGAAGACATGCAAACAGTGATGAGAAACGTCTGTGGTAAGACTGCCATCTAGTGTAAAAGACCGTCTGATACACAACCTGAACCTCTGGACTCTTAGCAAGCTAACATTGATAGCCAAGCCAAATCGATTTCACTGCTTGCTCAAATATATACATTTTTAGCAACACCGACTTTACCTTCAGAGGAATGTTGTGGTAAAATTCTACTCTGTGCTTTTTGAGACTGTGTGAATGGAGGCAACATTCTGAATAAACAATACCAGTTACGCCTAATTAATTTGACAAGAGATTAATACACACTCAAGACAACAAAAACAAATGGCTGCTGCTCCCTGGGTCTACTTAACCAACAAAGAGCCAAGCAAATAATTTATGTGAAGGAACAGGTTTTACAAAGTCAATAGAGTGCAGGTGTAACAGAGCAATAACCCTGCGACACAAGCCCAAAGCCCTCCAGAGACAAACCAATAATGAACAAAAACGAAAACAAGAATTCATTACCCATTTTCTTTCAGGCTATAATTCTATAATTTGCAACAAATGAATGAGTATTTTATTCTGTCTTCTGAATAGGCCACAGAGGGCAGATCTGATGACCTGAATGCCTCGGAAAAATGTCACTAAACGCATGCTTCACACACTTATTCAGACAAAACATTCTTGTTACAGTGAATTTTACATGTGCACAACACAACCTACAATACATAAACTGGTGGTCAAAAGCATAGAATTAAATTTGTTTAATGGTTTTGAAAAAAAAATCTCTTCTGCTCACCAATGGTGAATTTATTAGATCAAAAATTCAATAAAACTGTAATATTGGCCTACATTTTAAAATAACTTTTCTATTGTAATAGCCTATTTTAAAGGAGTCATGAACTGCACTGTTTTATGTTCCTGGGGTGCACTTATAATGTTGTATGATGTATGATTTTAACATCAAGAATTGTCATAATTTAGAAATAAAAGGCATTTTTCCTACCCTGATTTTAGCCCTCTGTTTGAAGGGGCGTGTCTGCTGTGAGACTTCAGTGTAAACACCCACTGCTGTGATTGGTTAATATCTTTGCATATGTGGAACTCTCTCGTAAACTTTAAGCACGTTTTTACTATTACAGCTCTCAAACTTTACACTGCGGTTAACCTCGGGTTATCAGTATTTGCACCGCACTTTTTACCCTGGCTTATTAAACCTTTCGCGGGGTTAACTCCGCATTGCGGTGCCAAACTTGTACAGTGTGAAATGATGCAGTGTTATAAAAGATATATTTTTCATATTCTGTGTGGTGGTCAGTTCACAGCAGTGACAAAAATCATCTTTTTTACCTTTTATACATTTATTTTTTAAACCTAATTATGTGCATGCATGATCTTTTGTGTCAATTTCATAAATGTAATAAAAATGTATTATAATAAGACACAATAGGGCTGTTACCAATCAAATTTAATAAGTATCAACAAAATTCATCTTTGCAGTGCAGATGAAACACAGAAGCTGCATCAGAAGTGGCATTGAGCCAATGGAGGCCTTTCAGAGCCATCAGATTTCAACTAAAATATCTTCATTTGTGTTCTGAAGATGAAAGGAGGTCTTACGGGTGTCGAACGACATGAGGGTGAGTAATTAATGACAGAATTTTCATTTTTGGGTGAACTAACCCTTTAATCTATGGCTGAATCCGAAATCGCCCCCAATACCCTCAAATAGTGCATTATTTGAGGGGACAGCCATTTGTAGTGGTGTCCGAAACCATAGTGGATGTTGTTGACTGCACTTATTCAATCCCACATTGCACCGCAATAACAGCCGATGTAAACTCAATGGCTGTCCAAATTTACACACTCGTTTTCCTTCACTCCTTCAAGTGAACTATATTAGTGGACTAACGTAGTGAATAGGGAATGAGGGTTTAGTGGGCGATTTCGGATTCAGCCTCTCTTAGTCTGTGAATCATTGATTCCACAGATTCGTTCAAAAAGCTGATTCAGTCAGTAAGAAAACACTGCCGTGTTTTGCTCAGAGACTCAAATACGAAATAGAGCAAAAACAGGCAATATGGAGTCTAAAATGTTAGTCACTTAGTATTAACTTCTTGTTTAGTAAACGTGCATAAAATCAATATCACATTTGTTATCATGCTGATACCTGGAGAGAAACTGCACTCTTTAGCCCTATTCGGACGGTAATTGTTTGGGGTCGTAAGGTATTTTCATCATTTACAGGGTCTTATGTTAGTCAGTGATTTTATTGCCGTCCGAATCCAGAATGTCAGTGTTTTATATATATATGGATACTATTTTATGTTTTTGCAAGAAGTCTCTTATGCTCATCAAGCATTTATTTAATTAAAAAAAAAAAAAAACAGAAAAAAAGCAGTAGCCTATTAATCAAAGAATCTTGAAAAGAGTATCACAGCAGGTTATAAAAAATATTAAGCATTAATTGTTTCCAACATTGACATTAAATCGTCATATTAGAATGATTTCTGAAGGATCATGTGACACTGAAGACTGGAGTAATGATGATAAATTCAGCTTTGATCACAGGAATATATATTTTAAAATTATATTTTAAAGTATATTAAAATAGAAAACCATTATTTTAATAATAATGTTTTTGATCAAATAAATGCAGGCTTGATGAGCATAAGAGACTTCTTTCATAATGCTGCGTAATTATCAAAAATGGTAATATAATAAAGTCCTTTCACGTCACCATTTCGCCAGCCTACACTTCACATAATAGGCCTATAGGTGCCGGTGGCACTTGGGCTTCATTAACATTGATAGTTTCAACAAACAGTAAACGGTGTATCAATATACATTAATACAAGTGAATTTAACACTAGCTACCATTAATGCGACTTTTGGTGCTGCATGGTTTTGTGCAGTGCTTTTCGTCAGCGATGCAATTTGATTTATAAAATGAGGCAAACCGCAGGAAATCGTTCCACAAACGTTAGTTCGTCTGTCCATGTAATTTTCAACCGATTTATGAATAAGAACAGAAAATTACCGCTCCGCTTCACATCGCCCAATGGAATTTGAACTTGTTTTGCCAGATCACGATTCGTTGGTGTATTATACATGACAAACAGGCATTGATGAATTATGTATTATTTTAAAATATATAATTTTTTTATTAAATTGACACATTAGCTTTGATTATTGCTGAAAAAAAATGTGTTTATTTTTTCCCCCGTAAAGCCACAGACACTCTCTGAAAGAACCATGTATGGCTCTCGAGCCGTTTCTGAACAGACTGTGGAAAATCAGCCAGTCAATCAAAATGCACGCAACCCATAGCAACGCGTTATGGCAACGCCTCAGAACGACTGATATGTAAATAACAGAAATGTTCAGACTTTTGAGCCGTTCGTTACCATTGTACATATTGTCATGTTATTATAAGTGAAATATATTTAGTTTTATTGACCACAATATTATCATTGATATTTGTCTGAGAGGGGCACTTTTGATTAATTTTGAAAAAGGGCAGGGGCTCGAGCACCCAAAGCCCCCCACTCTCTCTCTCTGTGTGAAGGATATACTTGTATAATATCAGATCACACATCGTTAAAACAACAATTACGATATTATCACACACCCCTACTGGCCAGTAGCCACAGATCAGGCATTAGAATTAACATGGTTACTTAGATGTTGTTGCATTACTGTCAAGTCCATATCGTAAAAGTCTGTTTGCAAAGCCTGCACCGAAATTGCGACTGATTTACCAAAGAATCCACAGTAAAATGTACCGAATACAAATAAATAATGCTCAACTGAGACATTCACATTGTTGCAAATAAATAACCACATTCCTAGCATTAGGATCCTTTGTAAGGTAATGTTATTTTTAGTCTAGTGATCCTCTATCAATCTTCTCTCCTCGTAATCTCACTAACATGCCAGTGGGCGGGGCCAAAGTTGCAATGATGAAGTAGGTGTTGGCTGTGTTCGAAATCGCCCCCTATACTCTCATTCACTATTCCCTACATTACTCCACTAGTACAGTCCACTTGAAGGAGTGAAAACGAATCTATTCGAAAGACGTGTTTATCAATCATTTTTACTTTAATACAGACATGTTTTGTTTTTTGTTTTTTAATATGACAACAATAACGTAACCCATAGAGAGATCACACTGTCAGAGAGTTTGCGAATATTCACACATAATTTATACATATAAATATACATATATACATACGACATGATTTCAAACATTTTAAAAGAGAACAATACATCATAGTGTTTTTTTTTTTTTTTTATCAAATAAATGCTTTGGTAAGCAGAAGAGACTTTCAAAAACACACAAAAAAAATCTAAATTATTCCTAAATTTTGACCACCATTATATAAGGGATATTACAGCACCAAATCCAATAACTCAAGATCTCAGAGCACATGTAGCCGCCAGGTTATGTCATAGCAGTGTTCAAAGAATTGCCACTGGGGATTTTTTTTCTCTCATTCCATCAGACAATACAATGCCTGCTTCTCCTCCAGCAATGTCTGGTTTCTGGTTACTGCACTCACAAGCAGTTTCAGGCTTATTTACTAAGGAACTGATTGTACCGAAATTAAAAATAGATTGATTTTCAAACTGGACAATTATAGCTGTTACCTATTAAATCAAGTTCTCTCATGAACAATTACCTCATATTACCGCTGCATCCAAAAACACTCACCTCAGAGACAGTGAAGGCTGATATCAGACAGCTAGAGGTCAATATACCGTGTCTGCAGATTCATCAAACCCATAATTAGATAGGCCTAGAAAAAATGGGAATGCAAGATTAACAACATTTTAAATATTTGTGGCACATTTGATGGCATTTTTGCAACAAGCCCCAGTCAGGGTTGTTGTCGTTAACTAAAACTTAAACAAAACAAAAAAATATGTTTAGACAAAATCAAAACCTTTAGACAAAATCTAAAAATAAAATATTGTGTTTTATGTTGAGTATCATATTTGATACATCAGACTTTTATGGCCCTAATATGGAGCTCATATTCAAGGAGGGGAAAACGCCTCAATTTTATTCAGATGCCCAGCAGATGGTGCTACAGATCAGTCTCGTTGCAAATTCATACCTAATACAAATAAAAAATTTTTTAAAAAATCTATAAATGATACAACAGAAGGAAACAGTATATACACAATAAGATAAACGATACAATTTACTTTTGTTCATAGATGCTCTATATTTAACCTGTCATTTGATATATCCTCCCCTATTATATTCACAAGAGAAATTGCTAGATTTAACATGTAAAAAAACAGAATAATGCTAGCCTATATTGTATGTAAATGTATTTTATATGAATTAAGTAAGAGGACATGTACAGAGTCCTGCTCCGTGAAGCTAGAGTGGGTTAAGAGTTGACAAATCCATATAAATCCAACCTGGTTTAGATCAGGGAGGTTCAACGGGCTCACAACGCTCGGTATAAACTTTCTCTGTCAGCTCAGCCTCAGGTTAAATCCACAGTTTGCGATTAACTCCGAACCGAAGCGCGTGCACCCGCGTGTGACACGTGTCAGTTTGCTGTTTTTTTTTCTCTATGTTGTTGTTGTTTTTTACTTGCTATTTTTTTAAGATATGTGATATCTGTCCTTTGGCGCATTCTTGTTGTAGGCCTATGCTGAAACCAGCTATTTGAATCATTTGTTTCAATATAGGAGCGTCAGTTTGATTCACTTCTCGCGAGAGAACACCGGCGCAATTCACTTATCTGCTAAAGATCATTATGAACCAAATACATATCATGAAATTAAATGCATTCACAAGGCAGGAGTAAACACTGCTGCTGCAGCAAAAGTTTGAGAAGGCAGTTGAAATAAAATATCTGACTAAATCAATGCAAATTAATAATAAAAAACAGGCCTTATAATTGATAGTTTCACAAAGAGCGCAAAAGAATACACATTTGCTTAATCAGTTTAAAAGCTTATATATTAAAGCTTGCATTTATAGTTATGTTATATATAGATAATATATATAATCATACCATTTTAAATTTTATTATATATAAAAAATTAGCTATTTAATTTACAATTAATCATTAAATTAATATATAAATCCAAAAATTACAAATTATATTAATTGTAAATTCATATAATAATTACGTGAATATATTGTATTAATTATACATAGTTACAATTCCTAATATAATATAATATAAATATAATAAATAATTTTCAGCAAAATATGGGCAATTGTGTCTCTAAATTTCTTTCACTCTAAACTGCTTTAATTTGGAGTGAGAGATACAGGGGAGCTGCGTTATTGCATCAGATACATGTCACTCTACTCACAGCTGATTGGTCTAGTTTTGGTCTGCGTCTGCGATCTCTAACCTAGAATAAAACCTGCTCCGGAGCAGGTTAGCCCTGTAGCTTAAGTTACCATGGCAATGAAACCCACTAAAAACCAATCCAACTTCTTGAGCCCGAAAAACGTCTCGGTTACGTATGTAAACTTGGTTCCCTGAGTAAGGAATGAGATGCTGCAAGCCTTCACTATGGGAACACCCGCGGTGTGACAAATGTCTGAAGCTCTTATACCATCACACCATCTTATTGGCTAGTAGCGCTTAGCACCGTCATGTATACTTCATATCAACATGTTACACGCTATTTCATCAGATTTCCAAAACAAAGGAAGCTACTCATCGAAGGTAAGGCAATGGCTGCCGTTGCAGCGTCTTGTTCCCTACTTGGGGAACCAAGATTACATACGTAAACAAGACATTTTCTTTCATAGGTTCACTCAACGCTGCGAGCCGTTGCTATGGGAACGACATACCATAATACCTTCATATACCTGAGAGTAGCTGGAAGACTGGGGAAAGCGTCCGGTCAAGCAGACAAAACCTGGGAGCCAGGAGCCAGGAGCCATCCTCATGTCCAGACCGTAGAACTTGATAAAGTAACCCTCTACAATGCGAGTAAAACACTCACATATGCGAGTAAATCGTCACTCTGGGCGATTAAATACTATCTATCATTAGCCATTGGCTAATAAATTCTCAGATTTTACTTGCCTGTGTGTTAGTTAGATGCTAAGAATAAATTTAGCATAAATATATTTTTACCTGCTGAACACTCTGAATGAGCGCTTGAGAGTTTCGCTCTCGTCAAGCGATCTATACGGTTTCAAATCAGCTCATACCGTAAACTCTGTGTAAAGAACTCATAAACCGCAAAAAAATATGAACGACGTGACTTCATTGCCTTCCGCTGACCAGAGTTGAAGCTTAATTTCGTAGGCTTTTTTCCATCTTGGGACCGAGTCTGCGCAGTAGCGCGCTAGAGAGCAGGAAGTAGAGGCTCGATTATCAAAAGCCCGCCCACACTCTCACAGAGGCAGAACAATTCATTATGTTGGTGTGAAATAAACAGTTATGGAAATGTGGAAATTAAAGCTAAAGCTCCAATCTCCTCCCAAAAATCCAGAAAAAAGTGTTAGTACCTCAGTGACAACTTCACTCAGAGAAGCCGTCAATCTCAGTTGTCAATTATGACGTCACACCCCCTGTTTTTATAGTATCAAATAACTAACTAAAACTAAACTTATTTAAAAAACGAACACTTGAAATGAAATCATCGTGATAAAAACTGCCTAAAATGGCAGAAACCATCTTTAGGAAACAATTATTTGAAGTGTAATTTAATTGTTTAGTGTGTCTCTCCCATTCTAATACATGGAGAGGTGGGGGTTATGAGCTATACTGGGACCAACCACAGGGGGGGCGATCGAGGCGCGGAGGCTTCAGTTTCTGAGAGGAGTGCTGCAGGCTTGGAAGAACTCTGTCGCTTTGCTGAGCGTGTTTCTCACACGCGCACGCGAGAGAGTCTTAAACACCGCGCAAAATCGACGCACTACATGTTAACAATATTCTTTGTTGTATTTTCCTGTCAAAATAACGGAGTTCATTTGGAATTATTCAGCTTTTAAGAACTAGCAGAAGATATGCAGTTTTTTCCGGTAGTGGGCGGAACTAATGCGCAAACGGCAATCTCATTGGCTGGCGCTCATTTTTTTCTGTCCCTGTTTTGATTTCAGCAATGCTGTCAACGTGATTAATATTCATGAACCCAGCAGCTCATCAATCCTCAGTGCGTTGTATATTGTTATTAGTAGTAGAATTAGTAGTAGTATTATCATCTTTTAATAATATAATCACTTTATCTATTTTTTTAAAGAAACACCACCAATATCTTAAGCACCACCATAAGTCCAAAGTTCAGTTAAATGACAAATATGCATTCATACATGGTTACCAACAGCTTTAGTTCTAATTACTAAAGTTCTATCATTAAATAGTGCTTGATTATAATAATATCATAAAATAGTCTAATGCTTGATTAACTGATGTTAAAGGGTTAGTTCACCCAAAAATGAAAATTCTGTCATTAATTACTCACCCTCATGTCGTTCGACACCCGTAAGACCTCCGTTCATATTCGGAACACAAATGAAGATATTTTTGTTGAAAACTGATGGATGAGAAAGGCTTCAGATAGGCCTCCATTGGCATTCAGTACATTAATACTCCAAAGACGCATAAAAGGCACTTAAAACGTCGTTACAAAGTCCATCTCACCACAGTGACTCTACAATAATTTTACGATGCGACGACAATAGTTTTTGTGCGCAAAAAAAAAATCTAAATAACACCTTTATCCAACTTGTTATTGTCTTCCGTGTGTGCCTCCACGACACATGCGCAAGAATATGACGCAGATCCGGCGCTCGGACACATGACCCAGAAGCGATTTGTTTACAAGCAGAGGAAGACGCGTGTATCTAAGCTGTTGGATTCTACATTGATCGTGCTTTAGGTCTCAGCGTAGTTCTCAAAATGGGGTTTAAGTGTGCATTTCATGGATTCCCGAACGCTGGCGCTACGTCATATTCTCGCGCATGCGTTGTGGAGGCACACACGGAAGACAATAACAAGTTGGATAAAGGTGTTATTTAGATTTTTTTTTGCGCACAAAAACTATTGTCGTCGCATCGTAAAATTATTGTAGAGTCACTGTGGTGAGATGGACTTTGTAACGACGTTTTAAGTGCCTTTTATGGGTCTTGGGAGTATTAATGTACTGAATGCCAATGGAGGCCTATCTGAAGCCTTTCTCAGCCTTTCTTACGGGTGTCGAACGACATGAGGGTGAGTAATTAATGACAGAATTTTCATTTTTGGGTGAACTAACCCTTTAAGCGTGTACGTTCAGATATTTAAAAAGCTGTGCCATTTTACAAAGATATTGATACATTTGGTGGATATATATATATAATAAAGTATATCAGTCTGGCGACTAAACAAAAAAAATTACTAGCCAATGGTGATTCTATTGCCAAGGTGTGCAAACTGTGCATAGAGGGTTGGAGAGGACCATCCAGTCGCAACACAAATATCCTCCAGGGAAGAGCCTGAGAGCCTGAGAAGCCATTCCTCTGGTGGAGTGAGCACCTTGAATACGGTGCATGATGTTAATGTTGTTGTGCCTCTAAGATAACCACTTCTATGGTGCACGCTGTTTGTATGTGAGCACGCACACGCATTTTTGAGTGTGACGAGAGAGATGACTGCTCTACGGCCGACTGGTGCTTCAGTTTATTAATGTTACTTTTCCCCTTTGATTTTGTAACGTTTTTCAGAGTGTTTATTTTCCATTTTCCCCTCACTCTTTTTACATGTATGGGAAGAGTGTACTCTTTTGTGCGAACCCTTTATAAAGACTCGTGGGACTACCAGTTCATTTGACCAGTGTCGTTCTTCTCGCCTCCTGTTTCTTTTGTTTTTCATCTGGGCAGATTTCACCCTCTGGTAGACGTTACAACACCTTAGGGATGAAACGGTATGGAAATTTAACATCACGATTATAGTGATCCAAATTATCACGGTTATCAATATTATCACGGTTTTGTTCAAACGAGATGAAAGTGTTCAAAAAGAACAGATGCACTCACTTAAAACATTTCAACAAGTTTTATATTTGAAAATCAACAAACAACAAATAATTAAAGCAGCTCTATGCACTTTTTTAAGCTAGATTCTGTGGGATTTCCTTCCTTAATGGCCGTCGTCAATAGCAACGCATAAATAATAATAATTTGTCGTAAATATAATCTCTAATATTATCTCTGTAAATATATTCTCATGCAATATTCTCATCAGTGTTCAGCAATGATGCATTTAAATCTAGCATATTTTGTGTAAGAGCCCAAACAGTATACTAGTGAAATAATGCATATCCATATTTCCATATGATTTGACAGTTTATTTTATTAAATATCAAAATGTGTGCATCATACCTGACACCTAAATGATCACTTTACAGTCAGTTTTATGACTGTCATTCTCTTCAAATGCTATTGAAGTTTGAAACGTGTATAACGTTACCAATGTTGTATGTAACTTTAGAGACGGTCTCTAAATTCGCCAGCGTTATGCCAGTCATATCAGATGCGCTGTGGTTCTGCTGTGTTTTTTTAAACCATTTTCGCTGCTGAAATAGAACAGAAACAGTCAACCACGGTATGATGAGTGAATCTCCTGCATACATTACACGTTTAAATCTGCTCTGAGTGTAGATTTCAGAAAGTGAGAGTGGCGCGCGCTCTGAACAGACTCCAGCTAATCTGAACGCCTCTGATTATGAGACATTGCATTCATAAACTCAATAGAAACACGTGTGAATGGTTATAATGCGCAACGCGATTATAACAGATGGCTTTTGAGAAGACTATAATAAGTTCAACAGCCAGAGTGGCAATAGTGTGCAGCCGAAATAACGTTACACCCGCAAATGGCGGTTGTTAATGTCAAGCCCTGATTATTATCCCTTAAATGTCACCCTAGTCTTGTCTGAATTTGTTCGTTCGCTTCACGTTATAATTTGCCAGACGTAGTTTTGGTATTGAGGTAAAAGTCCACTTGCCTTGCGTTCGTAGTTTTGAAGTGTTCCCCCAATTGCAGTGAGTTTCTTCTGGCATGTTCTGCAGACAAGGTGACCATCTTAGATTAAGTTTCCCTCAGGACTTTTGTAAAAGCCAAAATATGACCACACCTCAGATTTGGTCCTTTTAGAAGTCTGAACAATCCCCCGAGTGCTGTCACTGCCTTCTGCCATTTATTCTCATTCAAAAAACAGCGGTGCACTGCGCCAGACTGACGCTGACTGGACAAGATTTACAGCGAGTTTTCACAACCGTGATAATCACACGCGGTTTTAATGATAATAAAATTGTATACGATATTACTAACCGACCGTCACTAAATTTTATCGTGGTTTATCGTGAAACCGGTAATCGTTTCATCCCTACAACACCTAGAGGCAATGTCAAGTCATGCGCCTCATATAGGCCGCAGAAATAGCCTCGATCACCCATTGAGACATTCTCAGTTTGGTCACAGCTCCTCCTTTGTTTTTACCGCCAAAACACACAAACAATTGTTCTGATCTACACCACTGGGATGAACAGTCGACATAGATCTTCAATGCCCTCACCGGACAGAGGCCAAGAGGCTGCACATCAATCCCAGTAAATATATCTCTTCTATAGCCCCTTTCTCTAAGAGTGACCAAATCTCCTGTCCCCACGCCAAGGCTTTCCAGGTACGCACTGTTGTGGGAAGGACCCCCTTGGAAAGAGGATGGCCTTTCCGGAATTGGATGGTGTAACCGTGTCAAATGGTGTGTAACACCCATTGCGATACTCTGGGCAGGCCACGTGGCCTTGCGGAAGTACTCCGCTAGGGGTGTTAATCGCTCTACTTTTGAACCTTGCTGAACTGCCAGTGCCAATACATTCCCTGATGGCAGAAAGCATCTGGCATCTATGGAAACAGGAAGCACATGTGAAGCTAATACTTAGTGTCATAGACTGTTCTACCTGCGTAGGGCCCCGAGGCACTGTGGGAACCTCTAACAGAGTGAGCTGTCCAATCACCCGATCGGGCTGGTAGTTTGAACGCCGTCATAAACGGGCCACATGACCCTAGGGCTTTTTTCCGAACTCCAAAGGATGGTGATGCTAGGTTATGGCTCACTACGCTGTACCTCACGGGGGCACTGTAGAGAGGACCAGAGAAATCAGTGGCCACGGGATTAGTAATGAGTGCCAAAAATGGCTGCTTCCACGACTTCGAAACAACAACAACAACAACAACAACAACCTTTATTTATAAAGCACATTTAAAGGGTTAGTTCACCCAAAAATGAAAATTCTGTCATTAATTACTTACCCTCATGTCGTTCGACACCCGTCAGACCTCTGTTCATCTTCGGAACAGAAATTAAGATATTTTAGTTGAAATCTGATGGCTCTGAAAGTCCTCCATTTGCTCAATGGTACTCTACACTCTCAAGACCCTTAAAAGGTACTAAAGACGTCGTTACAAAGTCCATCTCACTACAGTGGTTCTAAAATAACTTTATGAATCGGCGACAATAGTTTTTGTGCGCAAAAAAACCCCTAAATAACGTCTTACATAGTGATGACGATTTCAAAACAAAGCATCATGAAGCTTCGAAGCGTTATGAATCACTGAGCCGAATGATGATTCGGATCGCGTGTCAAACCGCCAAACTGCTGAAATTTGGCGATTCAAACCGCTGAATCGACTCAGTGATTCATAACGCTTCGAAGCTTCATGATGCTTTGTTTTGAAATCGTCATCACTATGTAAGTCGTTATTTAGGGTTTTTTTGCGCACAAAAACTATTGTCGCCGATTCATAAAGTTATTTTAGAACCACTGTAGTGAGATGGACTTTGTAACGACGTCTTTAGTACCTTTTAAGGGTCTTGAGAGTGTAGAGTACCATTGAGCAAATGGAGGACTTTCAGAGCCATCAGATTTCAACTAAAATATCTTAATTTCTGTTCCGAAGATGAACGGAGGTCTGACGGGTGTCGAACGACATGAGGGTAAGTAATTAATGACAGAATTTTCATTTTTGGGTGAACTAACCCTTTAAACACAATATGGATTGATCCAAAGTGCTGTACAGAGTACAAAGCAGACATATACAAAAATAATTACAGGTTTTCAAACGCTAAAGAATAAAAATACGATTTAAGAGTAGGTTTAAAAATGTCCAATGAATGAGCAGACCTCACATGATAGGTGAGACCATTCCAAAGCTTGGGCCCAGCCACAGAAAAGGCCCGATCACCCTTTGATTTATAGCGACACCGAGGCACAGTTAAGAGCAGGTAAGTAGACGATCTAAGTGCCCTAGCGGGACAATAAGGCACAAGAAGATCACTTATATACCTTGGTGCACGGCCAGACAACGCCTTATATATAAACATAAGGATTTAAAAATCAACTCTAAATTTAATGGGAAGCCAGTGAAGAGATGCTTAAATAGGGGAGATGTGCTCCCTCTTTTTAGACCCAGTCAGCAGTCTAGCAGCCGCATTTTGAACAACTTGCAATCGTGATACTGAAGACTGAGGGAGACTTGCTGAAGAATAAAGAGAGTTGCAATAATCTAATCATGATGTTACAAGTGCATGAATCACAACTTCTAAATCTTTGCTTGAAAGGAGATGCTTCAGTTTTGCAATAGATCTTAAATGGAAAAACTTCCTCTAATAACAGCACTAATTTGTTTATCAAAAAATAGTGAAGAGTCAAAGATCACTGTTTGTGTACATTTGATGAAAGAGGACCTAGCTGGGCTTCCAGAGCAGGGGAGGAATTTGCAGGGCAACCTAGAATTACAACCTCTGTTTTATCTTCATTAAGCTGCAAAAGTATTTGCCATCCACCTCTTGATGTCATTTACACATTTCAATAACACTTCATTTGAACCAGTGTCCAGCCTTACTGGTAGGTAAAACTGGGAATCGTCTGCATAATGAGGGCCATGGGAAGCATATAAAGGGAAAACAATAAAGGTCCTAAAATGGATCCCTGGGGCACACCACTCAAAACAGGTGCAGATGATTAGGAAAATTTCCCTAAATTTACAGAAAAAGTCCTATTCGCGAGGTACGAAGCAAACCATTGTAATACAGTGCCTTTGACACCTACCATACATTCTAGTCATTTAAGAAGGATGTTATGGTCAATGGTATCAAATGCTGCACTCAGGTCCAACAAGACCAGCACTACACAAGAGCCTGAATCCAGAGCAAGCAAAATATCATTAGTAACCCTCAACAGAGCTGACTCAGTGCTATGTAATGATCTAAACCCAGATTGGCACATTTACAAAATATTAAAAGAATCCAAATAAGTCTGAAGTTGTGAAAAAAACTACTTTCTACAAAAGCTTAGAGATGAAAGGCAGTTTAGAGAGAGTTCGATAGGTCGATAATTATTGCACATTTCCGCAGAGACTGTACAATTGCATGTTTAAAACTATCTGGAACAACACCTTTGGCTAAAGAGCTGTTAACTATAACTGTTACCATAGGACTAATGGTAGGAAAAACATCCTTAAACAGACGAGCTGAGATAATATCTAACTTAGAACCAGAACACTTCATAATAGAGATTCATTCTGCTAATTGAATTGGCGAAACAGGTTGAAAGTTAGACCTCAAGGTGGAGGTCTTGGAAAAAGGGGAGAGGCCTACTGGGCTGGGCTGCAGCTAGTCAAAAATCGGTCATCCAGTTTCGACTGGGCCTGAATTTGCGTGGGCTCGCTGCCCCATTCTAGCCCTAGCTTGTCTACAGAGCAAGTAATTACTTCCAACAACTCTTATATGACGGGGGAAATGCATGTCTCCGGTCCACTTGGAGGGAGAGAGAACTACATAATTCACCCATGAGCTCCTCAGAATCAGAGGCCACTGTAGACAGCACGTCATCATCAAACGGGCCACAACCAAAATAAATCGAGTCACAAGCTTCTGGGGTGAGAGAGAAAGGGAGAATATTCCGTCTGCTCACTCTCTATGTTCTCCAGCTCGTAATCGTCACCCCAAGCGTCCATCTCGTGTGGCGCCTCGGCAACTGCAGAAACGGAATGGGTGGGTGTTGATGGCACAGATGCACATTAAACTCTACAGTGGACACTAGTGCATCATCCTATACATTGCCACCAAGTGGCAAGCCTTTGTATGTGGACGGCCAGTGAGAAATGCCAAGTTGCTACGGAATATCAATCCATTCTATCCAAGGAGACTCTTGCAGTTAAGAAAAAAGTAACATCTAAGGAGAGACATATCATTGTTAAATTTTCTAAGTATTGATTTTAGATTGGGAGGAAATTCTGATTAATCATCTGTCCACATCATGCAACACTATATTTCAGCTACAATTCATACCATTACTATGACTGTTGAAAATACTTTTATAAGTAATCTGGTTACATAATGCATGTTACTTGTACTTTACTCGTTACATCAAAAAAGAAATCTGATTACATAATGCACGTTCCTTTTAATACATTAGTGCTTATTTCAGATGAGACTGAAAACACCAGGGCCCGTATTCATAAAGATTCTAAGAGTCCTCTCAGAAAACTCCTAATTTAGCTTAAAAACTTTTACGTAGGAGTCTTATCTTAAGAGCTATTTGGGACCAATCTGAGAGCAACTCTGAGCAAGGAAAATATAAAAACTTTTATCTTAGTGAAGAGGCGGGGCTGACCCCGTTGCTACGTATGGCACAGTCTTTTGAAGACTGTGATTGGTTGGTTGTCCAAAAAGGGGAAAAAAGGAGCGCTTTTAAGTATAGGGTCTATTCTAAGCCTTCACTTTGAAATTACAAGCGCAAATTGTCAGATTTTACCGTTCTCTCTCACTCACACAAACAAACACATTATATATATATGTATATAAATCCTTTCATTATTTACCATGCTGTTAATTTCCTATAAGGTATTTGATTGGCTTAGAATTATAAACATTGTTCCACTCTGTCCAATTACACTGATTGCAGGCATGTCTATTTAATTTGGTGGTTTGAAAGTTGGGTTTAATGCAACAAACATGATCCCTGCACGATCCAATCTATAGCGTATTATTAAGTCACTGTCATCCATTGTCTGCAACACATTTCTGAGATTTCCTCACATAGGCCTAAGCTAAATTTGTCCATTTTGAATATAATCGGAATTATCAGCTAATAGCCTAAGTGTAAATGTACTCTGGTAGAGTGGCGGGACTGTAAGCGTTATCTACATAGTCTGAGTTGGATTTCCACAGCGTTGTAGGCCTAACGTACCTTCACCGGCTGTAGAGAACGATTGAATCACGCCACCATGTTCTGCTATCGAAGACATGATGTTCAACTTGTATGAAGTTGTTCTCTGGTTATTATGGTTGTCTGGAGGTTATCATAATTCATGCATGAAAGGTTTAACGTGCCATTTTTATTAGTCAGTAGCTAGCGGTATTGAGTTGCCACCGTACCAATCAACAGTTTATGGGGCAAATTCACCTGTCACTTGGTAGACGCTAGTCAAATTAGTGTTTTAGAACTAAATGAGAAAGTCTCACCAAGTGGTTAACCAACCTTATTTTACTCCTAAAACAAAAACAGCTACTCTAAAAGTCCATAAAAAATCCCGCGTGAACTGGTGGTGAAAATGCCTTCCGGTTTGGCCTATAAATTGCCGTCATAACCGAACAGCTGTTGTAATCTGCTCAGTAGGCCTACCTCTGTTTCTGTTGTTCATATATTTCACCACAAGGTGGAGATATTATCAAAGACAAAGCTAATGAGCGATTCACCTGTGAATCCACTGACCGTCTCCGTTTGTTTCCACATTCTACCATAAGAGGGCGACATACTCCTGCAGTGAAGGTCAGAATTTTGATGGCCAAATTCTGAAACAATTACAAGCTGAGGGAATTTCACAATGCTGATTGTCAATAGTGTTATTTGTATCGTTTTTAATTAATTTGTGTTAATTTTATTCTAGATTAGAATTGTAAAACTCTTTTGGTAGGCTATCTGTAACGATGACCATCTTATGTTTTATTTTAAACACAAAACAATTATGTTACAGTTTTATTTGTTTTATCATTTTGAAAATAATATTTTTTTAGAATAGGCCTAAATCTACAGCAATATCCATTAATTGCATCAATCCGTTGCATCAATTAAGGACAAATCAAAATATTAAATAGCCTAATAAGAAAAATAATAGCCTGTGCTGTTAACATTCCTGTCTGTTCTTGTCTTCCTGAATAGGAGTCAATTTAAAATAAAATCAAATTAGACAAACAACATTTGAGTTATTTTTGTGCAATAATTCAAACTAGCCTATATAAATAAATTTGTTTGATTGATTGGTATTAGCCTGCCCAATCTGAACACACACACACACACACAAATCTGACAAATAACATATTTCCCATGTATGCAGCATTATTTAATATTAAAATAGAAATGTTATTTTAAAATAAAATTTTAAAAAGCTAAAATTTAAATTACCACATGATTGTAATGCATTTTTAGCCTATTCTATATCGCGTTTTTATCTAGATGAAATGTGCTACATTTGATCGTTTAAAATAATTATTTTGTCTACGACCTTAAAAATAAACAACAAATTTATATAATTTAGCCTATTATTTCTTATAATTATGTTTTATTCGTTTTACAATGGCTACCAAAATGTAGTAATTATAAAATAAGTAAAAACGCTGAACTAAATTAAAACTGAGTCGGAAAAAAGTAATGGGGGCAGAGGAGTGAATCTCAAATTTATTGAAACACTATTTATGTAGGCTAAATATTAAACAGACCGAGAGAAGGGCATGTGTTTTCAAGCACCTCATCAAATGTGCATTATGAACATTGGAGTGCTCGGTTTCTCCGTTAAATGAAGGCACACTGTCAATCCTACACTGCTGTTTACACTGTTGTATCTGCGGGGAGAAAGTAAACACTTGAGCTCTGGCGAGGGGGATTATGTCTCCATGGCGTCGCGCTTCAAAGCTGCAGCGATATACTCTCCGCGTGCACGCGAAATACAGTGCTTTGAGACTGTCTCTGTTTAAAGGCTTTCAGAATCGTTTAAAAGGAGAGCTTAAAATATCATTTCTCTTTAGTGAGTGAGCCGATACGAAAAAACTTTAGACATATTGCTCTGAAATATTAAAAACTAAATTTTAAATATTTAGCTATTTCTTTTATAAAATAGCCTATAGCTAGGATTTATAAAGTAAAAGTTTTGTCAAATAAATTAATTGTCTGTTATTAATTTTGTTAAACATTACTATTGTTGATGTTGTAATTATGAAATTGTTTCTTATTGTTAAAGTTGGTTAGCTATGCAAATGTGCTTTTAACGAACTTAATAGACAAAACAAGCAAAACATAAGAATAAAATAACATTTATTTTTTGCAAAATTTACACAGAGAAATGTACACGTCGCAACGCAGCAATTTCATTCAACAAACAATCGTTTTACATCTTTTTTTAGATCCCATTTGATGATTTTTTTTTGTTGAGAAAATGACTTTGACAAATATGACTTTATCATCAAGAAATGCAATATAGGCTACATTACTTCGTCGTGTAACACAATAGATCAATCACGAAGGGAACACAAATGTCTACTTGAGCCAGTAACCATATTGAATCCAAAAGAACTTCTGAACCACCTGTGTTCTGTTGAATGAACATGGCACGTTTTTACAGATACTGAGCAGAAAAAAGATGGAATAATAGACGTTCCACAATAACAATAATGCTATAGAATAGTCCCTTTTTTTTCAAATGATGAAGCAAATTATTCTAGGAATCGCACTATCATCACACGGGGGCTTAATCCGTTTGGTAAATAATCTAAATGGATTGTAACAAACGTGAAGGATTTTAAAATACACAATTTACATTACTTGAAAATACTATGGTTACTCTGCTAAAGGTCTAAAATAATTCACCTCCGGCTAATTTTGCGCTGAGGCAGTGTCAGTAACGCCATCCCGCTGGAAGATGGGTAAAAACTACTTTAACCTTTACACGTAACCATTTTCTTTTTTGATTAATCACAAACTTCAAAGAAGCCACGACCACCAAACACATTTTTCTCCTGGTGATTAAACTAGACATATTTTATATACAGAAACACAAGGCCCCGAGTCTTTAGTGATGAGGAATCTTCAGGCCTGGGAGTCTTAAAAGACATGAAACACTTTTCTCTACATTTGGAAAACATGATCTCACGGTTTCTCTGGAGTGTTGTTGACCAGAGGACCGTAGAGTCCATTGGTGTAGCTCTGATCTTTATGCAAGAGAGTCCTGTCTCTGATCAAGTCACTGAAGGCATAGTCCATTGGCGGCCTGAAGCCCAATGTTGGCATCAGACCTGTGGTGGAGTACGGAGTCATGAAGGCCAGGCCTCTGCTGTGCGCCGAGTACGCCAGCCGGAGTGGGTTCAGGCCCAAATGTGTACTGAGAGGATACGTGCTCGGGTCGGAGCCGAAGTGTGGCGCGTTGGGCTGCAGAGGGGAAAAGGCCGATCTATTGCTGAGCGTCATGGTTCCGGGTAGCACAGGCCGCGGGGTGGAGGACATGTGTGGCTGCGCGCTCTGCAGCATCCGCTCCGCCGTCCAGGACTCGTCTGGGCCCTTGGCTTGGCCGCTGTTGTTGAGGATTTGCTCTATGGCCTGCACCACGTCTTTCCCGCATCCTTGAAGCACAAGCTCCAGGACGCTGCGCTTGTGGTTGGGGAAAACCCTAGTCAGGATGTCGATGGCGTTCATCTGTCGCGATGCTGCTGTGGAGGAGGGCGAGGGCTCCTGCTCGTCTTTATCCGTTTCCGAGCCGGAGTCAGAGCCCAGCGGACTGATGGAGCCTGGCGTCTCATCGCCGTCTTTTAATGGTTTGGGAATCGGGGAACTCACGATGGACTCTCGGTCACCGTTTTCCGAACCCGAGCCGTGACGCATATCTGGAGACGACATTCCTGGAACGGATTCGGTGTCTGTGGATACGGATTTTCCAGCCGCTTGCTGTGAGGTCAACGATCCTGATAAATGTGTCTTGGGGAATAACTCGAACTTTTGGATGTTGGATTCTCCTGAAATAGATTGATGCACGTCAATAATTGCCATAAAATGCACTAAAATGCTTATTTTTGAGAGTGAAAGAAATAGGACATGCTAAATATGCCATTTTTTGAAAATCAATTTCAATGGTACGTTCTTGAGTTGGATAGGTTATTTGGATTTTTAAAAAGTTTTTGATGTTTCATTAAAGGTTCTTAATAGGTGTATTCTTTTCTAGAGATGCATATATTCTGAATGGAACCTTTATTTTTACAAGTATAATTGATCCACTTACCAGAGTTTGTATCGTTGTTAACTTGGCCAAAGACCTCATAGTTTTGCCGGGGAGGTATGATGCCGTTGGCAGCGGCCAGGGCTAGACCCTCTGCTGTGCCATAGAGCAGCTGAAGTTCTCTCGCCTCGTTCTCCTCCTGCGCCTGCTGTCTGCGGAGCGCAACCTGGGCGGCCATGACGCGCTGTCTCTCGGCGATCAGAGTGCATTTGGCACACATGCAGTCCTTCCATCTGCAGTAGCGCTTATGCCCCTTCAGCGCAGACACCACCCCGTGATTCCTGCACCGGGCGCACTTGGGCGTTCGTGGATACTTTTCCGTAGCGCGAAGCAACAGCGGCGGGCCCCTCAAGAGGTTACTGGCCATGGAAACCGGTATGGAGGCGGCAGCGGCCGCGGCAGCAGCGGCAGCGGCGCCCGGATGAACCTGCGACCCTGCCTGGGAGACGGGTGGCATCTCTGAACGAAGATCCATATTCTCCGTATCAACAAACAGTCGATCGATAGGTTAAAATACGCGCGCAACCGAAGTCTTCGATCGGAGATGTTTCATAAGCATTGGGCACAATCGATACGCGGCGAATTTCTTCAGCTCAGCACTTGAAGAAGAACACAGCCCGAATGCCAACGTCCAAGAAGAGATCAGAAAATAGGCTACTTGCGATTGCTTGTGAAAGTCCAGTGAGATCTTCAACTTGTTGCGCGCAGTCCACAAGCAGCCCAAATAAACTGTTTCTTTTAGAAATGGAGCTTTCGTTTAACAAAAATAAAATCAATTTGTATAACACACAAATCCATCGAATGCAATGCGAGACTAACTTTAAACTCAACGATCAGCCAGAGACAGTCTGAGAGAGCAGAGTTTGCTGCTGGAGCCAGTGTGAGACACTAACTTCCTCGAGAGATCTTCAGTGGATACAGATCCCTCTCGATCTATTGTTGCGCCCACGTTTTCATTAGACAAATTTGACAACAATGTGGCGCCTGTCATTGGCCAAAGGGGGAAGGAGCGATCTGATTGGCTTGTCTCTTTTTCAACTGTGTCCACCTGCGTTCTTTTCTCAAATAACAAGCATCACGCAGAGCTAAAACATAAAACTTTTATCATTAGAAATTATTTACTAAAATACAGGCAATGGATCCTGTAAGACAATTGACTACTGCTTGCTAGCCTACTATATATAGTATTCTTTAAACGCATCGTTGAACGATTTGGAATTATTAACTTGCCATTTAGTCAATATAGCTATCGGTCAAAAACTTGATTTTCCAGACCTCGAATATCAAACAAATAATTTTTTTCTTTACACGTACATTTTAGATGAGTAACTCTTTTTTTAACTTTTGAAAGACAAGATTTTGTTTTAAAGGTTTGCTGTAGTGAAGAGCCAATTCCTCGTAGAATGACGTCAATATCGATAAGCGCAAACGGTAAGTTGTCAAGCTAGATTTTAAGGGCAATTCGTTGTTTGTAATTGTTTACTGTAAACATTGTTTCTTCGTCATGTGTAGCATTCATTTAGAACTTACCCTGAATTAAACACACGCTATGTTCAATGTGCTTGGCATTTCTATTTAAACAGGACATGGGGATATTTGATTGTAGCCTAATTATGTGAGCTAAATTAAATTAACATTATTTATGTACCGCTTAAATCTCGCATGGTTTAACGCGATAGAGGGAATAGCTGTCTTTGGAAGACTATCACTTCTGTTTCTCTGTATTGTGTTGAACATCTTCTACATAATTAAACCCCTATATTTGTACTTGGCATCGTATTGTTTATTGTAAGCGTTGTTCTTGTTGCTTGTTTTGATGCGTTTCGAATATTTCTCATATAGCTTAAATGGCTATTTGATTATTTTTCAACGCTCTTCATACTTTTAAAAGTCTACCGATTGATCAAAATACGAAAATCAGCAGACATTGCAATTAGTAGTAGTAGCAATTATTATTGAATATTACAGAATTAGACGTCATTTTATTGTATGATTCGAAAGCGAGGATTATTATAAAACTAGGCAGTTTTTAAAATGCCAATGAGATTCTTTTAGCTTATGTTTGCAATGTTTTAATTTTTCTATTCGTACAGTAGCATAGTTTTTGCAACAATAAACAATAGTCATCCAATATTTTAAGATTATTTTGTCATAATTAAAAAATGCTTTATAAGGTATTTTTGAGCACTTTAAAATGCCTTTTGAAATACGCACTTACTGAGTTTATTCTTACAGCCAATTCATTTATTTACGCACTAATTTTACACTGTTCCGTTTCTTTTAAAATATGAAAATACTGTTTATATATGTTCAAAATGAAATGTTGTTTATAGCACATCTGCTATAAAAGCAACACAGCCGAATATTACTATTCATTTTTCTTTCTGAATAATAAATCGCGATTTGTCAAAGAATTTAAAGCAGCTTTTTGTCGTCTCTCTCTCTCTCTCTCTCTTTGGTACCTGGACTTTGAATTTCACGCACTCTTCGATAAAATGATGTGGGCCTGCACTGTTTCCCTGTCGCTCGGTTTCCTATTGTTTACACACTCAATCACAGTAAGCAAATGCCATCTGTCCCCCCGCCGCTCTCATCTGCACCTTTAATTACCCAACCAGCACACTAATAGAGACGATATTAAACTAAAGCTTTCTGACATTCAAAGTCATTATCTCGGCAGCGATCTCACGCGACTGAAAATAGACATCCCGAGATCATTACAAAACCGCAAGCAGGCGTTGATTGTTCATAAACTGAGAGATGATGAAAGCACAACTCTGAACAATTGTGATCTTTGACAGATATGGGAAGAATAAGCAACGGAGCAATGCTAGTCACAACTCTCGGAATGCGACTATACAAGCAAATTGTACTCAATGCAAAACGATTAAGGTAGAATAGAACACCAACAAATGCATTAAAGCTCACAATCTCAATATTTGGGATTCACAATGAACTTATTTCCTTAAGTTCTTGAGAAAAAAAAAAGCCAGGCCAATACAACGATCCAAACAACTAATCTAAACTTTTAAAATCTCAGAACAACCACAGAGCAAAAAAGAGTTCTTCTCCAAGACCAAGAGGCAATGAAAACCCCTTCATTTTTAAGATTGTAGGCTACATTTACTAATTCTGTTCGTGCAGAACCTATATAGCTATTTTATAGTTTAAATAATGAAGCCGGCCCTCTACACACTTTTACTACTTGGAAAAAGAAAACCTCCCCATTGAATGGGCGTCTCTGTGAATTCCAATTAAATGCCCCCGGGCAATTAAAACTGACTGTGGGCACTTAGGAAATTCAACATTCTTTCAACAGTTCATCAGACCTATGCATCAAAAACCCATACAAGGCTTTCACTCCCTTTAGAATCCGCACCGCTGACTGAGTTTTACACCTTTTTAAAGCGGCACAAAAGAGATGCTTGACCCGACATATGTAACAGCATGTCTCTGTTCCTCCAGTACCCCGGAGCGCCATTGTAAGGATCTTTCTCTCCGCTGATACCCGGCCGGAGCGCGGCTGGACCCAAACTGCCTCCCCGAGGAACTCCTGCTGGAATGGTTTGAGTGCGCAGAGCGCAGCAGAGGTTAGAGTAGCAGATAAAAAGGGGAATGAGGGTGCCGAGCGCGCGGGTTTTTAGGAAAACCAGTGTATTTACACGCTTCATCTCGTCTCCAAGTCCTCATTAGGTTGTTAACCTCTTGTTCACATGAAAAGCTGCCGCGCCGCGCAGGACCCTTGAGCGCAGCAATGGCATTCCCCTAAAGGCACAGAACAAAGCGCTTAAAATAACTGCGTTAAAATAAGCTTTTATTGGCTTACTCGGGATGGACGCTCGATGCGGCTTGCTTTAGTTTAAAAATATATTATTTTCAATTATGAATTATTTAGCCTATAAGCAGGCTATTCATTTTTGTAGTGTATTTATTTTAATCCACGCACTTAAACAATCAGGCATATCATTTGGTGCACTTTTATTATAGCCTTATAAAACAAAATAGTGGCTATTACAAAACAAGTTCTATAATCTTCGTGGAAGGCGCTGTCTAATTAATTTCAAATCAAATGTACAAAAAAAATGGTTACACTTTATTTTAAGGTGTCTTTGTTACACTGTAATTATATATAATTTAAGGAATGAGTAATATTACTACATGTAGCCTATAGGGTACAGGTTTAGTTGCATGTAATTATGCACAATTTATAGTTATTGCTATAGTAACAATGACACTGTAAAATAAAGTTACCAAAAATATTTTCACGACTTATCAACATTTTTTCTTTTGTCAAATCAACTTCAGATAACATAATATTTTGAATTTCTGTTGATTAAACCATCTCATTCATTGTATTAACTAAATTCTATAACTTAACCAGGTTAGGCACTTACTTAAAAAAAAAAAAAGTTTAACCAACAATAATATTTTTTAACAGTGCATGGGTAAAATATAGTCTACATTATTTAGTCTATTCTGGTCTTTTTATTGTTAACCGAAAATGGTAAAACTTTAAAATGAGAAATGACTTTTATCAAGGCGTCCTAATGTAACTGACCATTTTAGAAATAAAAAAACAGCTTATTACTGTAATCTTACTGTATAGACGCACTTTCTACACCAATGATGCAATGACAGATGAAATGATGCGAGTGTGTGTTCAGGCAGCAGCCAATTAAAATGCGGCCTCCGTCCATCCACATCTGCCTCCCTTTACAAACGAATCAAACAGAAAAGCAGGAACCCAGTGAAAGAGCGCTCATTGAGATCACAGATGGAGTATAGGTTTTTGCAAGAAATTTGAGAAACACCATTGTCCCAAATCCAAACTCAATGTGGTCCCACACAATGGTTCGGGCTTTGAGCTGCGCCGACTCAATTGGCCTTGTTTTTTAAACTTGAAGTGTTGAGCACAAAGACCGGCCTCCTAAATGTCACAACCGCTCCAAGTGGGGCTCTGCAGCGCGATGCTGTCTGAAAAAAGAAAAAGAACACAATTATGAAGCAATAATTACTCTGCTTCTCTTCGCACGCCACTGCGTCTATTCAGGCCCCTTTAGCCCCATTTAATGCTTTATCCTCGTCCACGATAATCCGAATACCACAGCTTTATTATTTTTTCTCCTCCCTTGCAGAATTTTTTTTATGAGACAGGAGTGGGAAAAGGGGTTTGTGCTAACCTGGACAATGGCCGTGTCGACTTACTTTCTGGACAGCTTTTTAATATCGAAAGATTAATGACAGTGTCACCGCTGAAAGCCTGCTGAACACTATAGTGAAATATTTATTAATAAATGCACCCGTTTCACCTGTTCTGCAATTAGAAAACTAGTAGTATTTGGCACAGTTAATTAATTGTACTCGCATTAATAAATTAATCAAGTATCGTCTTAATTTAAATCGTGAAAAGAGTTGTCACGTGTCAAAAAGCTGACCGTCGTCAACGACAACCTGATAAATAAATACATTTTGAGTAGCATTATACTATGCCTATTGATATTATTAATATAGCCCTGGTAAAAGTATAAACATTTCATTCAATGCAAAAATAAATTAATAAAATAGACATAGCTTGAAATAAAAATAAAAGCAGTTTACAGTAGCCTATCCTGCAGATTTACCTCACTTTGCGGAGTAAAATATGAATCTGACGGCTTAATGTTTCTTTGCCGTTTTTATATAAATTATAAATATTTACTAATCAATTCATATACTGGTAGTTGTTTGTCTATCAGGACAAAACTGTATTTGTGATTCACTGGAAAATAAAGTACAACAGTTGCAACTATTTCTGATGCCAGTTTTTTTTACTTGCATTATTTTTGGGGGGTTACAATTTTGACACCTTGATTAAGTGCTAGATTTGTCATTTATCATTATTATTCACCTATAATCTAGACCTCATCAAAACACATAACTAAATAAAATAAATTAAAATAGAATGCAATTTCTCAGCCTTCTGCTCACTGCTTCACTCTAAAAAATACTGGGTTAAAAACAACCCAATTTGGGTTGAAAAGGGACAAACCCAGCAATTGGGTTGTTTTAACCCACCGGTTGAGTTAAATATTTGCTTAAAACAACCCTATCGCTGGGTTAAAAAACCCAATTGCTGGGTTTGTCCATTTTCAACCCAACTTGGGTTGTTTTTAAACCAGCATTTTTTAGAGTGTTATTTCTTTCATAACCAATAACCAAACAGAGACTCAAACATTGTAAATTCAATTGTTCTTAAAACTCAGTATTGGCTACAAAAACTGAATGAATAAGTTTTTGGGAAAAAGTGCAAACTAGAATTGTAAAAATGCATTAAAAAGGGGAAGAGAGGCAAATTTAATTCAATTAATTAGAGAGACAAAAAAAAAGTGAATCGATTTAAAACTAGAAAACTACTTTGGGCAAACCATAATAAGCTAAAGCCTTTTCCCCTAATTGAAGAATCATCCATATACAGTCAAAAAGTAATCTGCAGTCTGTTAATCTTCAGGTCTCAATACCTAAAGAAAGTAAAATAAAAACTCTATTGAAGACTCTTGGAGATCCGTCAGGATGACTGAAGTATTTCTTTTGGTAGCAGCCAATAAAACTATTTCTGTTCACACCAACCCCTCCCGCCTCACTCACTCCATCCGCACACAATGCCCACCACAAATGAGCCCTCTTTTTCGGGCGACTCTTTAAGCCGCATAGATTCTGTTTCTCTAGCGTCTCTGAGAAAGTAAACTTTGAGTGACCCTCCAGGTTAGTTTAGTCTGGGATTTCAGCATCGTTGGGTGAGTGGATGCTGTGGGATCAGGAACTGCTTCAAAGAAGAGATCACTTGCGTCAAGAATTCTCTTCTCTCACCAAGGGCCAGCAGCATTCTTGACCCTTAAAGACTAGTCAAACATTATTGAACGCTTCCCTTTTGTTATTGAAGAATCGAGTCACCACCTGATGTTGCCAGAGGAGAATCGGTGTCACAGGAAGCCACAAAATTACTATTGTCTGTAAGTAGAGTTTGGGATCAAACCATGATGGCATTGGAAAATCGGATTCTTGATTGACAGCAGCTACAATTCAGGGTCAATGATTGAGACGTCACAGATCTGACAAGTCATCAGAAAAAGAAAAACACGCAAATAGCTCTAATAAACCTTTACTGATTCTATCTTTTGACAAGATAAAAAAAGATATGATATATATGATGTGTGTGTATATATATATATATATATATATATATATATATATATATATATATATATATATATATATATATATATATATATATATATATATATATATATATAGAGAGAGAGAGCCTACATGACATCCATCCATCCACCCGCCATATATAAATTTACATAATAAATCTCAAATAAATGGCAATAAAAATGTCATAATCCATCCACCCACCCACCCATCCATCCATCCATCAACCCACCCACCTCAATCAATTTACATAGTAAATCTCAAATAAATGGCAATAAAAATGTCATAATCCATCCACCCTCTATCATCCATCAACCCACCCACATCAATCAATTTACATAATAAATATCAAATAAATGGCAATAAAAATGTCATAATCCATCCACCCTCCATTTATCCATCCTCCAATCATCAATCCATCCTCTATTCATCCATCCAGCCATCCACCCACCCACATCAATCAATTTACACAATAAATCTCAAATAAATGGCAATAAAAATGTCATAATCCATCCACCCACCCATCCACTCATCCATCCATCCACATCAATCAATTTACATAATAAATCTTGAATAAATGGCAATAAAAATGTCTCAATCCATCCACCCACCCTCCATCCATCCATCCTCCATTCATCTATCCATCCACCCATCCATCCTCCGCACCCCCATTCATTCATCCATCCTCCATCCACTCTCCATTCATTCATCCATCCATCAACCCACCGACATCAATCAATTTACATAATAAATCTCAAATAAATGGCAATAAAAATGTCATAATCCATCCACCCTCATTTCATCCATCCATCCTCCATTCATTCATCCATTCATCCACCCTCCATTCAGCCATCCATCCACCCACATCAATCAATTTACATAAATCTCAAATGACAATAAAAATGTCAATCCATCCACCCACCCATCCATCCATCCATCCATCAACCCAACCAACCCACATCAATCAATTTAGATAATACATTTCAAATAAATGGAAATAAAAATGTCAATCATCCATCCATCCACCCTCCATTCATCCATCCATCAACACACCCACCTCAATCAATTGTTTATACATAATTTATACATAATAAATCTCAAATAAATGGCAATAAAAATATCATAATCCATCCACCCACCCACCATCCATCCATCCATCCTCCATTCATCTATCCATCCATCCTCCGCACCCCCCATTCATTCATCCATCCTCCATCCACTCTCCATTCAGCCATCCATCAATCCACCCACATCAATCAATTTACATAATAAATCTAAAATAACTGGCAATAGAAATGTCAATCCATCCACCCACCCACCCACCCACATCCATCAATTTAGAGAATACATTTCAAATAAATGGAAATAAAAATGTCAATCATCTATCATCCAACCAACCTCCATTCATCCATCCATATAAATCTAAAACAAACGGCAATAAAAATGTAAATCCACCCATCCATCCACCACCCACCCACTCTCCATTCATCCATCCATACATCCACCCATCCATCCTCCAACCTCCATTCATCCATCAACCCAGGGGGATCCATCCATCCATACATTTACATAATAAATCTCAAATAAATGTCAATAAAAATGTCATATTATTTATGAAATATTTATATAAAATCTAAAGGCTAATAAAATACATTTCAAAATTACCACACACAATGGGAGGAAAAACAATCAAAGTCCTCTGATTCAGGATTGGTGTTTTTTTTTTTTTCAAACAGGAGGATTACTGTTTCAATTGTGGGAATTATTGCACTCTTCTCATATTGCTCTGAACACACCTGCCAAAAGAACGTCGATTACAAAGTGTAGACAAGCCGGATCAAGCTGAAAGAAATATCATTTCACAATTTAAATGACAGCATTTCCGACCTGCACATCACTGCTCTCCGTGTCAGAGCAAAGCTGATGTCTGCGTGTATTAACCAACCATTCAGTCATTGAAACAGTAATATCACACGCACACAAGAACTGCATAACCAACATTTCTTCCTCGGGCTGGTTTTGCCAGTTCTTCACACCTGACTTAGCTTGAAGAAAATGAGAAAATCTTACCTTTCAGTGCTTGCTCTTTCTTGAAAAAAACCAGAGTAGATCAATCAGGCCAAACTAAACATGATACCAGGAGAGCAGTTATCTGCAAATTCTGAAACACATTGAAGTCCAATTTACACAGGCATTACTCATATTTGACAACATTTAATTTCAGTGCATGAATTGAGCAAGAGGGCACATATTTGAAGGAAGAAATGTTCACATTTTGCGAATGCTCACATTGAGGCTGACGAACACACAAGAGCCGATTTCAGAGAATTGCGTTACCCGACCAAGCTTGAAGGATCACAAGAGAGCTGTAATTTAGTTTGTTGTTGTCACTTTGAATAAAGGTTGCTTTCTCCTTTGTCTGAAATGAATACTGAATTCAATGACGAGAACAACACAATGTTTGAGTTAGTTTAAAATGCTAAGTTCAGTCTCAGTGTGTGTGAGAGAGGATGATTCATGTCTTCTAAGGGCACATCATCTGCAGTGGAAGTATGACTGGATGCACACATTAAACGCCCAGATTCCTTGCGTGAGAACGGCAAGGCAACACAAATGAAACAGCCTGCAGGTTAGACTCTTTCCAGTTTAAAAACTGTACTTCACATAAAACATCCGAGAGCTGTCTTTGCTTATAGTTCAAAAGAACGATCAATTCATAAGCTTTCAATACATTCATCAAAATCCACCAACCTTCAGGTCATCTTGGTCATCTTCTTAACTTGACCAAACCCATACAAAAGCAGTCTCTCGTTTTTTTCTCTCGCATTAAAATGTATGAAGCTGCAGCGAGTACAATAAGCATTAGAGTTCATTGGGGAAAAATAGCCATAATAACAAATTTTACTGATCAGAGAGGTCTGAAAACCTCAGACACTCTTGACCCAGATTTGGAAATCAACATCTACTGCCAGAACTTCGGTCTCTGCATATGTTGTGTAGTAATCATTGTATATTCTTTGTTGAGTCCTTTTTGAACACATGCCCAATCATGTGAAGGCCACTAGCAACATTCTCATGCACAACGACAAAAAAGAAAAGAAAAAAAAGCCAAAAGGCTTCTTTAGTGTATTACAATGCTAGCCATGTTGTTCACATCAGCAGTGAATATATTTGTAGTATTCCCAGGGTGTAATTTCCTCATTGAATCAACAGATTCAAAATAATCTGGAATAATCTAAAAAAAAAAAAAGAAAGACCCATCTCAAACTGGAAAAGAGTAGGGTAAAAACAGATTGGTGTGACGATTGCGCTCCTGTCACATGATATGAAAGGAATAGTTCAAGCAAAAATGACAATGCTGCCATTTGCTCACCCACATATTCCAAACATGTGTGGAGTTTTTCCTGTGGAACACTTTTTCAAGAATTGTACTGTCATTCAGTCTGATTTGTTAATAGATCTTTCAATGATTATACCTAAAATCAGACAATTAATTGAAAAGATCTGATTCAAAAGAACCATCGATCCATGAATTCAACATTGCTACTTTTCACCATGTTTGACCAAGAGTTTTAGTGATAAAATGACCTAAATTTGTAATATACAGACCACCCTTATTGTCCTTGGCATCCTTTTTGAAGCTCCAGTCCCCATTCAGATTGTCCCAAGTATTCATCATTTCTGTTTTGAAAACACTCCTACAGCTTTGCAACGACATGTGAGGGTTAGTAAATAATATCAGAATCCTTTAAATGTACCTCGCGTATTAAAATGCAGGACTTCAGTGTGAAGAGACCATGTGCTGGTTTGATGATGCCATGATGATGATATAGTCACTCACACATGAAGGTAAAAATAAATTTAGAGTGGCAAGAGACATGCATGTTCATATATCCTTTATATAATGTATATCAACCTAAATCTAATACAGCATCAAACTTAAAAAGGGGGGAAAAAAATGGAGAAAAATAAACATAAGCAAATGAGATTAAAACCAAGTATTATCAATTTGGGTATCAGGAAGAAGCCGGGCTCTGAAGGGATGATGGTCTGTTCAGAGCCACGCTGAGAATCATGGACTCTGAGAACCTTGGGAAAGGAAATGGTCCAGCGTTCTCCAGGAAATGTCTCTTTGTATGACTTTTATTTATTTGTCATTTTTTTTAATTGATTTTTTTTTTGTCTCATTTCAACACAAAACATGTCTATAAAGCAGCCATTGTGAGAAGTCCTTGTCTGTGAGGCTGGCTGTTTTAGACTTCCACACCTCTGCTTTTTTTTTCAGTTACCTTACGTTTTGGGTGGAGAAAAAAACATTACACTGCAGTTATGTGAGGAGAGTGATCGTTTATCCATGTGCTTGTGAAGGCCTCCGTGTGCATAAAATGTACACTCAGCATTCATATACAACGCACCGTGTGATAGTGTGTGAAGGCTTGTGTGTGTGTGTGTGTGTGTGTGTGTGTGTGTGTGTGTGGGGGTGTGTGTGTGTCTGGTCGGACATCATGCTAAAAGTTCTTTGCTTATTCTTCTCAATCGCCTCGGGATGTCTCGGATCGGTCCTACTCTTTGGCCTCCAGGAACAAGGTCTCCTGAGGGAAGAGTTTAGCCTCCAACAGACTCCACGCCGGGTCTATCTGCGTTATCTGGGGGGAGACAAAGAAAAAAGAAGTGAACCTGAGACACATACCTCCTGTTTCACAGACAAGGCTTAAGCCTAGTCCCAGACTTAAATGCATGTTTGAGCTGTTTTAACTGGAAGCAACTTGCACTGGCATATCTTAAAATATGTTCATGCCACTAGCTATGTTTCCATCCAAAGTTGTGAATGTAACTTATGCGCAAAATTTCAATATCGCATAAAACGTGCGAATAGAGCACCGTTTCCATCCAGTGAGTCGAAGAGAACATAATCGTTACTTCCTGATAAACTACCGCTAAAAAAATCATGAAGAAACATAGGAGAATATATAATTTTCATAAATATAATATATGATTTGCGTCTCAGAGATACTCGTGCATCTCATATTTGTTGTCTTACTTTCAGAGGCAGATATCATGTAAGACAGTTCTAGGAAGGAAATATACCGAGCATCTTTGACAACCGACTGTTGAATGACAAAAACAGCATTTCTGATGCTTTGCAAACAAGATTTTTCCGCTGGTTTGAAGAGTTATGCGGTTACATTGCGAAAGTCACATTATTATTATTTTTTTAAATGTGCATTGAGGAATTAATTCGGTAAATGCATTTCCATCGTAGTTTATGCGCATGTTTTCGTATCGGATAGAAAATGTATCCGACTCAAATGCGTGCATTCGTTTTTTACAGGGATTTTTAGAATTTATGCGCATCTTGCCGTTTCCACTCAACATTTTTTGATGTGATATCCCAAAATGCGCATACAAATAGGTGGATGGAAACATAGCTATTGTATTGTCTCAAGATGAACATCAGTAATGTTTCTTTCTAAGGCACGTTTATAAAAAGCTTCTTAAATGTTTTAATTGAACTAAGGCCTAATCCTAGCTTAATCTAAGCCCTGTTTGCAAAACCAGGCCTTAAAGGGTTAATTCACCCAAAAATGAAAATTATGTCATTAAATCCTCACCCTCATGTCGTTCCAAATCTGTAAGACCTTCGTTCATCTTCGGAACACAAATGAGCTCCCAGGCCCTTCCATAGACTTCCGTTTAATTAACACTTTCAAGGCCCAGAAAGTTAGTAAAGACATCGTTAAAATAGTCCATGTGACTCCAGTGGATCAATATTAATTTTATGAAGTGACGAGAATACTTTGTGTGCGCAAAAAACAAAATAACGACTTTATTCAACAATTTCTTCTAGCCTGTGTCTGGCTCTTACGCTGTTGACGCAGTGTAAAAAGTGCAGTGCAGTGTAGAACGACTCGTGTGCATGTGTTGTGGTGCTCACGTAAATGGCCAATGGTAAGCCGACATTCTGGAAGCGCTGCACTGTTTACGTTATGTCAAGAGTCTGACACAGACTAGAAGAAATTGTTGAATAAAGTCGTTATTTTGTTTGTTTTTTGCGCACAAAAAGTATTCACGTCACTTCATAAAATTAAGGTTGAACCACTGGAGTCACATGGACGATTTTAACGATGTCTTTACTACCTTTCTGGGACTTGAAAGTGTCCATTAAATTGCTGTCTATGGAGAGGTCAGAATGCTCTTGGATTGCATCAAAAATATCTTCATTTGTGTTTCTGAAGATGAACGAAGATCTTACTGGTTTGGAACGATATGAGGGTGAGGAATTAATGACAGAATTGTCATTTTTGGGAGAACTAACCCTTTAATTTTCAATGCATAAGCCAGGGGTTTTCAAACTGGGGTCCAGGGACCCCCAGGGGTCCTCCAGAAGGTTCTAAGGGATCCACAGATAATTTCAGAGAATAAAAAGACAAAGCAAAATTGGATAAAGTCTACCGAATATTCTAACTGTTTCGTTTCTAAATGTTTCTCTCCTTTCTTGCCGTATACATTCCAGAATTGTATATGTTTGCTTTGCATCTTTAGTCAGTTTTTCTCACTTTAGTCCCCTTTGTCTTGCTCACTGGGGTTGTAAGGCAGTTTTATTAACACAGTACGTAAGCTGCTTGCATACATTTATTATGAAAGTTCCTTATATAAATAATTTTTAACTCTTCTTCAGGTTTATACATCCAACATTAATAGTCAATTAAAGTTGGGAAACAATATGTTGTAGGTTATTTATAATGTCACATTTACTATTTATCTAACAGTTTAAATGTTTTTTTCATACACAAAAATATATAGATGGATTTTAGGAAGGGGGTCCCTCATAAAGGTTTATCATATTTGGGGGTCCTTGGCATCATAAAGTTTGAAAACCCCTGGCTTAAGCATTAAAAAAGGGCTAATTTTATTGCAATATCAAGATTGTAAATAATA
This sequence comes from Gobio gobio, assembly GCF_949357685.1. Classification (NCBI taxonomy): domain Eukaryota; kingdom Metazoa; phylum Chordata; class Actinopteri; order Cypriniformes; family Gobionidae; genus Gobio; species Gobio gobio. Next base: position 47,121,187 of record NC_137116.1, on the reverse strand, counting down.
AAAATAACAATAAAATTAGATGTTTTTTAGTTATGCGATAATTAGTATAAATGTTTACAGCATTTACAGGACATTAATACTAATTAATCAATAACAATTAAACTGTTGTTCATTGTTAATTTAATAACTTAAAATGTTTAAACTGCATTTTCTTTAGGTCAGATTTTTTAAAAGGTTTCATTTCAGTTTTCAAAGACTTCATTTATTAGATCATAAAAATGAGTAAAACAAGCAGTTTTTTATTCTAATATATTTAACTGTGTCATTTATTTCTGCGATGGTACAGCTGAATTTTAAGCATCATTACTCCAGTCTTCAGCGTCACATAATCCTTCAGAAATCATTCTAATATGAAGATTTGCTGCTCAAGAAACATTGCTTACTATTACCAATTTGGAAAACGGTTATGCTGCTTTAATATTTTCTTGGAAACTGAGGAGACACAAAGAAAAAAGAAGTGTACTTCAGATGTTTTTCAGATGCTTAAGCAATCAAAAAAGTGGAATATTAAGAATGTAATTTATTTAAAACCAGTTCATGAGGTGTGCGGGCTAAGATTCCTCCTAAACTATGCGATGTGTGGGGTCTGGCCGTCTGATGTCATTCGTTAACATCGTAATGCGATAATGTCCCTGTGTGAGGTACGTGTCCTGTTTCCTTTTGAGATAGTTGCTGTTTGTTATCGCAAATGGACCAATCCAAACCAAACACAATAGCTGTGCCACAGCGACTGGGTGAGAACTCATCAGCCAGCAATAATCTCCATGAGAGGAGCCCGACTTCATTATCCAAGAGCACTGCAATCTCTGGACACACTTTAAACAGCAAACTAACTGACATTTGTGACGGCACAACCATCATCCACATCTCAGTTCAGGGATTTTCCCAGTCGATGAGGAGTGGCGAGCGCTTGTGTAAGCAGCTTGCGATCCTGTGCCGGGAGAGAAAAGGAGAGCGGGAGAAGATGGCTGCTTTGTAGTGAGCTAATAGCAGAGCGTTCTCCTGTTACACGGGGCCTTTGCTCACACCTGGGTGTCCGCACACCGCACGGCCATGGTGCTCAGGACAGGGGCTTAACTGCAGCCTGGTGACAGGGCTCTGATTAAGGCCTATTCTCTACTCTGTAGACCCCTCCAGCTCTCCATGCTCGTAATTAAAACACAGAGCTGAAAGCAGCTGGGCTAGAAGGTGATGGGCTCAGAGAATAAAGCTAACATACTGTATTGTGTAATTTCAGTGAAAGCGGCCAGGACATTGCAGGATATCACAAAGCTGAATAAAAACAGTATATGCAACATACATGGAAAAAAGAAAGGTGCGTTGGATGAAATGAGAGTTTCTTGGTCCCTTCCATGTTTCCTCAACACGATACAGGACCAAGTAGATTTTTGCATTTTGATGCAAAAATCTAATTATTCTAGGTAGGGCTGTGCGATATTGAAGAAGAATGTGATATGCAATACCTTGTTAAATAATGCGATATTGAATATGCGATACGATATTGCTTTAAGTGTGTAAAATCTATTTAAATGATATTTAAAGACTGAGAAGGATACCATTTATGTAAGCATCACTACAACTTCTGAAGGTGACCAGCAGTCTTTTAGCAAAAATAAATGTCACAAATCAATGTAAACAAACAAAAAATGTAATGCCAATATTTAAATATCAAAAACTCTTTGCTTGACTTGGTAATATATAGTTATATCAACCTAAAACTTAACATCAAGAACATCCAGGTAAACAAAGACACCTGAACTAGGGGTGGACGACTATTTGTGTTACTTTTATTTTTGTTATTAACAATAAGAACTAAAAACAGTATTCTTCACATTAATTAAATATACACTGATACATAATAAAGCTACAAAGGTTATTCAGCCAAGTGTGAGGTTCTCTTTTTCTTTTGTTGTTTGACAGACAGCGGCAGGTTTACTGTATTAGCGGGCTGTCACTTTAAGACCTAATGCACAGATCCTATTGACACGCATTCGGTTTCTTTCCCCAACCAACTGATATCGTTCACGTAAAGCATAACCGACTGTGTTTGCACGAATACTCGTCAAGACAGCCATTTTGACATAACTGTGTGTGTATTTGACAGTTTGAGTGTGTAACAAGGCACGGATCACACGCTTTCAGAGAGGCGGCTTGTGCGCACGTTGTGTGTCAGACAGCACGAGACTGCAAGGAGTTGTTTTGCGCAAGTTATTGCGTTTAATAACTCTTTTTAATGTCAAGCAAGTCACATAAGTAACAGTCGTGTGCCCAGTCTATTCTCTGCTATAGGTGTCGACCTAAAACGTACACTTTTCACAATGTTGAAGTGGCCTATTAAAATCATTCAGATATTGCGTGCCGTTGCGATATGCATATCGCGATAAGTATATTTGCGATATTTCGATAATTTCAATATATTGTGCAGCCCTAATTCTAAGGTTTCAGGTTGGTTGCTAAGGTGTTGAGGGTGGTTTCTTACTGGCATATAAAAAGGTCTTATTCATTATTAACAAGAAAAAAAGTCCTGCAAAGCTTTTTTGAGAAACTGAGGAATAACTGAAAGTCATAATTTTCTCAGGTAATCAACAGCATGTCACATATGGATAGTACAAAAACAAAAAAACTATGCATTAGGTATCATGAAATAACCATGAATAACACATTTTACAGCATTAATAAATAATTAAATTGTTAAAAATGTATACACTACCGTTCAAAAGTTTGGGGTTGGTAAGTGTCACCAAGGCAGCATTTATTTGATTTATTTGGAGAAAAGAAAAAAAAGGAAGTAATATTGTAAAATATTATTATTATTATTTATTTAAAACAACTGTTTTCCATTTTAATATCTTTTTAAAATGTAGTTTATTCCTGCGATGGCAAAGCTGAATTTTCAGCATCATTACTCCAGTCTTCAGTATCAAATTATCCTTCAAAAAAATTATTCTAATATGTGGATTTGGTGCTCAAGAAATATTTCTTCATGTTCATCATCCATTGATAAACAGTTGTGCTGCTTAGCAATTTTATGGAAACGTATTATTTGATAAATAGAAAGTGAAAAACAACAAATAAGTGACTTTCCTGTCACTTTGATTAAAAAAAATATGCATCTTTGCTGGAAAAAAGTATGAATTTCATAAAAATAAAAAAAATCATAACCTCAAACTTATGAACAGTAGTGTATGTAGAAATTATCAGTAAATGTTGAACAATTTTTTTTTTCATTGTTAATTTATGATACCTAAATACTTTAAAGGTAGACTTCTGATATAATACAAAACCAATAACTCTAATGTCTATAAATCAAATTTTACATTAAAAAGATGAAATGCTTTGAGGTAAAGGCCTCAAAACGCACCTGACATAGAGCAGACAACAGTAAGTTCAAAGTGAAAGCGTATTATCGGCGGGTTTGGCATCTCGAAGGGGGGTAGTACAGATATCACACCCGCTTCAGCACATTAGCTGTGTTGCCCCAAACCTCACTTTAGCGTGTGACTTATGCCTTTTGTTTTTCAATCTGACCTGAGGGCACAGGAGGGGGTAGTACCAGGGAGAGCATTGTAAAAACACGTTGCTCCCACCAGGATACCTTCCCTTTCTTTCAGACGAGCGCTTAAGAAAAACTTCAAATGGAAATGAACCCGAAAACCTGCTATAACACCACATCATCTGGTAGAAGTAAATGAGGTTCTAGGGTGGCGCAGATGTGTGCGTGTGTTTGTGTTGATGACTGTTCTCTTTTAAAGGGGAATGAGAGAAACAAGGTGGCACTGCAATGGCAGGAGACAGATGCCATGGGTGATTGTTTACATTGTTATCCAATTAACAGACCATAAGAGGAGAAGCATCTGTCAACAAACAAAGCTGTTGTTTTCCTCCACTCTCCTTGTCTTTCGCTCTTTTTCTTCCTCTCACTCCCTCCCTCTTTTCCCAGCTCAGGTTCGTTTCTTCAGAAAGCTTCTCTTTGCCCCTCTTGAATTAAATTCGACTTCTCTGTGCAACACTGATTGCGCTGGTGCTTCCAACACCACGGCTGACACACAAATGCACACTCACACCGAATCATAAAATTAAAGTATGATTAAAACCCTCCTGACTGACAACCTTAACCCGCAGAGCACCGCTTTCGCTCCAAGGGGGGATGTTAAGACCAAATGAATTCAAAAGTGCCCGGGTAGTGTGATCTCCACCGATGAACAATACATTCTCCGACTTCCAAAGTAAACAGAAGAAGAAAAGAGATCATTTGAAGGGTGTGGAGACTCATATCACCGTAATCCTGAAGAGGTTTATTAAAGCAAGAAGTGGCCGTGTGATGGAGGAGAGACCCGGGCGGCTGTTTTCTTTGGGCCTTGATGATGTTGATGGCAGGTAATCCTGTTAAACCTTTAACACACTCATCTTCAACGGCCCCACACAGTCACCAAACAAACACAGGACAGCCGCCCAGATGACCAGAGGAAAAGGGCCACGAAAAGTTCTACTCGACTTTTGAGCCCTAAACGGAGCGACGAGCATGCCACCTATTAAACAAGTGGACGAAATGGTTTACAATCAATTAAAAGTGGCAAAAAAAAGTTCAATGTACACTACCCAAATTCTTTTTTGAAAGGCTCTTATGCTCACCAAGGGTGCATTTATTTTATAAAAAGAAATTATTTTTTGCAAAATATTACAAATTAAAATGGTTTTTATTTTAATATGTAATTTATTACTGTGATGGCAAAGCTGTATTTTCACATGATCCTTCAGCAATAATTTAATATTTATTGATTTGGTGTTCAAAAATATTTCTTATTGTCAATGTTAAAAGCAATGTTGTGTTGCTTAATAGTTTTGTGAAACAGTGCTAGTCTTCGATGAAGATATAAATAGCTTCTCTATTACTCTATTATATATTTTCATAATTTAAAAATACAGGCAGCTGAAGGCAACGTTTACCAGCACTGTTAGTGTAAATATGTTTTCAGGTGAAATTTGAGCAGTACTTTTAGATTAAAAAGAAAGAACCTCACTGACTGCACTGTGTACATTTCTCCAACCAGACTGTTTGAAAAGTCCTGGGGGAATTATTACGGAGTTCACTGGAAAACAAAATAAAAGAGTGTCTCAGAGAATGATTCACTGAAGTCACTTGCAGCTGCCCGTTTAGTTTAATTAATTTCATTATTAGTATACTTAAGGATTAACCTGATCAATAACACAGTAAAAACTCATTAAAATGACAATACAGAGTGGCATCATAAAGCAGGTGTATGTTACCAGACCGAGGCAAAGTAAATCAACAACTAAAGGCATTATTATACATTAAGAACACACAGTGTAAGAAAGGGCTGGCTTCCGAATCCCGCAGTCAAAACATTAAAAGTAAATTAGTAATAAGCTGAACGTCAGTCCTCGCTGATGCAGTGCGAGACATGTTTAAACTGAAGATCACCACTTTAAAAGCCAGGCAAATAAATATTGCCGTTCATTAGCGCTAATAAAAGGACCTGCAATAAGCGGCTAAGAGAGAAGGAAAATAAAGACCAGACACGCGAGATGTGGTTTTCCAAACAGAAGGAAAAAAGAAAAGGAAAAAAAACAAACCAACAAAAAAAGAAAGGGGAAAAAAATACAGCTGAAACAACGCAGTTCTAATGAAGCCATTTAGGGTTCTCCACCATTAATTAAAACCCAATAGCCAGGTCTGTGTTAGCGCTGTGTTGTAGAGTGTTTATTTGGCCAATTAGGAAAGCGGTGGGAGATCATTATCTGCCTGCAGGAGCGGTGAGGGCGTTAGTGTTCGCAGTGTTGGAGAAAGACTCTGCTAAGGGCCGGCCGAGGATGGAGACGGTGTGGTGAGTGGGGGGGACTATTCCCACCTCTGGGGAGAAGTCAGTTCTGGCTCCATGCTTGTCTTTAGCATGACCATGGGATGCTAAGGGGGGGTCTAAAGGCAAGAAGCCAACGTAAATGCACAGACAGGCCAGGCGCTGACGTTAGAGATGTAAAACCGCACATCCAATTGGCTCTCCGAGGGTTAAAAGAGACAGATGTATTGGTTTTCAACAGTTTTTTCTTCAGTAACTAGATTTTGGACATCACATGATGACCTAATACAAAAATATTGCACTTATGTAAACAACACTGAAATGCAATAAATAGATATTATACATATAATATATATAATAAACATGGCTACATTTATTTCAGTGCAGCATTATTATATAGTTATATTATATGTATATATACAGTCAAACCAAAATGTATTCAGACACCTTCAACATTTTCTCACATTATCACAGTTTATTCGCTATAGTTATAGAAAATGGTAATAAAATATGACAAGAACTGTTAAAAATATGACAAGAAGAGTTAAACAGAACAAATTCATCTTGATAATGTCTGATAACTTTGATAGAAAGGTATGTAAAGGATTACAATCAACCAATCAGATGTCAGCTGTTAAATTTAAGTGCACTTTTAGATAACACCAATTTAGGTCAACCAATTAAAAAGCTTAATTTTGTTCAGTCTGTGGTGTAAAAGGTCACATTAGCAATTAAATAAAAAACACTTCAGCAAAACATGGTCAGGTCAAAGTGTCTGAATAATTTTGGTCCCAAATGTTTATCAATTTTACTGGTAGTCCACCGTATGAAGAATTTTTGGGTATATGTCACAGTTTACTTTATTTTTCCATCCTCACTAACATAAATTAACTATAGAGTCCAGCACACACTATTAAAAAATTATATCTGGTGTCTGAACAATTTTTGGTTTGACTGTATATGAGTGTGGAATATAGAGAATATATAGAATTATATTATATAGAATTATATATATATAGTACTACATGATGCTCTAAAATCCATACAAATATTACATGTATGTAAATAATACACTAAATGTATTGCTTTTAGCATCGTTTTCTCTATTCAGAACAGACCCGCGATTCATTTTTGGGTCTCAACCCACCAGTTGAGAAACACTGTTCGAAACGCAACACAAACATGAGATTAGGTTACTCGTCCAAGAGATTTCCTTCATGTATCCTGAGTTGGATAACTTAAAAAACAAACAAACAAAAAAAACAGAAAAGAAATCGAGCTCGTCAGATGATCGGAGGTCCTCTAAGCACTGGTGTGAGTGGCGATGTGACTGTGCCATGACATTAATGAGTGTTATGAATAGAAAGGCAATCCTGAGGCTGCTTTCTAATCCTTCCTCACACTCTCGTTCAGAAGAGTGCAGGTGCATTGGATCTGTCCATCAAAGGGAAGAAAAGAACAAACAAACTGACAAACACAACCCTCGCAGGCCGCAAATGAAACAAAAGCCTTCAGACACTTTTCCATCTCTCGCTTTCTAAACTCCTCTGTTTAATCACTCTCTTATTGCTGGCAATTATCTTGGTTTTGGATGCAGAGATGAAGAGGAGGAGGAGGAGGAGGAGGAGGGGGGGAGAAGAAAAAAAGAGAGGGAGAGAGATGAAGTTTAAACATTTGTGCAGAATTACAAATGCAATAGTGCTCATGGCCTAATCCTGTGGGAGGGATAGAGCGAGTCTGTGGCAGAGATGATTTTAATTAGAAGAGGCAGAGAGAGAGAGAAAGAGAGAGAGGATTAAACTCAAGCACTGTAGTCACAGTCACAAACACAGCCTGTTTTTCCTGCTTTCACCTTCCCTCCTTTTGCTGCTGGATACACATTTCACCCTCTGCAGAAACGCGCAACTCGATTCTCTTTTGGTTTCCAAACAGAGACTGTGAATAAATGCAATGCAACGTGTGAAATGGTGATTGTTGGGTGTGAGGCTGTCCGAGAACAAGTGTTTAAGGCGGATGCTTAGTGTTTATGTGGGTTATATGGCATTTTGCGTGTGTGTAAAAGTGCGTGTTTGTTGGGGGGCCTTAGCGCTCATCCCCAAAGGGTTTGGATGACATGCTGTCTGGGCAGGCCTGCACACATCTCTTGATTAATGGAAAGCGCATTTCTGTTTCCATGCTGTTAATTAGTCAGGTCGTTAAGAGCAGCGCTTGTTATCTACCTACTGTAGAGTGCACAAACGCAGCACTTTAAATGTGCACACAAACACACACACACACACACAGAACAGAGAACTGCTGACTGTATCCGAAGTAGCCAGTGCACCTTTCTGCTTCCGAGGACTGCAATTAATATTCCGTATATTATGCATGCACTTGTGGATAGATGTTAAAAAAACATAATAAAATACACAAGAGGAAAAGAAATACTAATTAACCACGCATGGCTTTTAATTAATGTGCAGGTGTGTGACTATCTGTGGACTTTTACAGTACACACACACACAAGGACCAAGATGAGCAACAAACTTCTGCCACACGCTGGGATTAACTAGCCAATTATACACTCTATTTTTCCTGCTGGGCTGCAACACTCACACACACTCTTTGCGCGCACACACACACACACACACACAGTTATTAGTGCACCGCAGATGGACAGGAATTAAAAGATATTCACCATCAGTGGGGCTCTAGACTAATATCAGTCATGTTCCAGCATGGGGAAAGTTGCCCACAGAAAATATAATATAAGGAGGCGGGAGTGTCAGGACTGTGTGTGCACTTGTGTACTTATAATAGCTATCACAAGTGGGGCTACATCGTGACCGATACCATTATGATGTACGTGTTAATATATTGATTTGCACCCAAATTTGCTGAAAAATATCCTCAGTAGTGAGCTAAATTGGACAATAACACTTAAAGTTCCTTAACGGATATATGTATATATAATGTGTATATAAACTACAAATAAATATTATTTATATATATATATATAAATCATATTTATTATCTTTTTTATTTGAAAACTATATAAATCTAAAAGTTTGTGCACATGAGTGAACTCACATTTCTGCGAGGAAAAGTGGTGAGCAATTTGAACTCGTCGGATGGGTAGCCCTTTGAGGCGACGAAGTCGAACAGGACCTGGAGTTTACAGCTGCCTAGGAACCGCCTTTCCAAAAACTCGCCACTTGGCGTCCGGATGCGCAGCTTGCTGATTGGCTCTGCGCCCTCCTCTTTGGGCTCTGGTGGCAGGGCCTGCTCCAATGAGAGACGGATAGCCTGCGCAGGGGACAGCAAAACAGTAACATTAGAGGAAAACAATCGAAATGTATCTCATGAACTAACTGTTCTACATGACAGTTCTGTATTGAATTTGGAGATTTATAGCCCATTGAATATTAAAATGACCATAAAACTACATAATTGTAGCACATTACATACATCAGCATGGAACTTGTGGAAAAAACATACAAGTCGTGCGTCAAAGGTCCTAAATTTAGCACTCCTTCACAGCTTGATCATGCCACTAAAAATCTTTCCATTTTGCACGTCATAGAAATATCACACTGTTAAAAAAACAAAACCAAAAAAAAAAAAACTAAATGAGTCTAAAGTGAGGGATGGGTAGGGCAACGAGAAGCCTCATACACATTTAAAGAGAACAAGAGCGAAAGCGAGAGGAAGAGATGAGGGAATTGCGGCGTCTCTAGTGACACAGAGCACGACCTGCCGCTCCTCTGGGCTTTTCAACTCCAGCTTGTTGTTCCTGTTGTGACACTGGGCAGCATATGCTGTGACAAAACACGCAGGCTTTATTTACACACCATAATGCAATTATATTTCATCAAAGTGTACAACAGTAGCTCATTAGCAGCAGGTGGCTTGTGCGAGCGCGTGCCGGCCCCGCTCCCTTAGGTAAGGGCCGCGTGTAAAAAGCCCTCTGGGGGCAGAACGGCGTCTCTCCCCAGCCCTGCTCGGGATGTATGTGTGCATGTACGTATCTGTGTGTTTCCTGGTCCCTGCGCACAATGGGCACTAAGGAGCATCCTTTTCACTGCGCTAAACAAACAGAGTGTGTGTGCATGTGTGTAGCACCTGACGGCACAGAATAATGACATCAGCACTCCCCCTCGGCCTTTCATGCACTGTCTGGGTCACAAAAGAGTCCAAATCACAGAGCATTTCCCCTCTCTCCTTCTTTATACACTTCTGCTGATTGTTTCCCTCCAGTGGGCCCATTGTCGCCACGGACCCACCGAGGTGCTGTGGTTTGGGCGTGTGCGAGTGTGAGCGCGTGCTTGGATAGACTCCAGGTGGAGAGCATCTTACCGCCTTATTTACACACACACACACAACAAAGTCGCAAAAACGACGCACAGAAAGAAACGGCACATCCGTATAGACACACGCACATATGGTCAAACCGTAACAGCTGCCGAGAATCGCAAGAAATGAATGTCTGCCGTTTAAATCTAATCTTTCCCTTCAAGAGCAAGAGGTTAATTACGATTGTGTGTGAATCCAAACATCATCGAGATGTCATGAAACTTAACAGTTGACCTCTACCGCGAAGATATGTCACCCGTTTCACAGCTTGGAGATTCACATCCAAAGGCGTGACGTTTCACAGACGAGCATGGGAGGGGAAAAAACATAAATAACAGTCTTTTGGTGCAGGTGATTTTATCAGTATAAACGTTGTGCGTGTGTGTACCAAGCTTCTCCCCTTGGGTTCATTACAGACAGCAGGTGAACAACTTTAGACCCTGCTCTCATTAAAACACAAGGCCGCTGCTGAGTTAACAGCTTACACACCCCCCCCCACACACACACACACACACACACACACACACACACACACACACAGGGCTGAAAACAGATCTGACACAATTACTTCGCCTCCAGGCCGTCTTTGTGTTTACCTCTCTGCAATGTCTCATATTAAAAGCTTCATGTTCATGACAAGCATTAAATGAAGCTAAAGTGAGCTATTGTAGGGTATCGTATGTTTGAAGGTCTATACTGTAGCCTACACACAACGTCCTGACATGAATGGTACCATGGCAATAGGAGATTGGACTAATTACATTCTTTTGTTGAAGCCTAAAAGTGACAAATTATCTCATATAGCAGTTTCACCTGAGCTGGTCCGGTTAGTATTTACTGCTGAATAAACAGACAATAATCTACAGACGCTGGTGTGCCAAGCTTTTGTAGTAAGCAAATATCTGATTAAAAAGAGTGTGTGTTGAACTTCTAAGCACACTAAATGAACAGGTACACTTCGACAGCACCATCTGTAATCCATTTGCATGTTAATACAGTGGTATTGTATTCTGCTGATCAGCTGATAGGGAACAGGTATATTTGCTCACTCCTACATCTACAGGTGAGATTTAACTTTCCGTGACACTTTTTGAGGCTGTCTTTGTGAGAGTGTCAGTGCTTTGACGTGCACCTGTCGTTTTGTACAGCTCATATACAGGACAACAGCGCAAACACTGCAGGAGTACGGGGGCGGATCGCAAATATGTATGCGATTTGTGTAACAATGTAAACTGTGTGTTTGATAAGAGCGGTTAGGACAGGACATGAAGCTTTATGACTGTCACTGCTATTCGTCGGCTTACGAGGCATGAAATCCTATTTAAGTGGCATGTTTGGAATATCCAGAAACACATTTAACGTCGACGTGAGTGAAATTGGCAGGTTTAAATTTAGGCTTAAAGCATCAGTGTTATTTTTGTGTAAATGTTTTCTGCTTCACTGGATGAGAAAGATTTAAGATGTTTTCGTTGAACTAATCAGCTGGAACTGATATGCAACACAAAGAAATAGTAACACAATGCGGGAAATCAGTCATATATTGCAAACAAACAAAGCTTCGCTGGGATCTACATAGAAAATGACAAGGAAACTAGCATATTTCTGAGAATTCCAGAAGGAAAGAATCATGATTACATGGTTTGTGTCACGCCACTTTAAAGGTGAATTATTTAGGGTCATTCTCTCAGCTTTTCTTGACATCACTCTTTGCACTTCTCATATAAACCATGTTATTGAAACCAAACCTTACCTCTCGTTCCTCCTCCTGCTCTTTTCTGATTTGCTCCTGGCGAACTTGCTCTGCCTCTTCTCGCTCTTGTGCTTCTCTCTGTAAAAACGGCAACATTCACTAGCAACATACTATACTAAAGTACCTTACATACATTCAGAAAATCATTCGGCACCTTTTTATTTCATTATCATCCTAAAGTAAAATGAATAACTTAAATAAATATTTACAGCAAAAACAATATTGTTTATAGCACTTCATGCCAGTTATAAAAATAATAGAAAATTTTAAGTCTTCCCAAACCTTTTTACGATCAGCCTCAAGAGACAAACGATAAGCTTCATCCTGTTCTCTCTTGACCAATTCTCTGGCTTCACGTTCATCCTGAAAGAAAAGTGTAAGTGGTTAAAATTTTTAAAACAATGTTTAATTTCTAAATATGAACATTTAAAATGTTTTTTATATAAAGTAGGATCCAAAAGTCTATGACCACATATCTGAGATTAAGAATCTAATTTAAACTTGGAAATAAACAACAAAAAAAGATTTTGCAACAATGTAGACAGAAATAATAATAATATTAAGTAAATAAATAGTTTAGACATTTTTTTTGTAGTAGAATTTTGCAATATTTTAGGTCACTAATTGGAAAAGCAAGTAGACTGAGCATGTGAACTAATTTGTCAACAAAAAAAAGTATTTTAGCTGATAATATAATTTGAAATGGAGGAAAAGGACATTTTTGTAGTTGTCTCAAACATTTGGACCCCATTATATATTCCATTATCTACATCCTATACTAGATAGCCAATAAGAGCGTGTCTATCCAGATAGCAGATAACAATCCCACTGGATCTTTGACGTATGAGATGGTTCCTCATCATTGTCAGCAGTAATGGCCACATACTGAATTGTATTGTATTGCCGGACACACTAACTGGGGACGACTGAAAGAGTATCTTATAGAAGTGAATGTGTGGAGTTCCTCTACATACAATGGACGGGCTCTTTTATTCTTGTGAGTGTGTGTGTGTGTGTGTGTGTGTGTGTATCCTGTTTGTTAAGACCCAGCTGCAGGTCTACCTGCTGAGGCTGACAACTGTGAATAACTACTGTTGCTTTTGTGCAGTCAGGCTCGTGCGATTGTCTGCGGCCGCTTTTAAGACTAAGGGTCTTTTCTCCTGGCTGGACTTTGTGTGGAAATGTGAAAGAGTTGTGACTACACAGTGCAGAGGAGAAGAAAAGGAAGGATAGAGGAGAGAAAGAAGGGATGGAGCACAGAGGCTGATCAAAGGAGAGATACATCCTCAAATTCTATTCAGACGAGCTGTAAAAGAGTGTGTGGAAACCATGTTGTGGTATAGTAAGAGTTTGTGTGCTGATGTGTGTGTGTGGATCTCTATTTGTAACGTCGTAACACTGAAACAATTCAGGTGAATCGGGATTACAAATAACTGGATCTTTTATCTGAGGGCTGGAAATAAGAACAAATATACACCGACTATTCCGAACACACTGTGCTTTTGAGGAACTGCCTAATCTGTTGTTCGTAAAAGGCAAAACCTTTGAAAAGGACTTTCAAAAGCAACTGCTATAATAAAGCAATTAGTCATGAGAGGCTGCACTTTACACTGATTTTGCCATAGATAAGAACAATATGTTAGATACAACAAGGCATGTCACTAAAAACCTCTTAATCATGAATAAAAAATAAAAAAAAGCAATGGCCTCTCATGGTTTACTGGATTGATGAAACTACGACAACAGCCATATGACAGATTGTGCTGTTAAAGCAGATTACGTTGTATAATAATGTTTCCAGCAAGTAATATATTCCATTACTCTGAAACTGAAACAACTGAAACCTTTTATTCCGCAAAATAAAACCGGAAATCGAGGGTAACGCAGATATGACGCAATTGACAGGCGACTTCCTCACACGTCCCGGTTCCTTGGTTAAAATAGCTAATTTCTCACAATTTACAAATAGTTGGAAACATTTGGGATATTGTACGTACTCAACTGGACAAAATATATAACACTGGTCATAGTGGTTTTTGGATATTTTACTGAAAAAATGTTATATATTGTAACTTTAAAAGTAATAATTACTTTGAATAATATTTTTTCCAGCAAATAATATGTTCCATTACCCTGAAACAACTGAAACCTGCAAACAAAAACCTAAACCCAAACTAAACAAAAAAAGCAATGGCCTCTCATGGTTTACTGGATTGATGAAACTATGACAACAGTCTTATGAAAGATTGTGCTCTTAAAGCAATGATTACTTTGAATAATAATGTTTCCAGCAAATAATTCCATTACCCTGAAACTGAAGCAACTGAAACATGCAAACAAAAACCTAAACCCCAAACTAAACTAAACCCAAACTAAACTAAACTAAAACTAAATTAAACTAAACCTAAACTAAAAAAGCAATGGCCTCTCATGGTTTACTGGACTGATGAAACTATGACAACAGTCTTATGAAAGATTGTGCTGTTAAAGCAATGATTACTTTGAATAATATTTTTCCAGCAAATAATATATTCCATTACCCTGAAACTGAAGCAAAGGAAACCTACAAACAAAAACCTAAACCTAAAACCCAAACCAAACTAAAGTAAACCCAAACGAAACTTAACCTAAACAAAAAATAAACTCAAAAAAAAACACTGGCCTCTCATGGTTTTCTGGATTGATGAAACTATGACAACAGTCTTATGAAAGATTGTTAAAGCAATGATTAATTTGAATAATATTTTTTTCCAGAAATGTGTGTGTGTGTGTGTGTGTGTGTGTGTGTGTGTGTGTGTGTGTGTGTGTGTGTGTGTGTGTGTGTGTGTGTGTGTGTGTGTGTGTGTGTGTGTGTGTGTGCGTGCGTGCGTATGTATGTATGTATGTATATATATAGATTGAATGAATTGAATGAACCTTTATTGCCCCGAGGGGAATTTGTCTTGCACTCAGTGGAGCCACATTGAACATTTAAGCACAAACAACAATAAATAACAATAAATAAATAGTAAAAGAAAAGACACAACAACATCGAAGACGTAGAGAATACAGAACATTGACATCAACAACAACAAGATCAACACAGTAATGACAGCGCATCAGTCCAGTAGCTAAAAGTGCATAAAATTAAATAAATAATAAATGGTAAAAGGTGCACATGTAAAATATGTGCCTGAGCTTGATTTGTTCAGTAACTGTTTGCTCTTTGGCACAAAAGATATATAATGGCACGTTTGGTTTTAGTCCGGGGCATTCTGAATCTACGTCCAGAGGGCAGGGGGGAAAACTCTGAAAAAAGTGGGTGGGATGGATCATCCAGTATCCTCAGGGCCAGATTGAGGGTATACTGTTCGGTGAGGGTAGTTATGTTTTTTTTTCTCGGATCCAGTGATTTTCCTGCCCATCTTAAATCACCCTGTCCAGCATGTTTCTGTTTTGGACAGAAAGAGCACCCCCCCAGCACTGGATGGCGAAAATCACCACACTCTGAATAAAAGTTAAATAAAACAATGT
This sequence comes from Gobio gobio, assembly GCF_949357685.1. Taxonomy (NCBI): domain Eukaryota; kingdom Metazoa; phylum Chordata; class Actinopteri; order Cypriniformes; family Gobionidae; genus Gobio; species Gobio gobio. The sequence goes on along the minus strand of NC_137116.1, from coordinate 47,105,773 downwards.
CAGAGTTGTGGTGTCTGCATTAAAACTGCGCAATTTCCTTAAAAAATGGAGCCTTTGCTGTGCTTTTGAGTATCGTGCCAATGTGTTAGAAGACCAGGTGAGTTTGTGATCAATAATAGTTCCCAGATACTTATACTCCTCCACTGTCTCAATGACTGTCCCATGAATAGTGATAGGTTGCAATGGAGGGGGCCTTTTCCTAAAATCAATCACCATTTCTTTTGTTTTAGACACGTTTAAAATAACTGAATTTTGATTGCACCAATCATGGAAATGGTCAAACTCAGATCTGTAGTCTTGATCACTGTCTGTTAAAAAACCAACTAGAGCAGCATCATCTGCAAATTTAATTAGTGAGCAGTTGGAGTGGTGGCTAACACAATCATTAGTGTATAAAATAAATAACAATGGTGATAAAACACATCCTTGTGGCACACCCGTGTTTGTAATGATGGTTCTAGAATGACTGTAACCCGCCCTCACATACTGTTGTCTGCCTTTTAAAAAGTCCTGAATCCACTGCACCAAAATGAGGTTTACACCCATTTGGGTCAGCTTCTCTATCAACATGTGTGACTGAATGGTGTTGAAAGCTGAAGAGAAGTCTGCAAACAGAATGCGTACATGAGAGGCAGGTGTTTCCAGATGTTTATAATATATATATATATATATATATATATATATATGTGTGCTTCGCAACCCCAGGTCATATATATATATATATATATATATATATAGTGAGGAAAATAAGTATTTGAACACCCTGCTATTTTGCAAGTTCTCCCACTTAGAAATCATGGAGGGGTCTGAAATTGGCATTGAAGATGGGTCGAGGCTGGGTCTTCCAACATGACAATGACCCGAAGCACACAGCCAGGATAACCAAGGAGTGGCTCTGTAAGAAGCATATCAAGGTTCTGGTGTGGCCTAGCCAGTCTCCAGACCTAAACCCAATGGAGAATCTTTGGAGGGAGCTCAAACTCCGTGTTTCTCAGTGACAGGCCAGAAACCTGACTGATCTAGAGAAGATCTGTGTGGAGGAGTGGGCCAAAATCCCTCCTGCAGTGTGTGCAAACCTGGTGAAAAACTACAGGAAACGCTTGACCTCTGTAATTGCAAACAAAGGCTACTGTACCAAATATTAACATTGATTTTCTCAGGTGTTCAAATACTTATTTGCAGCTGTATTATACAAATAAATAGTTAAAAAATCATACATTGTGATTTCTGAATTTTTTTGATTATGTCTGTCACAGTGGACATGCACCTACGATGACAATTTCAGACCCCTCCATGATTTCTAAGTGGGAGAACTTGCAAAATAGCAGGGTGTTCAAATACTTATTTTCCTCACTGTATATATATGTACGTTTATGACCAAAATAATAAGATTACTCCATTGCCATCCTTTCTACATCAACACAGTAAACTACATGAAACACTCTTTAAATGCTCTGTCAAAATTCAAAAGATGAACAAAAAAAAAAAATGGGGTGAGCAAAGAGTGTGAACATTTTGTCCCATGTTTTTCTCTCTATAACACTCTACATACAGTGAGTCAGTGCCGTGACCTGTACTGGAGCTACTGGAGCTGATGGAGCAAGCGGATAACTACTTTACCCCTGACTGCACAACCCCAGGTCATGTCACTTACACACACAGAGGAATGCTGATGTGATCTTGACGGATGAGTGTGTGCTGTCTGAGTTTGTTTGTTGATCCAGACAGTGTATATAAGTGGTGTATGTCTGTCCATACAGACGGACAGATACACACAGGTCACCATGAGTCACCTGACTGTAAGGGGCAGGGATGACACACACTCGGGGACATTTCGACTAAGAACTTTAAAGGGCAATCCTAAACTGCCTCAAATGGCAGGCTGTTAGTGGTGGCACAACAACAAATGCTTTCAAACAATCCCACACATCTCTAAGGTGGCTCACTCATTTGTGTACAAACAAAGGGTTTGGATTCGAGTGTCACACCCATGATTTAAAATGCACCATGATCACCAGCAGTTCATCTAGCTGCACTTCAATGAACACATTTGATTTAAAACTACATTTTTCAATGCTACAATACTTTGTCCATTCAAAGCCTTTCATAGTCTGATTGAACTGGGTGATCTTTTCTTTTTAGTGAATCCAAACATTTGGCGCAACCAGTGTAGTCCAATTCACAAACAAATGAGTCTAATAAACAGTTCATTTTAGTGAATCGGAAACATTCAGTGCAACTAGTGCAGTCCAATTCACTAACAAATGACTCTTATGGTTCTTTTAAGTAAATCAAAAACATTTAACGCACCCAGAAAGTCACTGTCAACTAAACCAAAACTGTAGCTACAACCTGTCCACATAAAAAACATGAGCAGAGGTTACAACAAACGTTAGACACTATTTATTTTCGAATATTTTCGAGTTCGGCAAAAGGCGGATTCGAACCTCAGGTCGAACAACGTCAAAACTTAGTGCCACGCACCTTACCCCTACACTGTCACTACTGACAGATACCAATGGCATGTTCCCGGCTTTACAGAATGAACCTGCGCCTGGAATTGAAAAGTTACTTGCGGCCTGACGAATGGGTTCTCTCCTGCGTTAATGCGAGTTTTTAAAAGTCCTTTTTATAGAATTTTGCATGGCTGCAGTTTATCTATTACACAACTGCAAATTATAGGCTAAGTGAATAGGTAAACGCACTTCACAAACTCACAGGCTCGAGCCGTGCAACATACATGAGACAGCCTGACACCTAATTGCCTAACACAGCTGTCAATCAAACTCATCAAGCATTATGCAAAAACCATAGACTGTAAAAAAGCACATTTGATTTATTTTAGTATTTGAGAGGTTATAATAATGTTGTTATTACTTTAAAAAAAATTAAATAATTTAAAAAACTGTTATTTAACAAATATTATGATGTTTTTATAATAAACTGGGGGTGCTAGTCATCATAGTGAAGCTAGCTACGCCCCTGGTTCCCACACCAAGGATTTTCCAGGTCCAATACCCTCAAATTCAAGGACTTAATGTGGGGACACATTTCAAGTGAGAGCAAGGTTACATCGTGTTACCTTGTAAGATAAATTGTTACAGTTTTCATGTGTCACAAACAACTATGCAAAAAAGCTTTTTTTTTTGCATTTATCTGATATCTGATTCACAAATAGACATGTGCCGGTAAACGGTAATACGATATACCGCAATAATGAACATGCACAATATTGTTATCGTGGGCACTTCAAAATACCGTGAATAATTATTTATTACGAATTATTCAGATTTTTAGAATGAATTTTAAGAATACTTTACCCATCAACCGTTTAAAATGAACAACACGTCAAAGAGGAACGCACTGATGTAAATAGACCGTGCATGAGCCGAGCACATGGCGGAATGAGGAGACACGCTGAAGTGCACATTCATTCTTCGACAGCAGAGGGCGCTGACGGAACAGCAGAAATGCAGCCGTTTCCCCAGTAATCACATGGGCCCTATTTTAACGATCTGAAACGCAAGTGTCAAAGCGCGAAGCGCAAGTAACTTTGTGGGCGGGTCTCGGCGCTGTTGCTATTTTCCCGGCGGGATAAATGGCTCTTGCGCCCGGCGCAAATCTAAAATGGGTTGGTCTGAAGTAGCTTCATTATTCATAGGTGTGGTTTGGGCGTAACGTGAATAAACCAATCAGAGCGTCATCCAACATTCCCTGTAAAAGCAGGTGCGCAAGTTCCATTATGGATTGCTATTATTATGGCGTATTTACCAGGCGCACGCCAGGAGCGGTTCACAGCCGAGGAGACTGATGTTCTTGTAAGAGCAGTGAAAGACAGAGAAGTTGTGTTGTATGGGGATGGGAGAAACCCACCCAAAATAGCGTCGGTTAAACAGGCGTGGGAGGAAATAGCCACAATTGTTTCATCAGCTGGCATCCCCAGGACGTCGCACCAGTGCCGCAAGCGCTACAATGACATCAGAAGACGGGGAAAGTCCAAGCTTGCCAGCATCAATCGGGCACGCTGTGTAACGGGAGGTGGATCTGCCTCTACTCAGGACCTGACGCCAGCAGAGGACATCGCTGCGTCCACCCTCACCGATTTTTTTTCCTGGTTCTTGACGGACAAACCAATTCGTTAGATGTCCTTATATGTCTTGCCAGAAGTTGCCACTATTGGGCAAACAGGTCTCCTTAATTATTAGACTACAATTAGCCTGAATAATTTGTAAGCTAGATTTATGCCTATTTTTTCACATCTTCGTGGCACACCACAATGATTTCCGTCTCATGTGTTAATATTTTTTAGTGTAACAATTTATGATTTGCAAAAATAACTGTTGCATCTGTGTAGATTACATGAGCAAAGTGTATGCGCGTTGTGCACGCTATATATTATGGTCAAGCATGCGCCCTTAAAATAGCATAATGAACAACGCGCAACGCGCCACTGACTTTAGACTAGGTTTTTTCTGGTCAGTGGCGCAATTGTTTAATGGAACAGCAAAATAGCACCAGGGATTGTTTGCGCCGGAACACGCCTCCTTTTTTGCGCTGAACCGCCCAGGTAGCGCAAGTTCATTCACTAGTTTAGCGACGTGCTTCTGTGGAGGGAAAAGCGCGCTTTGCGCGGGTGCAAAATAGGAATGACACATGCGTCGGTGTACAAAGTCAATTGCGCTGGGTGCAAGATAGGGCCCCATAACCTAATACATAATACTTAAAGACTTAAGGCTATTCATTTTCAAACTTGCATTTTATATTTTAATCTGGACTAAATTACATGCCCTAGATATTGTTTGAATATGTTCTAACTGTTGTTCAATCACACACTTTACAAGGCTCCAGTATTTAACATAGTTCCTTCATTAACAAACTGACAATGAAAAATACTTCTAAAGCATGTATTAATCTTAGTTAAATGTACATTTCAGCATACCTATTGTTCTTTATAATTCTTTTGCACTTTAATCTGTTTTAAATATTTGTTTACTTTATAGATTTTTGTGTATTGCTTTATTGTATTTAAATGTTTGGTTCTTTTGTTATAAGAAAGTGATTTAACCTGTTATAGTATGACAACACTTTTTTTGCAACTTATTTCAATATCGTGATAATACCGTATACCGTGATAAAAGCTTCAGCAATTAATCGCAACATGAAAATTTGATACCGGCACATGCCTATTCACAAACTTTTAAGGATTTCAAGGACCCGTGGGAACCCTGTCTTACAAATTGAATAAAAAAAAAAAAAAAGAGTGAAACGTGTAGTCTGATTCACTCAAAATCTAAGATTAATCAAATTGAGAAGGAAAAGAGAGCAGTTGAATCCAAATGTAATACTAAAATTGAAATGTGTACTGAAACCCAACCTTAGTATATAAATAATTATTTACATTTTTTGGGTGAACTACTACTTTAACTACTTTCTCCACAGGTGAGCAGAAAGTTAATGAAAACCTTGTCACGTCACCTCTCAGCTAAAGGCCAAATGTGTGTACTACCGAGTGAAAATATCTCCTATGCATTTCCTCTGGCACCCTCAATAAGCCTGACTCCCCGTTTATGTCTGTTCACATCACATTTCCTTCACAGCCAAACATATTACAGCCATTAATTGCCACGAGGAGCAAACCGTCAAGGAGCTTCCAGCTGAAATCCATCAACCTGTCAGAGTTATTCAAGCGCTCTGACTGAGGGAAGCAGAAATTTCACAGCCTAATGGATCTAATGGAACAGATACAAATTGAAAATAACATTTTTAACGGAACTCGCTCACCGAGCCAGGAAAACGGCCTAATAGCATGAGGAGATAGACCTTAAGTCTAACAGAAGTGTTCTCACACTGAGACAATGGCAAAGTCTATGACAATTATGACATAGCATAAATATTTTCTGTTGCTTTTTACAAATGATAATCATTTAAAGCATGTCACGCAGGGGTGCGAACTAAAAGGAGAATGCTGGGACGAGGCAAGAAATGTCACGACTTATCAAATCACTTAATCAATATGCCTCAGGGGGACAGTAACCTGTGTTTGCTGTCTGAATATTTCCCACCAAACCACAGACGCAAACATTAACACACACAGGTGAGGATAGATGACTAATTAGCTCATAGCAAGTGTGGACAGATCTGTCATGAGAATGTGGCATGTAACAAAAACGTTAATAATTAGTGTTTTCAAACCAGGTAGGAAGTTAATGTCCTCTTGAAATTTGCAATAAGGCATACAGAGATCCACTATTGCTCTCAGATAAGCCACTTAAAATGGTATTCATGCTAAAAACGGTATATAACAGCATATTATTGTAAAGTTTTCAATTCATTTGAACAGATGGACACATTTTGTTTCAGCTCTTTGTAAATGCGTTTGTTTGCAGACCTAGCACTGATTTAAACAATCACATACCGCATGCAGACATGACACACTGAGCTTGCATCCTGCCAGCTTTGTGTCGACTCCATAAGCACAGGCCCCCGCAAGCTTACATTACACAGCCAGTGAATTGTGCTTTTGCTTACACGGTTTGTCTGAAACCCAGACAAACACACAGACGCAGGCGGAGTATCTATTCTTAACCCTGTGTGACAGGCCGATTTGTATGAGTCAGACAATGAGTGGTCATTTGTCCCAACATGCCCCTTTTTGTGGCCTAAAAATATGACTTTGAATCTGCCTAATAAAAAAAGCACCTCTTTGTGCTCATCAGCGTCTGGTGTAGTGCATTACAAGTAATGTACACTACACAATTGGATTACTTTTTGAAAGTACCAAGTTTATATTTCCACTGAGTTTGTCACAATAAATTGTGGAATTGACTCCACCAAAGATACATGAAGTGATACCTTAGAATTTGGTTAAACAAAGCATCTAAGGAAGCAACATAATTAAGTTGTCTACATTTGCGTCTGAGTTGCGTCAACGAGGCCTTAATATGCTGCCTATGATATAATAACTCATTAGGGTTTGAGTTTTTCATTAAAGTAACCATGAAATGCAATTATTTTAACACAATATGTGGTGCATATGAATCTCTATCTGGTGGGTGCCCGGTGTTGTCTCACCTCATCTTTTATGTCTTCTTGTTGCTGTGCAGTGAAGATCTCCATGGCTCCCATGAGTCTCATCATAAGTTCATCCACTGTTGTGTTGCCTTCATCATTCAAGCAGAAAATGAACAACAATCAGACTGGGGGGAGTCATTTCATTTTGCACTTTTCATACTATTCACATAAAAATATACCAAATGGAAAATGATTGCTCAAGGCACGATGAGACCATTTTTCTTTCTGGAAACTTGATTACTATGGTATACTATCAATGCACTAAAAAAAGTGATTTTTTTTTTTTTAAACATTATGACAAAATAAATAATAGAGAATGGGAATCTACATCATTGTGCATTGCATTCTGGGTAATGGTCGCCATATTTTAGGACACACTCAGGAGCATTCAATGACAAAAAATACAAATAACCAGAGAAAAAAAACACTGTATTTATATTTATACTTTTTAGGAATTGCTTGCACTCGCCCCCTAAGATAACAAAAGTATGGGCCTCTGTAATGCACTCCTGAAATGATTTGTATTGTCAAAGTGCTATACACATAAATCACCAGTACTGGACTTTAATGGACTAATGGAAGTACAAGATTCATTAGCGAGAGAAGCTGAATAATGAAGCAAAGGAGCGCTACTGTACGAACACCGACAGTGATTTCAATGTGATTTTGAGCTATTTCCAGACGTGTTTTCATACTTTATTTATGGAGTGAGCACTTACACAAGTCATAAACTATGAATTCAGGATATATCTGTAATAAATATATAAATACAAATTATAAAGTCACATTATGTTTAAGTTGTTTATTTTCATTGAGTTTACTTGTGAATGTTCCAGAATGCATTGTGAAGCTGATGTCACATTCCCATTTTCTATACATATTTAGGATTCTGCACAATTTCTAGGTCACTAATGAAAAAAAGGTACATTTGTAACAGGTTTTACAGAAACTTGTGGAGTTCAAGTGAAGTGTTGCTGTCATTAAAACCATAGGGGGGTAATGTAAGGCTTTCTGAAATCAATCAATCATTCAATCCATCCATACGTGGTCTCAGATTTTTGGTAGCACTAAATAGATTAAAATTATTAGAACTGTTGTGCAGTTTTAATCTGGTAGGCATTACATAAAATCTGCTAATGACTTACTGATGAAATGTTACCTACAGTAGTTTTATTTGTAGTTAATTGACATATATATATTTTACCTTGAATGACATTTAAAACTTCATTTGATGTCCTTTTTCCCATGACAATTAGAAGTAATGGGAACTGGTCAGTCTTGTACGTCCGAATGGTCTGTGCAACAACGCTGCCAAAGTGCCTTGTGCACATCGTGAGTAGTCTAGAGGGAGAGAGAGGGAGAGAAAGAGCGAGAGAGTCAGTAATTTGAGTGGACAGTGGACAGACAGCCAGTGAAACTCCCCTGAACAATCACTGAGCTTAATAAGAGTACACAGCTCATTATATTAACAGACTTTAAAACCAATTCTGCTCTCCACTCAGAGGATGGTCCTTCTCCAAACACTACCCGGGTCTGAATTAGTATTCGCCTCCTGCCGCACCGAATTTGATAGGGCAGAGAGGATTTCTTATTCCATTACAAAGACAGAACTTTAAATTAACGTTTCGCTGAAGGAAAAGGGTAGCAGGCAGACTCAGAGAGCGCGCAGTAAATGTCATAATATTAATGAATTGCTATAGAGCAAATGCAAATATAGATTAGCTTCTCTCTTCTTTTAATAACATCGGCTTTAATAACTGGAAAGTAAAATAGAGGAAAGATGGAACACACTAGAATGAGGGGGCATGACCAGCGTGGGAGAGAAGAAAAGAGAAATTGGAGGTTTTTTTCCCACATCAAATTTCACCCTATTATCAGAGAACTATATATATATATAAAAGGTGTGTCAGAGGAGATGAGTGAGCACTTTATGGACTCTGTGTATGTTCAGACCATGTCTATAATTTCTGGAATAGAATATAGTGTGTATACCATCTCCATGGAATACCGTATTCCCAATTTCCAATGTGATAAGAGGTCAACTATGACCTCAAGAGGTCAACCATTTCAACCATGATCTCATTCTTGACTTATTTGATAAACCTCTAGAGTTGTATAGTGAAGGGGAAAAGGGAGGGGGAAAAAAGTTCCCTTGAAACATAGTTGTGTGTTGTGTTTACCAATGTCTCAAAGTTCTTTAAGGGTGTGTTCACACTTTTGTCCACAGGTTTGGTTAGTTTAAAACAACTCCGGTGCGATTGCTCCGTTAGTGTGGTTAGTTTAAATAGTGTAAATGCAAGAACGCGGTCATCCGAACCCTGGTGCGCACCACCTGAAAAGGTGGGTCTTGGTCGGCTTCCAAACAAATTCTGGTGCGGTTCGACGGAAATGTATAGATTACCAAAAAAAAAAACGGATTTGGTATCGATACCTTTATAAATATACAGATTATCAAATTATAATAATAGAAAACATGGGTTTCTGCACCACTTTCAAATCTTTTAAGTACTTTTTTAATGTTTGTACCAAAACACCCCTTACATATTTACAGTAGCTGGCCTGCAAGCGTAGAACCATGCACAGAGACAATCAAGTCCGCTTTAAACTGAGAGAGATGGAGAGAATGGCAAAAAGGAAAATGTAGTTTGGTGTGGTAAACATTATTTTGAAAAAAATCCACAAAAAAAATAAAATAAAAAAAATCACATACCCATTTAAGAAATAATCAGTATGGGTATTGGTAAAATTGTAACAAAAAGCATGAGAATAATGTGTGTGTGTGTGTGTGTGTATGAGTATGTCAGGGTATAAGAATGTGGAATTGTGTGTGTGTTTCTGTTGGCATTATGAACAGTCAACTAACAGGACAACACGCCAGCTATCTTCAGTGTAACTTGTAGTGCAGTATTACAGATCACTAGATACCATAGAGTTTCACTGCCAAAAAAATCAAACATCATACAAATAACACTTGTGTTACCAGAGGTCCCATCAGGCATTGAAGTTGGCAGTGATGCGTAAAAAATCTTGAAGAATGTTAAGAGTTTTCAAAGGACCTCGGGGGAGTTATTTTTGATTTTCTAGTTAGTAACACCAGGTGTTTCAAGCGTCTCGTCAAGGACAGCATCATAATTGGAGTGACAAGCTCTCGTCTCCTTCTCGTCCCTCGCTCACGTCACACTCTTGAGTGTGTGAACCGTAATATTTCCCCATGGCTTGAACTGAGAGGTGTGGCACAGTATCAGAACATCTGCTGGGGCCACAGGGCATGCATGCACTGCTCTTTCTCTGACTGTTTCCATGATTTTGAGGTATTGTTTATGTCTATAGCAAAACAGGAACAGTTACACACCAGAATGTTATACTTTGGATTAGGGATTTTTCAAACTAACGCATGATCATTAGTCGCAAACATAAGGCTTGTTGAAAGCGCTCCAACATATATTTCAACAGTGCTTTGGGTGACCGAGTTCGAGTCCTGGCTAGTGGCCCTTTCCTGCCCCAACTTTCCTAACGTCTCTTCTCAGTTGTGCTCTCACATAAAAGGCAAAAAGTCTCCAAAACACACACACAAAGAAAGAATAATTAATAGTAAGAAAAATGCTTTAAATACTATTATCTTAGGGTGTAAATCTTTGGGTTGAGAATAGATTCCATTCACATATTTTTGATCTGATTAAAAGTAATTTAACTCAATTAAATATAAAAAGTATAAAAAAGTTTTAAATTTGATTCAATAAAAATTTGATTTGATTAAACAAGTGATTCAATACAAGAAAAAAAATATATTTAAAAAGCATTTATATTGATCTTTATACATTCCCCTAGTGTATCTTAGGGGGAAGAAAATGAAAAAGCATGGCAAGCCAAGCATTCTTCAGACTGTTCGCAGGAGAAAACTTGAAAAGCAACATATAAGGTACTTCTAGAACAAATTAAGTATTAAATTCTAAATATTGTCAGTATGAATTGCAATTTCTTTCTTCTTTTTTTTACCACTGTGAATAAATAAGCAATATGATTCAGCAGGATTTAATGGATTGGGGAAAAAAAAGAATGAATCGTATCTGCTAGATTGCACCATCAAATCGTGACCTGCAGCTTTTTCTTACTTATACCAGCAACAAAGAGCACCTGTAGCACCTGTGGGTGCTAATTACATTCACTCTAATTACATTTGGGCTCTGGATTAATGCACAATTATGTTGAGAGTCTATGTGATCGGTGTCAGCGATTAGCGATTCACAGGCTTCATTCACAGAGTTAGCATTGAAAAACACTTCCAGTCACCATCCACAATCACCAATCAGTCAGGCCTGGCTCTGGAGCGTGAGAATACGGTGTGTATGTGTGCATGAGTATGTCAGGGTATAAGGATGTGGGATTGTGTGTGTGTCTCTGTTGGCATTATGAATAGCCCCAGATGTTGCCCGCCTTTAATCTGTGGTAGAAAGGCTCAGCTGGGGCAAAAAGCAGAAGGGGAGGGAGAGGGGTATAGAGGCCGGGCCGGACTGAAGGAGCCCCTGCAGAAGCAGGTCACTGGCTGGTCTTTCTCTCTCTGTCCGCTCCAGAGGGAGGCCTTTAAGGTGAAGCCTACTGGAAGGAAAGGTATAGGCCTGCTCAGAAGCAAAGCCTGCTGGGACCAATCAAGAATCCATCTGCTGCCTGACCAGTTTCTCCCTCTTTCTCTCTCTGTTCATTTCCTTTTTTGGCCATCCATCTTCATTTTGCTCGCTTCGTTTCCACATGAAGCAATCGGGGATACAGTTTACTCCAAGTCTTGAAAACAAGCACTTTTGAAACAGGGCAGGATAGCTTTCTTAATACTATATTAGATGCAAGTTTCTATAGTCTCTGAGGGCAAAAAGTTTCAACTGACCACAGACAAAACGTAAAACCCTCGACACCTCCGTTACGGGCGTCCTGAAATTAAGACATTCTGAGGAGTGCGCTCTATGATGGCTGTGTGTCTAACTGACCCTTTAGTGGGGCAGATTAGTGCAGATTGCCCTACCGGGGCCTCAGTGAGCAAACACGACATCTTTTGTTAAGCTCTCTATGAGGAGAGAGTCAGGAGAGGAGAGAGGGGGAAGGGAGGAATGCCTCTCATTAAGAGATCATCCATTTTGAGTGTGAAAATGCTTCCGATCCACACCGTTCTGGACGATTTGACTGCCATTGTGAGATCATGCGATGAGAGAGATGAAAGGAAGACTGCAAAACAGAGGTACCTGGCTTTATTAGCTTCCTTAGTAACGTCCCAAGCCCATGTGATGAAGTTCTGGCTGAGATATGACACTATGGAGTCCGCGCACATCATCTGAGAGCAGAACACGTTACTTAGGACACTCTCGTCATTGTGGAGGTAGATGGCCAGCAGTTTTCTCTGAAAAACAGAAACATACAAACAGTTAGGGATAGGTAGCATATGGATAAGTATTCTGGTTCTGATTAAGATTCTTAAGGATTGTGGTTCCTTAACAATTCTATTAATAATTCTTTAGTAAGAATTTTGTATTGGCTGCCCTCAGCACTTTGTAGCCAAATAAAGAGATTATTTCAGATTTCAACAGAACAGCTAAAACGAATCAAACAAAATTTTATAAAATTATTTCAAAAAGGTTATTACAAAGACTTACAAAGTGGCATTAATGTAGTACAAAAAATGCTTCTAAGCATATTTAAATACAATAACATTTTATTATTAATAATATAAAAGTGTTATTGAAAAACATAAATACAAATAAAAAGAAAGATTATAATATAATACAATACAATATAATATAAGCATTTTAATGTTTTAAAATAATATAAATATTAATATATTCAGTGTAACTGGTGTGTAAGTGGTATTTTTATACAAATACAGTTGTGGTTAAAAGTTTACTTTCTTCAGAATAATGTTACATTAAACAAAATAAGAAACTTTTGACCACGTTATACTTTATTCATAATTTTGAGCTGGACAAAATGCATTGTGATTCAATACTGATGCACTGCAATAGCTGGCTAGCAATGCAGGAAACACTGCCAGAGTATTTTAGCATGGTTATCAATTCACATCAGGGGAAGAATGCACACTTAAGAACAGATCCAAAAGTTTATAAAAACTCAAAAAAGTTGAATCTTTTCCCCAACCCTTCAAAGAGTTGCAAAGAATTTAAGGAAAGACATCCACCCATTTACAAAGAATGCCCACTCAAGTCATTCCATCCCCACTTCTAATTTGCGGTGGGGAAAGAAATCATGAAAACTGAAGCTTCAATGGCCATTTCACTATCTATGAAGCCAGAACCCATCTAATCCTGGCTCACTGATCCACCCCTTATTTCATGATTCACCATCAGGCTTTCTGAGAGCTTTAAGGCCACTAATGCTTCACTAGGGTCCACGAGCAGAAAAACACAGCGAGTGCCCTCCCTGCAATCCCTGAGCAAAGCAAACACCCAAACCAAATCAAACTGATGCAGGATAAATCAAACTTTCTCTGAAAAACAAAAAACGAACAAATCGCGGTATTTGTTTTGCATCAAATGCCAGTGCCCTCCTTCCATCTTCGCAGGTTAGCACAGGAAGGCGCAGCTGATGTCGAAGCACATCCAAGTCCACAGATATTTACACCGTCAGATGTATGGCGGTCGCTCGCATAACCCAACAACTAATTAAAAAAAAGGCACACCACCACAAACATGAAAGGTTTTGCCAGACAAGGCAGGGGAATAAAATCCACCGAATTACAGAACAACTCTGATCGTTTCCTATAGCTCTGACCCCCCGACAGTTTGTCGAATGCAGCAGCAGGGATTTCTCGGCAGCCCGATGGAGGAAAAACAGAAAGCAAAGTGGGAAGAGAAGCAAAGCAGGGCGTCAACGGAGGAGAGAAAGTTGGGCTCTATGGAGGTGTGTATGGATGGAGGACTGAAGGAGCGATGCTGTGTTTGCACAGTGATTAAAGCTCTCGAATGAGCCGCATGGCCCCTGGCGGGAGAGAGCTCAGGCCTCTTTCACCAGCCCAATTCAAGGCCCTGAAAAGATTAAACACTCACGCTGGGTAGACAAGCAAATGGGACCCGGAGAGATTTTACCCATCAAAAACTGAAAGGGGGTGGATGAAAACGAGACATGAACTTTTTCCACTCATCTCTTGCAGTCTGTCCTAAAACTGACATAGCCGTTTCAGCACTGACTGAGCGTATTCCCTCCGAGCTGCGAAAACATTTTGACCTTTTGAGGCCTCTAAGATTTCATTGAAGAGGTGGGGAGAAGCTACTCTCGCTAATAACAGTCTTTGGTCAGCACCCTCGTTCCACGCCCCTCCATTACCCACAGTCCCTCCTCTCTACTTTCATCCCATTGTTTTCTCTTCCTTTCTTTCCCTCTGTTTTGTGGGGCTTTTCTTAGCCTGCAGAAATTTGCGCTCAGTCCAAATTACTGGGTCTGTTCTGGGGAAGAAACTGACCCAAAAGCTCTTTCTGTCACCTCAACTCATCCCCCCCACCTGCCCGGGACAAGAATCCATGAAATGGCGAGGAGGAAACGGTAGAGGCTCGAGAGGAACATGGGAGGAGAGGACAGAGAGGGAGGTGGGTAGAGGGAGAGAGAAAGCTGATCTGTCCTGTGAGTGGGACAGCACTAGCTTTCACACAGTTGTCAGAAAGTGAGGAATTCCCAGGCTAACTTTGGACATGTGAGTCAGTGTTGCAGCAGAACACAAAGACAAGAAGTGTATTTTACCTGCTAATTGAAGGCCTATTCAAATCAAGCATGACTTTTTAGCACGTAAAACACTGATTACAGGATTTTTAAATTAAACAATGCATGTTTTTATATGAATCTGAACATAATAGTCATTATTCAGATATTAAACCAACTTTTAAAAATGATTCATTCAGATATGGAAACTTGGAGGACGACGGAAATTTAATTATGCAAAAATGTCGGTAACACTTTATTTTAGGGTTCAATTCTCACTATTAACTAGTTGCTGCACAAGTAGGTAGGGCTGCACAATATATAGAAATTATTGAAACATCGCAAATGTACATATCGCAATATGCATAACGCAACGGCACACAATATCTGAATGATTTTAATATGCTATTCCAACATTGTGAAAAGTGTGCGTTTTAGGTAGACGCATATAGCAGAGAATAGACTGGGCACACGACTGTTACTTATGTGACTTGCTTGACGTTAAAAAGAGTTATTAAACACAATAACTTGCGCAAAACAACAATTTGCAGTCTCGTGCTGTCTGCTGTCTGACACAGCTTCTTGATGTTAAGTTTTAGGTTAATAAAACCATATATTACCATGTCAAGCAAAGAGTTTTTGGTATTTAAATATTGCCATTACATTTTTTGTTTGTTTACATTGATGTTAAAATTATATAGTCAGATTTGTGACACTGCTGGTCACTTTCAGAAGTTGTAGCGATGCTTTCTTTTCCCAGAAAGAATGTGAAACATATAAATGGTATCATTCTCAGTTTTTAAATAATTTTAAAATATAATTTAAATAGATTTTACACACTTAAAGCAATATCGTATCGCATATCGAATATCGCATTATTTAACAAGGTATTGCATATCGCATTTTTCTTAAATATCGCACAGCCCTATTACTAGGATACTGGCTGTATTAGTACTTATAAAGGACATATTAATGCCTTATTCTGAATTACCTTATTCTACATCCCTTAATCCTACCCAATACCTAAACTTAAACACTACAAAAACTACCTTACTAACTATTAATAAGCAGTAAATTCTGAGTTTATTGAGGCAAAAGTCATAGTTAATAGTGAATATGTGTTCCCCATACTAAAGTGTTACCAAATTGTCTTTACTTTGTGTCCTTCAGTTGCATCAAACTTGATGTAAACAAGAATTCACCTAGTCAAGGGCTAAGGGCATGATAACCACATTGAGCAAAGCATTTGCATTCAGTAAAAAGTCTCTTCCAAATGCTATACACAAATAAAGGATCAAAGTTTCCAGTGTTAGGTAATGTGACTGAAAAAAACTTAAGCGAAATGCTATGCGACAGCCAATGAAAACATACTTGTTTAAAACAATATAAAATGAAAAAGCACTATTTTTAAATGCATCTTATTGCGAATGCGTCAGCCAGAAAAGGCGTATTTCTCCAGTCATTTAGGCCATTTAAACCCAACCCCTTTCTTACAATTGACTGCACGCCTGCATTCAGATCCGCCTCCATCCAATCAACAACCAATAGATAGAACTAAGTCGGACCTTCAGACAGACAGTAGAAGGTCTGGATTCCATAGCAGATTTCACTGGCCAAGGACCGCCCAGAGGCCATCTGACTGACATGTATAGCAACCAATCACAGTTCGATTTGTTCCGTGTAATGTAAGGTTGATGTAAAACTGTTGTACGGTTTTTAAAGAGTCTATGCCACAAATGTACATACTTCTGAAAATCTGCCATTTATTTGATCCTGATAAGTGCTCATTGTCACAGTTGTAAAAACACAAGGGCTTTTCTTCCATGAGGGGGTTTGGCTTCTCGGCATCTTTGTTTCCAAGCAGACAATTTAAGAACGCGACACACACGTCTCGCAAAAATCCTGTAGAATTCAATTTCTGGACGTGATGTCTGAGGCTGAGACTTTAATAAACAGCTATAAAAAGGGAATTTTGACCATCGAGATACCATTGTGGGTGGAGCTTCCAGTGTAACACCGCAGAAATAGAAATAAAGCTAGCAAAATGTCTTGATGTTAGCATCACGTTATATGCAGCTAGTTTTGTCTAATTATATCTACAGGACTGACTGAATTTTTTTTTTTTGATTTTGGGAGTTTTCACAAAACACATTCTGTTGATGGCTTCACCTGCCCGACCGTGAGAGTTACGCTAGTTACACAGACAACCATACGTCTCTTTTAAAAGCATTGTGAAAGGATGTTTTTAATTACAGGCGATGCGTATGCGCTGGAGGGGGGAGAGATGGAGAAAGTGATCATCCTCTTTTGGCTGTAGGAAAGCAAACAATGGGAAATGAGGAGTTCATATTACTGCGCTCTCTGACCTGTAGCGGAGTGCTTTAACAGATGGCACTTACAATACTATGAGAGATTCTCCCACAAAAACTGAACAATAATCTAGTAATAATAATAATCTTGTTGCATAATTAGAGTTTAACTTCAGGAGCTGCCTTGCATATGCAATACAACTCTTCAAGGGTCCGTCCAGTTAGAAATTTAAACTCTGTCCTTATTTTCTCACCCTCATGTCATTCCTAAACCATATGACTTTTCTTTCTTCCCGGAAAAAAATAATTGTTGACAAAAAAATTCTCTCATGTCCATTATGCAGTTTACTTAAAATTTTACAAAGGATGCAAATGCATCATCAAAAAGTATTTAACTCATGCACTATATTCTAAGTCTTCTGATAGGTTTGAGGTGAACAGAAATTAAAGTCCTTTTTATATATTAAATCATAATAGTCATTTTAATATTCCCCTCTAGTGTGAAAGTGAACCATTAGGACTA
>NC_137116.1:47073922-47083922 GCF_949357685.1 Gobio gobio | reverse complement strand
TC
Source organism: Gobio gobio (assembly GCF_949357685.1). Taxonomy (NCBI): domain Eukaryota; kingdom Metazoa; phylum Chordata; class Actinopteri; order Cypriniformes; family Gobionidae; genus Gobio; species Gobio gobio. Next base: position 47,083,920 of record NC_137116.1, on the reverse strand, counting down.
ATTCCCATAGGTGCTGCATGAGGTTGGCAGTGAAATATGAAAAGAGCTCAAAAGAGTTTTGGCTCAGGATGTGTGTGTGAGAGATAGAACGGAGCGGTGGGAAATGGACCAATTAGACGCCTAATAGAACAAATAAAATAAACAAGAACATGAGCTACTATTGCTATTAATAACAGCAGTAAAAGGAACAGTGCACAGCCGATTAATCCTGAATACAATGAATTATTTTTTTCTGATTGCTTCATTTACAAAAGTCATAAAATAAAACTATTCTACAGTAAAACAAAGTGATGGACTGGCATTATTTACTGAGAGAAAATAAACCTTCAGAAATCTCCAGAATATTACAGTAGGATACAACAGAAAATGTGCTTACAAAACAACATAGTGCAGCCTAAGTTTGGGCAGAAAACATACCAAAGTTTGGGCAGTTAATGCCAAACACAGCCTGCAAACAGCAGTCCTCCAGTGGCCTGCCATATGAAGAAGCCTGTGTCAGCCCCTCAAACACACCACCACACGCATCCAGACTACACCCACTCAAACAAACAAGGGCTAAAACATGACTATGGTAAACAGCCCCCTTTGCATTTACAGACACTGCATAGGGACGTCAAGACAACCGCTAAGATCCACCCACAGATTCAAAGGCATAAGAAGGTACGCCGATTTTTACATTGTAATCCTTTTCTCCCGAGAGACAAATTTGCAATGCTAATTACAAATCCAGTTAAAATGGCTGCACTGTTTAAATGTTAACCGGTTAAACAGTTTCACTGCATAAATGGATCAACATCAAATCATATTTTCTTCATCTGACTCCCTGACAGTAATACAAAAGATGTATACAGAAGATGCACTGAGAGCCATTTCGAAACTGATAAATATATTAAGTTCAATCCATTTTGACAGTACAAGAAAAGAAATAAACCTGTCGCTAGCTCCTTCAGAACCAATATGCTTAAAAGCTCAGTTGGTGAAATGTAAACTGACTACTGATTAGTTTTCTATTTTTCTCCCTTATGAGGTGGAACAGAGTGCAGAGAGACTCGCTGTATATGAGCAAGTGAAGGGTAATGAAAGCACAGCAGAGCAGGCATTGACTCAGACTGCTGGTAAATGTATTTCTAAGCCTGGGCTGTCATGTTTATTGGTACAAATCCCGGGAGATGAGGGAAGGTTAATGAGATACGCGCAAAAAACGGCCTGCCTGCCATGCGAGAGCTTTGCGTCTAATGCACAGCTAGCCGCTTCAATAAGGGCCGGGGGTCATTATTAAGACTGGTGCTTTAATAATATAGCCCTCCCTATAAGCCAAGACGAGTTGAGGTGGAAAGCTGGTCTGTGGCCAAGTGCACACCGACCACACATAACCAATCACTGCTTGGGCATTAACGGTTTAATGTGCCTTAAACAGTATTCATGAGCAGTGCCCTCTTTATCAAAAAACAAGATTGTGGGTTAAGGTCTTCGGTGAGTGCACTTCAGCCCTGAAGTGGCCCGACTCAAGTGGGCAGTCTGTGGTGAGAGGGTGTAATTCAGTGACCTTGTGTCTGTTGTGCTTTTCGCTAAAGGACGAAACGATCTCTCCAACCGCCCTTTTAACAATATGAGCTAAATGCAATGGGTGAGATACATGAGCCTTACAAGTGCACACTGAAAATAAACAATGCAGTCATTGTTGAAGAGCTCTGTGAAACACTACTCATAAAGCTACTGACAATGGGGTCAGAGTCTTTTGTTCTGGTACTCTCAAATACTAAGTAGTCATGGGGTTTCTGTTTTATATTGTTCTTTCAAAAGTGGTAACCAAAACCATATTAATAGCTTCAGAAAAAAATTAAGTGGACAGATACATTTGACTCTTTTAAAAGATGACAATGCAAATATGAAGGTAAGAGGGTGGGGGCTGGGGGGGGGGGGGGGGGGGGCTTTCAACACCTGAAACGAACAGTGTTCAAAAAACATGTTTGTTCATCAGGCCACTCCCTTTGAAACAACACTTTCACTCAATTAAGCACCTGACACCAAATCAAGGCACAATGACAACCATAGACCAGAGAAACACATTACTCTTTCATGGTTTAAACACAAGTGCAATTTCCATGCTTAACTGATCAGATGCACAATGATAAGTAAAGGGAAAGTTCCCATGGTTATTCCACGGATGATTATAGTGGATGTCTAAGCTGGGAGGTGGGGTTCCACAGGGTTCGGTGTTAGGGCCATCTCTGATCACTGTGAACGAGTCGTGCTGAAAGGCTGGGAGCACGGAACAGGGCGGGAAAGGTCACTGACCCCCCACTACATGAGCTTTAATGTCCACACAGAGAGGACAAGGGAGAGGAGATGCTCTGTGACATCTTAATTAGTACCAACATCTTACTTTCACATCGGGTGATGCTACAGAACCACTACAGAAGTTTCTATTCAATTTGTCCAAACTTCCTCCAACGCATCCTAACTAAGGCACAATTTTCATTTAGTAATTTGTCATTTCAAAACGAAAGCAAAAATTCTGCATGGAGCAACAATTACAGCCAAATAGAACATATCTGAAGTTAATAGATTTTGGGTCAATGAGATTTTACTGTGGGCCAGGCTACCCGGCGCAACACAAGCGAAATAGAAACCAAGTGACGGAAAAGAAGATCTGTTGCTGGTCTTTCATTGTGGTTTTCTGGTCAGGACAAAAACTAATAAGCCTTATTCTATCAAGCACAGTTAGAACACGGTGACACATTTACTTTGTTGCTAATTATTCAGAGTTTACAGCTTATTCTCTATATATAATAGAATATATAATACAGAGAAAGGGGAAAAAATTAATACCGAGTCGTCTGAGGCAGAGGCAGGCCAGCCGTCCCACTGTTGATGCCGCACAGGGATATTTGTCAGGTCTGAAACGTTCCTTTTCACCTGAGATGTAAAGAGAATGTAACACTAATGAATACATAACCATAAACACATTCAAATTCATAAAAAAACGCTAGCAGAAACATTTCTTTAGACACTTTCAGAGCACAAAGTGCATGTGTCATTATCGCTATGATATAAGTGACTGGGATGGGAGGGAGAAAAGGCAAGTAGCGGAAAAAAGAGCTCTGTGTTCTCAAAATTCCTCAGATGCCTGTCCTAATGCCCAATGCCAACAGCCCTTCACGCGAAAAATGGACAGTATTTCCCTTCTGCTCTTCACCCCCATGTAACTGCACTTAATAACATTGCATGCATTTAAACAGTTGACGCTGGCCCCTGTTTCTACACCGCTGTTGGTTTAAAGCCCAACGCCAGGCTGATGTGCGGAGGACGGGGGTGATCAAAGCGGGCGTTGCCCAGAGCTGGATGGGCTGCAGATTCTAGTGCATTATCCCCAGAGAATGCACTACCCCGCGGCGCTAGATACAGAGGCAGAGAAAACTAGCCATTGTGGCGGAAAGCCCTCCGAGCGCATGGCCAAATCCCACCGCCAGCGTACTGAGTGGACATGTATCCTCTGCCAGACTGAGGACTCGTGCCCACAGAGGCAGAAGCGATGGGCACAAGATGCTTGTGAAAACAAAAGACATGAAGCAGGGTTGAAAGAGATGGAGTTAAGAATTCATTAGCAGATACAATCATAAACTTTATGTTGACAAAAATATGAATATTTATGAAGGCAATAATACTAAGGTTCTCAACTGGTGGGTTGAGAACCAAAAGGTATCAGTAGTGACATTGACAAGAGCGGGGAAAAACTACGCTAATGCAAATGATACAAAATGCATTTAATAAATAATAAAAATGGTAAGAATAATAATAATTGTGATGGTTGATTTATAAAAATAAAAAAAAATCTTCAAAGACATTTCGATACCAAAATGATAAAAACTCCTATTTATCCCATGTCATGTCAAAAATTAAGCATATTGTTGGATTCATGCAATTACATAATGTGTAATGTTTGATTATAAAGGTATTTTTGTTTACTTTTGGTACCGTCTTGATGTCCAAATGTAAAATCTGTGTCCTGAAGCAACCAAAACCAGTTAGGAACCACTGCATTAATTTATAGGCTTTCATAAGGATGATTTAAAGGTTTTCCAGACAGACAGAAACCTTTTTTTAATGTTTCAATAATACAGATATGTACAGAACCATGGATAAAGTCAGTTCCCTGACCATTTTGGTCAGGCAAAAACTCAATAAAGGGAAACAAATTTAGAATTTGACAACATCACCTTGGTCGGCTGAAGTCGAAATCTGCACCAACTCACACACACGCACACACACAATCAAACATCCGCGAGCCCACACACTGGGATGTGCGTTTTTCTTATTGAAGTGAGCAAGGGTCAGCTGGGTTGGCCAATGTTATTACAGAGTGTAATATCTGTGTTTGACCAGAGGGCTACAGGGATTTGGCCGCCCAGGCCTGACCGGCAGGCTGCCGTAAACACCGGCTCTTGGCTGTAATGAACCATTTAGGGTCAAATGGCACCGTGGCCCAAGAGAAAGTAGAAAGTAACGGCATCACCAAGGACCAGACAGAAGCATTTAGCTGCTATAACAAATCGGCCCTCTGCGAGAATCTGATATTTCACTGCTTTACTTCATTGGCTCTTTTTTATGAGCACTGCCCTACTGTCAATACACCTATACCCCTCTGTACTTCAGCCAGACTTCATCCCATCTTGACAAACATCCAACGAGAAGCTATTCACAGTTATTTGACTTCAAAACAAATTTAGCTATATTGGAAGATAGAGATGTGAACATTCTTGGCGCATAAGAAAAGAAAATGGCAAATAAAGCCACAAACACAAACCTGTCAGCGAACCAAGGTGGTATAAAAGTTCATTTATCAGAGATGGCTGGTTGGGTGAGGGGCTCTTTCTGCAACTACTGCGAATTATAATTGACTTACGACGAGAAAGCCCCATACTGCTGCAATATTCACAAACACAAGTGTCATTACCTATTCATGAGCTACGAATTCCTCCTCTTAGCAGTCAGGGGTCTGCAAATTAAAGCCAACATTACCCAACTAAATGAGAAAAAATATATACACGGAAAGGATAAACAAACAAATCCAGCGAATAACAAGTTTATTTACCACTGATTTCTAAGAGAAAGTAAAGAGAGTTTGAAGATGTTCGGTAACGGCTGACATTTGTTCTGTCTTGCCCAAACCGCTGCCCATAAGGAACAATGAGGTTTGATTAAATAACGAAGGAAAAGACTCAGTCCTATTAAATCCAGTTCCGCTGACATTTCATTTTAAATGTCACAATAGAGTTTCTAGCATCAGGGAACAGACGTCTATTGTGAAAAGGAGGAGGAAAAAAAGCAGATAATGTTGACATTATATCAGAAAATGCGGGAAGATCTCATGGATAAAGACATTTCAGCTGCCGGGATTATATACTTAAGGACTGCATGTAACAGCGCCTTTCATTTATAAAGGTTTTCTTTCATATATTCTCCAGTGTGGTTGTCATATAAGATAGATATTATATATCACCCATAGAACAAACATTTCCATGGTGTAGATGAAATGCACAAAATATACATTTTACATGGGGATAGTAGATGGACTGCACCAAATAAATAGAGATAAATAATAGTATTTGAGATGCAAGGCATCTGTGTATTGCTGCCCCCTTACTGACAGAACCTAAACTGCAAAGTTAAATTTGAAGATGTTCTAGATGTTCTATAAATATATATATATATATATAGTTTTGTGCGACTGGCAGATCATGTTAAATATTATTGTTAAATTCAATAATGTTATTAATATCTTCATATAAAAAGATAAGACCAAAATAATAGACAAAAAGATTGGTCCACAGTGCTTGAAAAAAAAAATTAATCTTACAAAATTAAATGCCTTGGATGTCAATAAACACGTACGCCGTCTCAGACAAACATGCGCACACACTCGCACATTAATGATCCAGTCTTTCTAAATGCCAAGTACTGGTAATCCTTGGCTGGAGAGAAATCAAAGAGAAGAAAAGGTTGCCATTAAACAGTCACAAGCTCTTCAACACCAGATGCCTTTCATTCACACTCTTTTACTCTCCATCCTTCTTTTCTTCCTCTGCGTTCATCTCTCCAGCTGCGGAGAGAAACACTGTGGGGCCGGCAAAAATCCCTGGGACGAGTCGTCTGGTCACGGACGGCAGAGCCCTATCGGACGGCCCTATTCTCCCCACCACTTTCCTGACAAACATTTGCTCTGAGGCTTAAGCGCAGCCCCGAACTCGGGTTTGGGAATGCCAATCAGAAGAGGAGAGCAGGGCCCGGGGCCGAATAGTGGAAGGGTACGTTCCCTGGGAGCCTGGAGGCAGAGCAAGAGCCTTTGGCAAAGACAAACAACGGGACAGCACTGAGGGACTCTCTTCTCTCTCTCTCTCTCTTTTGCTGCTCCTATTGATATGCACATGCAGAAAAGCATCGGCTGGTCTTCAGCAAAGACAAAAGATGAGCAGAAAAAGAAAGGCTGGAGAGGAGTCCTCTCCATATGTGGCTGCGAGGGGGTGAATGGGGAAAAAAGAGAGAGGGGAGATTGTGAGAGCTCTCTGTTGCTGTTTTGTTGCATTTTCACACAGGCCTTCGGTTTTAAGGGCCACAACTGTAAAACAAAAACTTCTCTCACTTGTTAGTAACTTTTCTCAACGAGACGTTTGTGATGAAACGTAGCGGATCCCCGCAGAGCTTTTCTTTCCCGTTCACACATCTATTTTCTATCATTTCGGACACAAAAGCGAGGGCTTGGACACGCTTGATAAAAATGTTCCCATCCCAAAAGAGAAAAAATCTTTCAGTGGAGCCAAAGTAACTAATGAACTCTACAGCTAACTAAACTAACTCTGAGATAGAGAGAGCCATTTAGAAAGTGACGTGCATCCAATAAGGTGTTCTCTTACAAAAACAGTTTGTATTGCATGCAATTTGTTTCTCCTTAGAAAACAAATCTGCTCTCTCTCCCCCTCGTTCTCCATCTTAGGAAGAAAGAACCAGAATGCCTGAGGATCAGGCCAGTTGGGGCCGCAGCGGTCCGTTTGATTCAGCTTTGTCCAGTCACTCGCTCCCCTACCAAGCCAACAGCTTCGCTTCCTGCTCCTCTTTTCTCTTCCCCGCGGGCTCTACTCTCCAGTTGTTGTAATCCCGGCAGAAACACTTAAGGTTCACAGTAGGTGCTCATCAAAACCATCTGCTGAGGGAAAGAGAGCGCTCACCCATCTCACTTTAATCTCTTCAATTAGCACCATTACAAACCTGTCAAGTAGTCTGATTACTGTAATGGTGACCAGCGCCATCAAGGCGGCAGTTTCGCCGGGAAAGGGATTCTGGGATTGCGTGGACATAGCTGAGGTGGGGAAAAGCACTTCTTCGGTCAAAAAAAGACAGAATTCTGACTTAAAGTCTGAAGTGAACACCTAAACGAATAGTTTACCCAGAAATTAAAATTTGGTTATCATTTACTCAACCTCATGTTATTCATAACATTAGTAACAGCTCACTGGAGCAGAAGATTTCCAATGATTAATGACTTAATCTGCCTGTCCCTCAGACACTGATTGGCTTCAGAAGACTTCGAATACAGCATACGGACTACTTTTTAATGACACTTTTATGGTGCCTGAAAGCCAAATTCTGCATAAATGTCCCTTATATGGAAAAGAGTGGGGATGTTTGTTTTACAAAAAAAAAAAAAATCACCTTTAATGTTTCACAAAAGAAAGTAAGTCATACAGGTTTAGAATGACATGAGGGTGAATTAATAAGGACATAATTTTCATTTTAGGGTACTTTTCCTTTAAGGAGGAATTTTTTCTCCCAAAATTCCTTGTGCTTCATACAATCAATATTTACAAATAATTGGAATTTCAAAATTCAATTTATGTATCCGTACACTCTAAAAAATGCTGGGTTGTTTTAACCCAAATTTGGGTCAAATATGGACAAACCCAGCCGTTGGGTTACATTTTTCAATTCAATTTTTAACCCAACAGTTGGGTTTGTCCATATTTGACCCAAATTTGGGTTAAAACAACCCAGCATTTTTAGAATGTATCTGCACCATTTTCTCTAACTTCACTCCAATAACAGATATGATCAAACCTTTGGTACATCAAGCTTATCCCATTGGAAATAAACTTATTTTTTGACTATGTCCAGTAAAATATCTAATAAAAAAATTGCTGCATAACGCATTAAGACTCGTTTTCATGGATTGCATTCTATTATACCAAGTACTACTTGTCTATCATTCAAGTGAAAAAAAATCTGTCGGTTCAGAAAGACAAAATATTCTTAATTAAAAAAAATATTTTTTAAGAGAGTTATTTTAAGAATTTTTAAAACAAGATAACACTTTTTTTTTAATTAAGAATAAAGATCATTTCTACAAATATCTGAATATCATATGTAGTGTTGCTTCTCAAGTAAACTAAACTTTTCTTTCACAGATTTTTTACAAATTTTAACTGGAAAATAAGACAAAATCTTGTCAAGAATAAAGATAATTTCTCAGAAAACAAGTCTGAACTTATCCAGTGTTGCTTCTAAAGTAAATGAATCTTATTTCAAGGATTTTTTTTTACATTTTAACTGAAAAGACAAAATCTTAAGAATAGGATTTCTTGCAGTGCTTATTTTAAGCCAGAAGCTGCATAAGTTAAACAAGAGGACTCGAGTTTAAAAACAACAAAAAAAAGAACATCACAGATGTCTGTTTCTTCAAAACGGCACTGCACAGGCCCAACATGACTCTCCTAGCACTGAGGGAGGGGTTCAAGTGGCGCTGTCAGTCCACGGGGAGCTTGTTACACTTGACGTGGTGCACGCTACCTGCTGTGAATAATTAATGGAGCCATTTCCAGAAAGCTGTGTGTAGGTTACTGGGGCAGGCCGAAGAGAATGCGAGGGAGTCGGGGAGGGGTTGTGTGTGTACAGAATGAAGTGTTCGGGTTTTGTATCCCACACAAACCAACCTTAAATACAACACAGTGTAGTTAAAAGGAGAGAGATGAAAAGAAAGGCATCGCACAGGTCTGATGGGAGAGGGAAAGGAGCTGATGAGCCACAGGGGGGTTTGTGCCGCTCGATACTGAGCTCTGGCTATTGCAGACACTGTGACACACAGCAGACAAGAGTCTTCCAAGTTGTTAAATTCAGCAGGTTAAAATTACTTCCAATATATATAAGAATATATATAATTAAGAATTTGTTCCCTTGTTTTATTAAATCATGGCCTCATTGAACTAATTTGTTCACTAGTTTTAATTTAAATAAAACAATGGAACAAATTATTACAACCTTGCCAGGATTTAGTGAAACGAGAGAACAAATTATTATCTTGTGTACATGATTTACTTAAAAACGAGGGAACAAATTAGTAAAACGTGCTGACATATTAGTAAGTCGTGGGAACAAATTGTTAATCCATGGACACGATTTTTTTTTCTCCTGCATTTCATGTGTGGGGCTCCATAATATATAACTTTATAACTATATATTATATTATATTTGTGTAAAAAGGTCACCAACATGCAAGACATATTAGTAGACCTGAATATCTGCCATGCAGAAAATATTGGTCACATGGCAATAATATGAATAGTTTCACCCAAAACACACAGTTGAGATTAGACATTTTGAAGTAATCATGAAGTCGGCAGTTTGGCGGCTGTTCTGAAAAGCAAGAACTTCGACTGGGAGATAATTAGCTTTGGCTCAATGAAGGCCTTAATCATTGGTGCCTATTATTTTAGCATGTAATAATTAAGTTGACGCCTCACCTAAAAATCAGAGAGTAGTTTTAGAGAACACGGGCAGAAACGCAGCAGAGAGACAGGCAGACAGCAGGTGTGGACAGAAAGACAGAGGGGCTAGGTGACAGACAGGTGTGTGGTTGTCTCACCTCCTGGATGGTTTTGCTGGCAGGGAAGTTGAGGCTGTAATCTCTCTGTGCTTCACGGTGGCTAATGACGAGCAGGTAGTTCTGA
>NC_137116.1:47036422-47068922 GCF_949357685.1 Gobio gobio | reverse complement strand
GCAACAATGGGGTCACACCTAACTAACACCGGCCCTTTCTTTTTCTCCCCTATTTTGACTCCTCTAAAATAGTTTCTGGGAAATAATTAGAGCCCGCCACCGATGATGAGCTCTAGTAGGTGCTGGATATTAGATATTGTGCCATTTAGAGAGAGGTGACAAGGTCTCTGCTGCATGTCACCTGCCCGAGAGGGAAAAACGAGATGGGCGAGAGCTGCCGACAGGATCACGTTAATAAATATATGTGATCTCAACGGATCAATTGAACCCTGACCACCAGTATGCGGTACGTCACAGTAATGTTTTTTTTTGTTGCAATCTTTGAAATGAAAGTTAAGAAGAAGAAAGAAAAACACACACACACAAAATGCCTCCGGACCAAATCTGACAAGGTGCTAAAAGGAAAAAGAAAAAAAAAACGTGGAAAAAAATAAAGCGCTGATGTGTTTTGGAGGGTACTGTTAACACAATGTTAGTTTACAGCCCATTAAGTACTTTTCTCAGAATGTTTTCGCACTCTAGAGTACAGTGTCCACACACAAGCTGACAGAGATGCCAGTTTATACCCAGTCGCTCGACGGCATCACCACCACCTCCCGCCGGGGCTTACAGCAGTGCTAATCAACACATAATTACACACACAAACACATGCACATCAATATAACACACACACAGCCCTTTCTAATTGAAGCTCCTTTCATTTATTACTTTGAATCGCACTGCTCTGCTCATAATGATTTGCTTATTTAAAAACTGCTTATTGCTTATAAAAAATTTTTACGTAAATACCATAAAACAGTTCCAATAAAATAGCTATTTTCTATTTTAATATATCATTTATTCTTGTGGTGTCAAATCTGAATTTGAAATTCTGAAATTTTCAGCAGCCATTTTTCCAGTCTTCAGTGCCATTTGATCCTTCGAAAATCATTTTAATATGCGGATTGTTAATATTTTTTGTGGAAACAGACACATTTTCAGGATTCTGTGATGGATAGAAAGTAAAAAATAAATTAAAAAAAAAACTTTTAATGTGTAAAAAAATGTGTAAAAAAAAATACCTTACTATTAGCTTACCTGTTATTTTTGATCAATTTAATGCATCCTAAATAAAATAAAAGTATTAATTTATTTTAAAAATCTTACTGACCCCAAACTTTTAAACAGCATGGCAAATATAAATAAGTAAATACACACATAAATAAATAAATAAATAAATAAAAAAACAAACACAAGCTCATCAATTGATTACAATGCTTTGCAATCAAACTGCTGATCTACTGTCGCTGTCTAAAATGTGGTTATCTAATGCCACCTAGTGGTGAGTGAGAGACTTCTCTTAAACATAAAGGATCTAGGTTTTCTGGTTAAAACAGTCCATTCAGCCCCTGCTGGTAGATGCCTTAACTACAAAATTAATTTCTCTATTGACAGCCATTCAAAAGTTGCTGTGTATTATGGCATATTATATTATTCATATAGGAATGCTAACAGACACTCCCCAGGTATTACAGACATCTTTGACTAAATCTTGTGAATGTAAAGCCATCAACCTCATCTAAACAGGATTTTGAAGTCTTGAGAACACAAATGTCTGATGCCTCTACTTTTGAGAGTTTCACAGAAATAAATGGGCAGCTTTTAGTGGGTGGGAGACGTTGGTACAAAGAGATGGGCCGCTCGTATAAAAATCACATAAGATGTATGTCCATCCTTTCAGTTTGAAGAGCTAATAGTCTGCATGTGCATTACCTGGAACAGTTTTTAGAGCACAATCTGAGCTAAAGAGGCAACTTTTATGACACTGTATAGACATACCTGCTCTGGCTGGTGCTGGCTGAAGGGGCAATATCAGGGGTGAGAACATACAAGCTGTTGTTCTTGGGCAGGTGTAAACTCCGCAGAACCGTCTGAAAGGAAAAAATAAGAAAACCATCAAAGAGGTTATAAGTTGCCATTTTGCTAAACTGTACATGAAGTACACATGAACAGACAAGAAAGTTACAATTACTACTACTACTACTACTAAAAAAAATAATAATAATAATGGACATTTTTAAAATACAACCCATCCTCTCAACACATAACTCACAATTTTCAACTACCATATAAATAATGTTCTCGATGTAAAAATGTTACATTTAGATGCATTAATGCATCATTGACGCAAAATATAGGCCAAATAATATTAACACAATAGAGTCACACTTACACTGTCAGATACATCTCCACTCTTCCAGCCTTTTAACTGCATTTTAGAGACAGGGACCTGCAGCTCAGTCTCTAAAATAGTTTTAATATCACCTGCAGAGAGAAAGAAATGAGAATCTGTTATAAAAGGTTAATCGCAGTTCAGTAGGTTACCACTAGAGGACAGTATGCGTCCAGTCTAGTTTTGTCTTGGTTGAAGTTTATTTAGCAAAGTCCTGCTTACCTTTAGCCAGTTCAAGTGCCAAGCTGACAAATGACTTTTGTTTGAAAATTAAATATTTTAAAAACATATTTTACATTCATCAAACCTGCTTCTTGTAATGTTGCTTAAATCCTCTGAATTGTGTTCCTCATTGAGAGTTCCTCACTACTATTGAGAGCAATCATGACACTTTGTAATTCTTTTTATGAATTCATATTAGTATATATTAGATATACAACATACACACACAAATACACACATATATACTGTATATACAAACACATTTTTTGTGCACTTATTAAAAATTTACCAAAGTGAATTTACAATCATTTTTTTCCTTTTTCATTGTATTTGTGTGGCTTGCTGGGTGCCTCACACCCCTGTGACTCACAGAGCTCTTCCTGTTGACTTCACTCTTGACATAAGATTCAACTTTCATTCACAGAAATACAGTCACACAAACAGTGTGTGGTTCAGTTCAGTGCCTTGTGTCATACCAAGAATCAAAGCTCAGTATCTACAGTATCAGTATCTACCAAGAAAATGCTCCAATCATTTCGGAGAATTTTTTTAAATAGTAAATTATCGCAGATGATGTGATAATTACTGCCTATTTGACAAAAGTCTAAACTGATTTGGGAAACGAGTCAGCATTGTGGGTAACAATATGCATTAACTATTCTACTAGACACTCGATCGCTCAGTGTAACGGGTATTTCTAAGAAAGGACTGTGTGGTTTACTGTAATCACGTGCTGCCTTTGCAAGAGCAGCATGATCATGCAGACTCTTTTATTGAAGTGGGCAGTAAGCTGTCTATTATCAAGAGATGATTAACTGTTCATGTATATAGTGTTAATCTATCAAAAAAAGTGTGTGTGTGCTCACCGACTGTGCTGGCTTCCTCCAGGACCACCTCTATGGATCGCTGCCTGTACTCCACATGGAAGTTGAGCATCCGCGACTGCCGTTCCACAATTTGCCGTGAGGGCTGGACAGGGCAGAAGGCCGGGGTGGATGAAGATGGGGGTGATGAAGATGATGATGCTGTTGCGGAGGCGGATGCTGATGCTGAAGAAGGCGGGGCTGAGGGCATAGGTGCTGTGGCTTCTGGTTGGTTGTGAGGTCCATAGGGGGCAGTCTGAGTTGCTTCACTGGAGAAATTACTACACAGGACAGTAGAAAATGAGGCAAAGTTACAATTAGCTCAAATGGTGTTAAATTTGCTATATGAACAGCAACTCTCCATATTTAATGCATTTAATTAAAGAAAAGTGACAGTAAAGACATTTATAATGTTAAAAAAGATTTATATTTCAAATAAATGCTGTTTTTTTTTAACTTTCTTTTCATCAAAGAATCCATCAAAAATTTCAGTTTCCACAAAAATATTAAGCAGCAAAACACTGATAATAATGTTTCTTGAGCAGCAATTATTGTCCTTATTTCTGAAGGATCATGTGACTGAAGACTGAGTTATGGCAGCAGAAAATTCAGCTTTGACATCACATGAATAAATTACATTTTAAAATACATTAAAATAGAAACAGCTATTTCAAGTTGTAATAATTTTACAATATTACAGTTTTTACTTTGTCTGGCTATCACCAGACCAAGCTCAATTTAAGATTGAACATTGGTCTGGGGAGTCTGCTCTGTATTTTTACTGCACAAGAGGCGTGATCAAAGGGCATAGTTCAAATGACTGTACGCAATTGGATAGTCCTTCAACCAATCAGACCACAAGAGGCGTGATCAACGGGCAATGACCCATCATTTCTCAATCCATCATCGTGTTAAAGGATAAGCCAGTCTGTGATTGGTTCCCGCAAAAATGTAACCGAAGCAGTAGAAATAGAAATAGAAATAGTAGAATGTCCAGGTTTCCAGACTGAGCTGCAGGGCGAAATCAAATCGCCGGCAGATCAGGCTGGGTTTACCCAGTCTAGTTTTTACTGTATTTTTATTCAAATATGTTGAAAGTAGTAGTAAAAACTAAAAGTTAATATTAGTTCAAATGAAAATATAATAAAATACTGTATGTTTCATAGAATAAAATAACACATAAAATAAAATAAACAAAAAAGTGTGTTATTAGTGGGGGCTAGGGCTGCACGATTATGACAAAAATCACATATCTCGATTATTCCCTTGAAACTGTAATTGCGATTATTAATTACGATTATCACAATTTACATTGAATGATGTTTTGAATAGCTTTATGCCATTTTTTGAAGTGACTGCATGCCATATTGTCATATCAAAATGAAAACAATCTTCCTGAAAAACATGTATTGCTTTTCTATAGCATTAAGCATTAATGACAAATATACATTGGTTGGTTTCTTCTTTAAATAAATAAAAAAACTAAAAATATGCATGGTATTATAATGTTATACTAAAATTAAAACAATGGGGGGGGACATATCTTAAGCAAACAGAATAATATAAGTGATTTTTTTTTTCTTGGAACGATTACGTAATTGTGGCATCCATTAATTGCGCAGCCCTAGTGAGGGCATTGACAGTGTCTGGATGGAGGTAAAGGCTGAAGGCCCCAAAATCCTAGAACGTTGCCCATATAATACATTACATAATATAACAAACATTGTGCGAAATAACCTACTACTGCCTCTCTGTATTTGCTTTATACTCCAATGTGAATACTGGGCATTCTGTCAACTTTATGCTCACTTAATCTGACTAATTTGCTGATTATTTTAGAAAAGGGAACTTAGAAGGGAGAGAAACAGATAAATTGAGGGAGGGAAAGTGAAAAGAGAGAGAGAGGGGGAAAAAGCTTTCACCTCCTTACACCACTCTGCATGATCCACAATGCCGGCAGTGCTGAAATCCAAACAGTATCAGACTCAATGTAAACAGGCTTTACTCGTATAATAATATGGGCAGGGCCCAACAGACGCTCGATTGTCCAACCCAGAGAAAATCACCCTTTTTTTGCATGGCTGAGGACACAAACGGCTTTTTCTGGCACTTGCTCGCTCTCGTACTCCCTCTCTCTCTCTCTCTCAGCGGCTGATGGCTGAATTCCCCCGTGCCCCCGTGTTCCCCTGTGGCAGTAAATAATGTCTTTTCTCTGAGCGCTGGCGGGACAAAGGCTCCTCTCTTCTCCTCCAGGGTCAGCACATATCGCTGTAAGAGCAGGAGCGGGGGGCCAGGCACAGCACACAATGCCTGACTTTATACCACCTTATTACAATACCAAAAGGTTAAAGACGTTAGGCTCTGGGGGCATTCAGAAACTCGTTAGACACAAAAAGGAAAACCCAAACATTGGATAAATTAAAGAAATGTCTCTAGATAAAAAAAGCTCCTCAGTGACATCTATAGGTCAAAATAGCCACATAATTCAACATATATAATAAAAAAGCTAGACATGATGGAAAAGGAGCACAGACAGAATAACACTGCATAGCATGATATATCAAACTTGTGCAGTATATTACAAGTCTTCTTAAGTCATACGGCAGCTTTTATGAAGACTAGATCTAATTTTAAGTTGATATGCACTGAAAAGCTGTCCTAACACTCATGAGTTCATGACAGATTTTTTTATTTTTCTAAGTCAGACATTATCAAATGATTCGATTTACAAAACCAGTCTAAATGATTTGTTCACAAACTTCGCCAGTTCAAGAATTTGCTGACTCAATCTGCTACCTGTGGTTTAAAGCTTAAATGGAGAGAAACATTATTACTGAATAAGAACTCAAATTGAGGTCTGTTTCTCACACAAGATTATCGTATGAAAATATATTCACATCAGAATTTTTTATAATTAAAGATTTTACTAATTTCCATGACTTCACAACTGTAAAATTCCACAACATTTCCAGGTTTTCCATAACTGTGTTAACGAATGAAAGTGTTCAGTAAACAAAAGTAGTACATTGTAAACCATAACGCTCAAAATAATTAATTTGTTTGAGTAGGACAAACTTAAATTAAACAAATTAGCTCAGTCAAATGAACTTATGAGTATTTAGCACTCTCATTTCACAGAACGGATATATTTTAAGTAAACTGAACTATTTTATTGTTTTGAGTTTTATAAAATTATTTATTTTAATTTAGACAAACTTAAGTTTAACTGAAACTGGGCTGGGATTTCTATTTCACAGCATGCTTTGCCCATGGCACTCAAAATGGAAAGTAAATGCTAAAGTCAAGTGTTTTATAAATGTTTTATGTGCAAGATTAATGTTAAGTGGGAGATTTAGTAGTGATTAATGTTTTATGTTATTTTGTGGAAGAGTTTCTGTTAAATGTGGGTTTTTGGAGGGTTACCATCATGGTGACGAGTGGTGCATGTGGCTTGGTTTGAGAGCAAGTATGTTAAATGCTTAATATTGCTGCACTCATTCAACAAGTGCTATACCATGTTATTATTAACATGTTAGCATTTTCTGAATTAGCTCGTTATAGCTAGCCAAGTTTATACTAATAAAAATGTGTACATTGAGGTTACAGTACAACATTTTAAGTTAAATGTTTTGTACTCAAACAATTCAAGTTAAGAACAATGAAAATGTATCAATACAAAATAAAAATATGCTAGTTCTGCATACTTAAACTTTGAATTTCTTAACTTAACTGAGTTTTTCCAACTTATTCGTGTTCACGGTGTATTTAAAATAAAAAGTATGATAAATGAATGAATATTACAGTTTTTTTGAATGTTTCTAAAACAAAGAGCTTGTGACAAGGCGAAGATGACAAAATACAAATCTGGTGAACCTCAGATATTAAGCATGAGGTTTCCATTGCACTGATTTCAAGAGTTCAGCACACACAAGATGTCATTTGTGATGTCCGCCTGGTTAGAAAAGGAATTCACAAATGAGACTACCTCAAGATTATGAACAGATCTAGTTGTTCGTTCATCTGCGATAATATGGCACTGCGGTTAATACAGATCCTTCTAGAAAGGAGCTGAAACAGTAGTTTCCCACAGCTTGAAGCATCTTCAACCCATTTTTAAACAATCTTGTGATCTGTATATAATCTTCAACTGCTCAAGTCTCCTTTTTTCTCCCCTCTCTCTCTCAGACACTGGCATTCAGTCAAAGGTTATTCCACTGTGAGCGTCTAGATGGCAGTATACACACACGCTTGGCTTGGCAGCAGCACGTAGGTCTCCGGGTCCCGCCGAGCAGAGATCCAGCTGGCAGCGGGCGACTCAATGGGGGCACTTGAGTGAACCGTGCCATCCTACAGCCTGCAGTATGGTGCCAGCCACCCACTGAATGCACAGGCTGGAAGTCGCCATGCCAGGCTCCATTCATAATTACGTGCCTTTGAGAAAAACATGTCCTCGTGTCCAAGCCCTTACATTCACACACCCTCTAAATAAACCGTCACAGAGCGTGCTCCGTCTGAATATATTTGTTCTTAAGACTCTGGGGCATTCATGAGCACTGACCGTTGAGGAAGAAGAAATGGACGGCGGACACAATGAGTGTTCACAAATGCCTTTTGTTGGCCAAAGTTTCAATTCCTGTTATTGGGTCAGATTTTTTTTGCTGTTGTGTTTGTGTGCGTTTCTGTTCAATTTCTCTCTCTTTCAGGCCAAGGCGACTGAGGGAAATCTCAATGCGGCTAAATGCGTAGTGTAACACTTTACAAACTCTTCAAGCGAGACAGACAAACAACAAGAACTGTTTGTTGCGTTTTCAATTGTGGGTGTCAACGGTTTAGTGCCCAACGCTGTGCCAAGGTGGTTGGCCCCTCTATATACCTTCACAACCCAGTGAAGAGCGCACAACAATGAAAGCTGTCAACTACTTTTCTTACCCACAATGCAACTGGCAGAATTTAATTGGTCGATGGAATGCTGAAAAGCTTTACATTCAGCCTAAACACACCATGAATGAGTTCACTGCGATCCAAAGCAGACCAAACTAAAGAAGATGGTAAAAGGAGAGGGGGGAAAAAAAGAGGAGGAAAATTGTATGAAATAGTGGTGTGCATCTAAACAATCCTATCGCTGGCCATAGACACAACATTAAACAGTATTTTTAGGGCACTGTATTATTAACGCACTGAAATGGCCAGTGGCGCAGAAGCCACAGTTAGCTACATTTGTGCTGTGTCCTATAAAAAGCTCCCAACTTTGTTGGTTGTTCTCCTCCATTAACAAGGTCATCAACCAACCGCTATGAAAACCCCCGCAGTAAACTTGATTGTTTGATTTCCTGTGACTCTGGTGTTGAAATGGCACGAAGGGGGTAATTGCTGGGGAGCAGACTTCCAGAGGGAAATGAGATGACAGCTTCTCTGCACTGCTATTTCACCGCAATTATTTCCGCAACAACTTTAATTCTCACTTTCTTTTTCCTCCCTCTCATTGGTTTTTTTCTAGGTTGTAAGCAGTCCACACAAACTAAATAAAGCAGCAAAAACTAAAACCATAGTAGCGTACAATATACTGTAAGAGAGAGACAATTTGCTAGGGGTCAGTAAGAATCTTTTTTTAATTAATACTTTTATTTAGCAGGATGTATTAAATTGATTGAAAGTGACTGCAAAACATTTTACATTGTTACAAAAAAAAATCTATTCAAAAAGAAATGCTGTTCTTCTGAAGTTTTCACCAAAGTATCCTGAAAAAAATATTAAGTAGCAAAACTGTTTTCAATATTGATATTAAGAAAGGCTTCATGAGCACCAAATCAGCATATTAGAACAATTTCTGAAGGATCATGTGACACTGAATACTGGAGTAATGGCTGCTGACAATTCAGCTTTGCCATCACAGGAATAAATATAAAATGGTAACACTTTACAATAAGGTACTGTGACCAAACATGAACAAACCATGAACAGCAGTATTTTTATGAACTAACATTAACAAAGATTAACTAATGCTGAAGAGGTGTTGTTCATTGTTAGTTAATGTTAACTAATGCATTAACTAATGTTAACTAATACAACCTTATTGTAAAGTGTTACCTATAAAATATACTAAAAAAGAGAAGAGCTGTTTTTAACTGTAGAAAATAAATTCACAATATTACTGTTTTTTTGTACCAAACTTTTGAACAGTAGTGGATAACTATATAAAAATTTAATAAAATAATAATTTAAAAAAATCGATTATGGAAAAATGTGTATGTAAAAAATTTAAACAATGTCTTTAGGGCTGTAATCTCCCAGTCGATTAGTCGATTATTGGTCGATACGTTCTGGCTCGACCAAAATTTTGATTGGTCGATTTTTTTGCAGCGTTCATTTAATTAGTTTTTGCCGCGTTCATTTAATCAGTTTTGCTGCGCCGCGTTCATTTAATCAGGTGGAAAGCACTAATTGCTAATGGGGGTGTTTTCAGAGCACCCCTGTTTCACTGGTATCAGTCTGCCTTCAGAACACCCCCATTGTTTTCACTTCTTTTGGATTAGCCCAACCAACTGGCGAAGAGAAGTCTCTCGCCCGTCCTTTGTTTTTCATTCCCCGCTGGCTCAAACGCACGCCAATAGCGGTAAACTTGAGGAACGCCCATCAACATACAGCGTCACAACACCACGCTTCAGTCGTGCCGCAAAAGTGGATCTGTACTGTCCGTTTTGCAGCGTTCATTTCATCAGTTTTGCCGCGTTCATTTCATCAGTTTTGCCGCGCCGCGTTCATTTCATCAGGTGGAAAGCACTAATTGCTAATGGGGGTGTTTTCAGAGCACCCCTGTTTCACAGGTAACAGTCTGTCTTCAAAACACCCCCATTGTTTTCACTTTTGGATTAGCCCAACCCACTGGAGAAGAGAGACAGATTGAAGAAGGCTAGTTTTCTGTAACTTATATTATTTATTTAATTGTGAGAGCGTTTTTTCTGCTCTTGATCTGGCTTGTTTAATAAATATTCATTTTTTTATTAAAGTGGACGTGCCTTTTGTGTTTAAGAGTAAAAACTTTAAGTTAATAGTCTATTCGTGTCTCAGCCGCGAAGCTGAGCTCAGCTCCTGTTCGAGCTGCACAGTGCGGCTGAAATTGTACTGTCTGTCAGTTATTATAATACATATGACAAAAACAATTGTCTAAATTATGTTGCATATTCCTCAAAAGTTATTGTGATGATATCTAGCTGACAATAGTACTATATTTTGGGAAATCATAGGCGCAGGTGCACGTGATGCAACGCTGTCAGAGCTGACACAGACTCGTGTGTCAGACTCATTTCAGTGCAAAATAATCAGCTCAAAAACTATTTAATATACTGCAAATAGCCTACTAGTTTTTTATGTTTATTTATAATTCATTTATGCAGACAACAAGGCTACCAAGTACTGCGCACAGTGCGCAGCTAATTAATTTAACGTTTTTTTCCCTAACGTCATTTTTAGTCGATTTTTAGTCGAAAATTTCAGGACTTCAGTCGACCAAGATTTTCTTTGGTTGATTACAGCCCTAAATGTCTTAATGACACAATTGACTATGCAGGCCAAATGCTTACACATGCTTTTCTGCTACGCAAGCTTCTCCCATATAGTAGCAAACTCTTTCTGCTATATTTCTAATTACTGTCGATCACAAATAAATACATAATATACGTTTAAATTCCTTCAGTGAAAAGGTGGATCATATCAATAATTCTTTGTCCTGCCACATAACACGTCAAGATTTAATTTTCTCACAATTTCCATACACTGAGCTGCACCGGAAGTTGCAGTGACCACTGTGGCTAAATGCAGAAAAATCTATTACAGTCTATAACAAAAAAAAATAATTTGAATGATGAAATAAAGCAAGATCATGCAGTATTGAAGTGCAGGATTTTGTGTTCAGTAGTTAGTTTGCCGATTAGCCAGATGTAAAATGGTAGAGCAGACTTCTGATTTGACTAAATCAGATGAGCAGACATGATAAGAGCTCTACCAAAGGCTCTACAAGCCGAGACACAAGCTGCTCTGACATTTCCCCCTCGATTCCTTAACATCCAGGGAACCAGCAGCAGCCACAGCTGGGTCTCATTATAGCTCAGAGACGAATGCCCTTTTGAGAGGAGGCCAGTTTCATTTTACAGGGGCATGAAAACAGTAACCACCTCGTTCGAGCCATCAAGCTCAGCTGGGACTTGATTCAGGTAATGTGCCGTCTTTGGAGTTTACCAGCATTAATCTCTACTCTAAAGACTTCCTTTAAAAGCACATGCAGTTCAATAGAGTGCAAACTCTGCCATAATCTTGTGACGGGAAAACCTGAGTTGATGATTTTGGATTCAAAAGAATCAACAAATGAATGTCATACCTTTGCAAGATCCCATTTTCTTGTGGTATCACTCCGTTGATGGCTGCCTAGAGAGAAAACACAAAGATATATTTTATGAGAGCTCAAAAAGCATTGATGACTACAAGAAATAACTGTTTGGTTCAGTTAAATGACATAACATGAAACCTTTTTAGTCAGCATTTTAGTTTGACATGTATATGAATGTATAAACAGAAGCATTTATGTTAGGTGATGTCACTAGTCTTTGTTTCTTTGACATTTTTGACACCCCATGTCTGAATATGTGAAATGTGCTCTTTTGTATGCTTCCCTATATACCATACAAAAGAGCACATTTCATCCACTGCTGAAAAGCAATGTAATACACTACATACATTTTACAGTATGCAATTTTGGAACTTTTTTTTTTTAAATCACGAATTCACTTAAATAGTCCTACAATGTGACAAAAATCTTTTTTAAAAGAACAAATGTAGTCTTTCAATTAATATGAGGTCATAAAAATGCATACAGTATATATATATATACACCGATCAGACATAACATTATGACTTAAATATTGTGTTCCTAATAATGTGCCATAACATGACACATTATGTGCCCCTATTGCTGCCAAAACAGCCCTAACCCATCGAGGCATGGACTCCACTAGACCCTTGAAGGTGTGCTGTGTGACCTGGCACCAATATGTTAGCAGCAGATCCTTTAAGTACTGTAAGTTGCGAAGTGGGGCCTCCATGGATCAGACTTGTTTGTTCAACACATCCCACAGACGCTCGATTGGATTGAGATCTGGGGAATTTGGAGGCCAAGTCAACACCTCAAACTCGTTGTTGTGCTCCTCAAAACATTCCTGAACCATTTTTGCTTTGTGGCAGAGCATATTATCAGGCCACAGGCACCAGGGAATACCGTTTCCATGAAAGGGTGTACATGGTCTTCAACAATGCTTAGGTAGCAGGGGCGTCGGGCTGGGGGTAAAACCAGTACTGATTACCAGGGCCCCAAGGGGAGAGAGGGCCCTTGAAAAGTCTGAAATATATTTTAACATGGAACATGGGGGCCCTTCAGGACTGCCTATGCATAGGCCCGGGATCTTGTGCTATGCCCCTGGGTACATGTCAAAGTAACATCCACATGCAGGACCCAAGGTTTCCCAGCTGAACATTGCCCAAAGCATCACACTGCCTCCGCCGGCTTGCCTTCTTCCCATAGTGCATTCTAGTGCCTAGTGTACATTTTTGAATGACACATTTTTTTCAATTAATTTAAGATATATCATAACATGTCACACGGCAGGTCATAACTGCTGTCATTACTTGGAATTTAATCAACTACCCAAATAAATAATGGTTTAAATTTACTGATCTTTTTTACAATGATAAAGCCAATAACAGAGGTACATATCTGAACGACAGGAATCAGATATTTCATTATAAAACCCAAACATGAAACATACAAGCAGTATCCAGCAATGTGGGCCACATATTTCCCCCTCTCTTTCTCTCATCAGACTGAAGTGGAATGCACAGAGATGGGCCTGATGTGTTTGTGTCTGTGCATGTGTGAGCAAGTGGGTCCTGGAGCCAGACTATGATAAGGAGACTTGCTCAGTGGATACAGATCTGAATGGAATGGCTTCTGATTGAGCCAAATAACAAAGTGTATACAGAGACGTACATCGCAATGCTTGCTATGCTCCAAAAAATGTTCCATGCCTGTAGAGGCCACAGAAATGATATTTTGTCTGCTGTAGACAGAACATCAGATTTCTGCAAAAATGTAAAAGAAGTGCTCTACACATTTAAGGCCATTTGACTTCTCATGAAAGATTTGCTCAGGTGCAGGGCTGTGTTTGTGTGATCAAGTGTGCGGCACACATCCTGGCTTCAGCGCGGGGTGTTCAAACACACGCTGACAGTCCCGTCTCAACTTTTTTTTCTTTCTTTTTTTGACTTCATCAACCTCGCCACCCTGAGCTGGAACAGCAAGTCATTACATTTACAGGTGCACTTAACCACACCATGTGCTATGGCCTGCTTTCTTTGAATGGCTGCCAGCATACAACCAGCTTCCTGCTAAATATAGTAAAACAGCCTGCTTTTAAGATAAAGGGCGACTTTGTGGAGTGAAATCTGTCTGTAAAACCACAATTTCTTGATTTTCATTTGAAAACTGTCGCTTTAGATCTTTCTTGACACTGTATTCTTTATCCCGCTTTTAAGAACTGTAAATACGAGATGGAAAGACCCTGTACTTTTAGGGCAAGCGTAGGTCACGAGTCCTCATGCAAATTAGCAATACGAAAACTGCCATATGCCTCCTGTTAACATTCACCAAACCAAAATATAGTTCGACCGTCTGCCTTTGTCTGTGGTGTGACACCTGTCATAGCTGCATATATTTTAGGCTTAAGAGCAGAAATGTTTGTGTGGCTGCAATTGAAAGGTGATATACCAGACAATGAATCACCAGGATGCTTGTATAAGCCTATAGAGGACTTCAATGACAATTTCGACGCCATGTATTCAAAGGGAGGGATGGGCACCTGCAACTAGGAATTTTTAGGACCGTTTTGATCTGTCTAAATGACCTGTTTGCAATAGATAAGATGAAAAGCCATAAAAGGTGAGGGTATTTACAGACTGCAGCAGACATTACTGTCTGTTCAAATAACATTATCGATTGAAACAGACACCTAGACACATAAGCGCAGCATGGTAGGTGCAACAAAGGAACTACTATTTGTTCACTAGGGGTGAAACAGTTCCTGCTTGAACAAAAACACATGTACGGATCTTGACTCAAGAATCGGCACACATTTTGGAACGGCAGTTTGATGCCTCTGAAATTATAAATATTAAAGTTGTATGAACTGAAAAGTAATTCTCTGTATCATTGAATCGTCATACAGTTAGAGAGTGAGAGGACAAATAAATGCAAACAGATGTAACAAATAAAATAAAGAAGCAATTAGAATATACTTGATGTAACGCGAGTCATGGTGGCAGTCGGAAATTAATCGGACTGAATTCAATATGCAAATTAATAGAAACGGTTTATGCTCATGTTGTGATAACTAGGATTTGCAATAACTGAAACTAAGGCCACAATTACACTGCTCAGTCTAGATTTGTTGACTATATCCTATTTTTTAATGACCAGCTTACATCATCTTTTTTAAAAAGTGACCCATATCAGATATCTGCATTTACACTATACACTTGGCAAAACAACCAAAGGTAGACGATGTACTGACCCGAAAAAGCTTAGACCGAAAAGGTTAAAATGACAAAATTATGATTCAAGCTTTTGCTTTCCACACCATCTTTAAAGGTCAGCAAATAATTGGGTTGAGCCTTCACCCTCCATTGTGCCACTGAAAAGAGTCTTGTGATCATGGTTGGTATCCACCTGAGTTGATGTCATTCGCCACGCCACTTTTTCAATGACGTATGATTCGCATTGACGGGAATATCCGATCTGTCCCATTAAATAGCAGAAACAATTTGAAATGTCCAATTCATATCAGATTTATTTTCATACATGGTTTTTTAGGCCTCAACCCTAAAGATCTAAGAATATTGGAATCCATGTGCTTTTTCCCTGCTTACAAGTTCGTGGGTTATATCCGATCTGTGCCACATGGGAGGGGAAAAAAATTGGGTCATGTAAAAGAGAACTTAGTCATGTTCCTTCAAATCTTTAGTTATTAGGGTTTCACATCACTTAATCTAAAACCCTAAAAGAGATTAAGGCCCTGTGTGACAAGCAGGGCGAGTGAGAGCCGTGAGAGAGCGATGCGAGGCTGGTGCGTGATTGAAGATGAGCGTCAGCTGCGCATCACACCGGTCTCGAATCCTCTCACGGACGAGCTCGGAAGCATTAAAGGAGGAGCGACAACAGTGAAGGACGAGAGAGGACCAGGCCTGGACTTTATGTTGTGTTTTGTTTACGTTTTATTAGGAGTGTGCGCGGCAGTCGTCCGTGAGGAGGCTGCCGTTTTTAGTTTCAGTTTGTTTATTTATTTATTAAAGTCTTTTGAAACTTTCGCCGGTTCCCGCTCCTTCTTTCCCATAACTACGAACTCTGTTACACCCTAAACAGGGTCTAAACGCTTTTAGTTTGTTCACTTTCGACCACTTCCAGAGGCCCAAACCATATAGACTGTAAAAAAAAGATGGATGACGCACCTTCACTCTCTTCCATTGAAGTAAGTGAAGCTGCCAGTGTCCAAATATGGCACTGGGTCTCAAGTCTGCGGCCTAGCAACTTGAAGCCAGAGTCTGCGCAGTAGTGAGCGTGAAGTGGATCCGCGATATCAAGGTCCCTCCCACACTCCCGCCTAATCAATCACACGCCCCTGAACTATTTGTGCAACAAACAGTTATGGAAATGTGGAAATTAAAGTTAAAGCTCCAATCTCCTCCTGAAAAATGTCTGTAGGTGCCTCAGTGACTGGTTTAGAGAAGCTGTCAATCTCAGCGTCACAACCCCGTTTTATAGCATCAAATAACTAACTAAAAAACAAACTTATTTAAAGAAAAAAAACACTCAAACTAACATCAGCATTATCAAAACTGCCTAAAATAACAGAAACCATCTTTGGAAAAATGGAATTGATTTGGAATTTGATTGTTTAGTTTGTCTATGCTCCAACATTACATGGAGAGGACAGGGTTTATGACCTATACTGCATCCAGCCACATGGGGGCGATCAAAACACTTTGGCTTCACATTTCAGGGCTCGTGTGACACGCTTGATCAAAGCGCATTAGACCGGATTGCTTTCCTAGTGTAGACGCTCATGTGGTCGAATGCAATTGAACAGTCACAAAAGACCACCTCCTCTCCACCTACTGAACTATATTACTGGAAGCATACTAGCCAGACAGGATTTAAACTTTGTCGGCTGAAGAACTAAGTTTGATTTGAAGACGAAAAACTTAATCACAATTCCTTATTTCTAACATGCACTCACCGCGTACCACACCGGTCTTGTGGTAAATTGTTCATGTAAATTGTGTACGCTTATTTCGTCCATTAAATCGAAAGATCTGAACAAGCCCATACATTTATCCACCCATAGACCCTCCTCTCAAAGAAATGGTCAGAAGTGGTCTAAAGCAGTGGCGGCTGGTGATAATTATTTTTGCGGGGGAGGGGTTTTTTTTTGGGGGGGGGGGCAGTATCAAGATGCATGTTGACTAAATTCCCACATATAATTGAATGAGGAATGGAAAAACAAAAGAAAAGAGCAACAACAGACTAGCATGTTGACTACTTGAACATAGCTCTTCTTACTTTCTGGCCAGCAAATTTCTCAATGACTCTCTGATCAAAGTCAGTCATCAAAGAAGTGTCGTTTGCATTGTTCAGTTAGATATTTGAGGTCTCTTACCCCCGTTGTTGTCAACAAAACTTCAGTACAACACTTTGAAATAAAAGACAGGGAAAGCAATACAGGGCATTGCTAACAACACATCCAGCCAGACACCTACGTTTCTCGTAACAAGCATGTGAAGCTCCGAGTGCAGCTGTGTCCTGTCACGGGCCTGCTGCTGGATTTGTAAATCGTGGTAGTTCGGGATCCTTTATACTTTTTTTCTTCCAGCGAACGCCTTGTGAAAGAATTTGGTTTAACTGCTGCCATCTCTACGAAAGTGATCATCCATTCCTAACAAGGTTTTGGCGGAGTCGGAGTGACTGTGTCGCCTGCGCACTTTCGCTTTAGTTGCCAAGAATGGAAAGTTGAATGACAGGTGACGAGAACCAATCAGATTGGATAAAATAACACGCATCCAATTCTGATTCGCCAGGGACGCAGCGACCTGCGTCTGGAGGAGGATCTTTAAGAAACCAATTAGAGACCAGCTTCAGGTCACATGCTGCCCGTAGATTTTTGTACTCAGATAGAGATCCATTTGTCTGGCGTCCCTCGCGCATGAAACATATTGAAGAACATATAAAATAGTTAACCGATCAAAGCCAGTTTTTATTAAATGCTGAGGCTTTTACTAGCAGCCGGCACATCGTATGAGTAAACTATTTTATTTTTATTATCATTTTTGTATACATGTATATTTCTGGAATTTTGATTGGGGCAGCGCTCCAGCGCCCTCTATTGACCAGCCGCCACTGGTCAAAAGTGAACAAAAGAGACAGATTTAAACACCAGGTGTGAACAGGAATGCGCCTTGTGATCCAATAGACCAAAAACGCATCTTAATTAGGGTTGGGTACCAAAACCCGGTGCCAACACCAGTACCTATATAACCGGTGTGTAACCGGACCGAATCAGAACGCAGATTTCGGGGCCTCATTTCAGTGCCACTTAAATTCAAACATGCTGAGCCAGAGAAAGGTGCGCTCAGCGCTTGTCACACATCACAACTATTCAGTATTTACCACAACATTATGTTTATTTTAGGTTCCAGACATTTAAATGCACATACGTACTAGCAAAAAATACACACTGATGTCTATGGAAGCAGCAATAACAATCCTTTCAATTATAATTTGACTACGTGTCTTATTTATATCAGATACACAGTAACTATATAGTTTACTGTATTTTTCTCCCAGTTCATTGGTCACTTACTTTCATGTATTTCGTGAGAAGAGGATGAATTCATGTGATGTAAATCTATCGCGCATGATAGATCAAATAAACACACATTCGCTTACACATATTTGAAAATCAAAATATCAGATAGTTCATGACACAGTTAACAAGTTTGTGAATATTTTGAATAAAAAAATATATAAAAAAAATAAAAACCATACATAGGGATGAAACGATTACCGGTTTCACGATAAACCACGATAAAATTTAGTGACGGTTAGTAATATCGTATAAAATTTTATTATCATTAAAACCGCGTGTGATTATCACGGTTGTGAAAACTTGCAGTAAATCTTGTCCAGTCAGCGTCAGTCTGGCGCACCGCTCACCGCTGTTTTCTGAATGAGGAGAAATGGCAGAAAGCGGTGACAGCACTCGGGGGATTGTTCTGCCTTCTAAAAGGACCAAATCTGAGGCGTGGTCATATTTTGGCTTTTACAAAAGTCCTGAGGGAAACTTAATCTAAGATGGTCACCCTGTCTGCAAACATGCCAGAAGAAAGTCGCTGTAATAGGGAAAACACTTCAAAACTACGAACGCAAGGCAAGTGGACTTTTACCTCAATACCAAACCTACGTCTGGGAAATTATAACGTGAAGCGAACGAACAAATTCAGACAAGACTAGGGTGACATTTAAGGGATAATAATCAGGGTTTGACATTAACAACCGCCATTTGCGAGTGTAACGTTATTTCGGCTGCACACTAGCCACTCTGGCTGTTGAACTTATAATAGTCTTCTCAAAAGCCATCTGTTATAATCGCGTTGCGCATTATAAGCACTTACACGTGCTTCTATTGAGTTTATGAATGCAATATCTCATAATCAGAGGCGTTCAGATTAGCGGAGTTTTGTTCAGAGCGCGCGCCGCGCTCACTGAAATCTGCACTCAAAGCAGAGATAAACGTGTGCTGTACGCAGGAGATTCATTCATCATACAGTGGTTGACTGTTTTTGTTCTATTTCAGCAGCGAAAATGGTTTAAAAAAAACACAGCAGAACCACAGCGCATCTGATATGACTGGCATAACGCAGGCGAATTTAGGGACCGTCTGTAAAGTTACATACAACATTGGTAACGTTATACACGTTTCAAACTTCAATAGCATTTGAAGAGAATGACCGTCATAAAAAGACTGTAAAGTGTTCATCTAGGTGTCAGGTATGATACACATTTTGATATTTAATAAAATAAACTGTCAAATCATATGGAAATATGGATATGCATTATTTCACTAGGATACTGTTTGGGCTCTAACACAAAATATGCTAGATTTAAATGTGTCTGATAGAACACTGATGAGAATATTGCTTGGGAATAAATTTACAGTGATAATATTAGAGATTATATTTACGACAAATTATTATTATTTATGTGTTATGCGTTGCTATTGATGACGGCCATTAAGGAAGGAAATCCCACATAATCTAGCTTAAAAAAGTGCTTAGAGCTGCTTTAGTTATTTGTTGTTTGTTGAATTTCAAATATAAAACTTGTTGAAATGTTTTAAGTGTGTGCATCTGTTCTTTTTGAACACTTTCATTTCGTTTGAACAAAACCGTGATAATATTGATAACCGTGATAATTTGGGTCACTATAATCGTGATGTTAAATTTCCATACCGTTTCATCCCTAACCATACATCTGTCATACAGCGCTAATGCGGCTGCTGAGTGCCACGTGAGAAGCATGACACGTCGTCATGGAAACAATACGGCGATTCTAAAATATTTAGCCAGAGAATATGGTCATATTTCAAAATAAAGCTGAACCTTGAAGCTGGTTTGTAGCATACTAAGAATACAGACGACTGCTGTTATTAGCACTATAACTGTTATGTGTTAAATTAGGCCTGTTGTAGTTTGGCTAGATGGCTTAGGTTTTACTGTGAATTTGTTAAGTAAATTGTGTTTTGTATCTATTTATATTTATATATTTAAGTATACTTTAAACTTTTAATAAATTCTTCAATTTAAATTTTTTTTTTCTTTTTCAATAAAAAGCCATTCTTTAATGTCATCCACCCTCGGTTTGTGGCTCTTATATATTTATTTTAAGTATCGGTTCAGGCACCGGCACCATTTTAAAAATATCGGTTTGGTACCGGTATCGTAAAAAACTTGTATCGTAAAAGAGTAAAACAATATCCAACCCTAGTTAAGAACAATTAAAATGTATGAGTACAAAATAAAAATCTTCCAGTTCTGAGTACTTGAACTTCGAATTTGTTAACTTAAAAGTGGAGGCAACCGATTGTGATTTTTGCCAACTTATTTGGGTTTACAGTGTATAAAATGACACCACTAGACTATCATGACTCAAAGTCTTTAGAAGAAATGCCCGAACTGTCACTGGTGCCCCTCAAAATGCATGACACCCCTGATTATAGCCCAATTGTTTACTATGCATTTCGTAATTGTCGAGCACGCACACAAGTAAAAATATTAATAAAAATAAGGCCTTGAATGCAAACATGACAGGCTAGGTTTCATTGATGACTACATTTTCCTCCTAAAATCAATGTAACTGTTATATGGGAATGCAGCTACTACAGAACTGCGCCAGAATGTTCTGTGAACAATGGTACCATTAAATAGCATTTGCACTAAACACAGTGGCTTTGTCTCTGTTGCATCACCACAATCCACATACAAACAATAAGCAGGAGAAATAACACACACACTTGTTAAAATGGTTTGTGGTTTTAAAACAAATCTAGATGTGTGTCAGTCTTACAGATTTAACAAACAAAGTGCATCTTACCAACAAGTCCCAGTTGTTCAGTTCTAGAAGTGTGATCGCCTCAGCAATGTTGTCAATTCCTGTACATGCCTGAAACAAATGGAACTGGTTTTGATACTTGCTTATTAAAAATACCAGAAACCAAAAGGTCTTTGTATTTTAAAAGAATGAAATAATAAAACTGGCCCAAAATACATTTCTGAGAGTTAAGTGAATATTACTTGTTTTATAAGCATAACATATTTTGTTTCAGGCTATATAAAAAATGCATTATGCATTACACACAAACACACACACCTACACACTGTTCAAAAGTTTGGGGTTGGTAAGATTTGTTTTGAAAGAAGTCTTTTATTGTCACCAAGGACAAAATAATTCATATTGTGAAATATTGCAATTTAATATAACATTTTAAACTAATTGTAATCTATATTAAAATGTAATTTATTCCTGAATCTTCAGCATCATTACTTCAGTGTCACATGATCCTTCAGAAATCATTCTAATATGCTGATTTGGTGCTCAATCATTTTGGTATTTTTATTATTAATCTCAATGTTGAAAATGTGTGCTGCTTAATATTTTGTGGAAACAGTAGCAAATCTTTATGATGAATTTCTCTGATGAATAGAAAGTTCAAAAGAACAGAATTTATTTGAAATAGAAATCTTTTGAAATTTTAATAAATGTCTACTTTCACTTTTGAACAATTTAACGCATCCTTGCTGAATAAAAATAATCCTTTTTTTTTTAAGAACTACTGGTTCCAAACTTTTGAACAGTAGTACACATTATTGATATATGATATTTAACTTCACATATTAGGTAAAGCTTTCTAATCTAACAGATTAAATCATGAGAGATGTTTATCTGGATGTATAAGCAACCTTCAATTTTGGTGAATGCCACCAAGATATTTGTTTAGTTACATACTTCAGATTTTACAAATCAAAACACATAGTCTACATACTTGTAAACTGACTCACATTTAAAATCTCAAAGCAAACAAAATGAAAAACAAGAACGTGACAGCTGATGGCAGTGTACAAAGAGAGAAAACAGTGCATCTGACAGCTTCTGGCCATTACAGGGTCAAGAAAACACAGGTCAGGATTCAGATGACAGTCCTGAAATGTTTCCTAGTCCCAGATAAGCAGATGATATCAAAATTATGTATTTTCAGCTGTTTGTTCTTACTTTGCCCCGTCATATGCTTGCCAGACTTCGTTTTTGCTGAATAATTCAAACAAAGCCACTGACAGCTGATCATCTCGAGACATGTCAACAAAAAGGAGTGACTTCAATAGCCGTTACCAGTCTAGCATTCAGTAGGCACGAGAACGGATCTGGTCTACACATTCAGACCTTATACAATTATAGATTATAAGAATATATGAGAGGAAACCCACCTGAAAGTCGGCCAGGATCATTTCTCTGTCCATGTTGCTGTCGGAGGCCATTGCAGTGAGAGGCTAACGACTCATGTAAAAACCCCAAAAATCTCAACCTCCGATTTCAAAAGAGCAGCTCAGGACACGGCTTATCAGTGTGCAGCAGGTAATTGTGTATAAATGCTGCTCTTCGGGGCCGTGTTGTCAGTGTTTGGCGGCTTTCCGTTTTTCTGTTATCGTCACTTTGCTGTTCTGGATCGGCGTTCAAAGCAACGAAAACATCTTACGGCTGCCGTAAAGAAGAGTGCTGTGAACTGTCGTGCAACTCAAACGGTTGGAAAGGGCTGCGTATTTTTAAAGAAGCAGCAGGGCCTCGGCTGAATTTGAATGGACTTTCTTACAAGTGACTTGTTTGACTTCCTTGTGACATTTTAAAACAAAAAAAAGGCATTAAAATAGTTTATCAAACATGTGAATGGGCTCTGTAGGCTGTTCCCTGTTGTCTGCAGCAAATTTTCACAGTTCTACCTCAGTGTAACCACCCAAAACGAGGTTTTTATTTCGTAAACATGAATATAAAGCAATGCCAACCATGATGACTAATCAAACGTTACTAACTCAAGATTGTTTAGAAGGGCTGATTTAATTTTACAGGTAGCCTACTCTGGCTAAACGCACAGGTTTCCTTTGTAATTTGCTGGAAAAAAAACTCTTAAACCAGTCTAAATTGGTTTGCTGGTCTTAGTAGCTATGCCAGCCCTACCAGGCCGGTTTTGGAGAGGTTTAGAGCGATTTTTCAGTGGGTCAGGCTAAAAGATAAGCTTATTAACCTCCTGAGCACCACGTTGGCCAGAATAGAAAAACAGCAAGACCATTTAAAACCAGGTAAAACCATACTAAACAATAAGACTTGTGCTGGTTTGCTGGTCTTATCAGCTATGCCAGCCAAGAGGTTGGTTTTAGAGAGGTTTAGAGCAATTTTCAGTGAGCAACATCTTAGCCAGACTAGAAAAACAGCTAGACCATTTTAAAACCATACAAAACTATAAATAAATAAGCCAGCTTGAGCCGGTTTTCTGGTCTTAGCTTGCTCACAGCCTATAGCCACTAAAAAGTGCAAAGAACCCCTCTATAACACCAGAAAACAGCATAGCCTAGTTTAATAAGCCTGTGTTTTTAAGCAGGTAGCAATATGAGTCAGTGTTATGATATTAGTTTGTAACAGTGTCAATGTAAACATTAGCTATTGCTGTGCTATAGAGGAATTCATTTTAATGAATAAACAAAACGATGGGATGGTCAAATATTGCCTTGCCATTTTCAGAAAGATTATAGGCTACTTAATATGGTACGCTGGAGGGCATCATCTCGGCAGTTCACATGACTGAATATAAACCTTGCACTGTTTTGCACTCTTTCCTCCTACCATGTAGCTTGAATGAATTTGACTTCAAAACACATTTATGGCAAGAGAAATCTTACAGTGGGAACACCAACGCTAAAAAGCCTTTGTAACTCGAGGATGAATGCTTAACATGGCAAAACGGTGAGAATTGAGCAGAAAGTGCATCTCTCAGCTTCTCCCCAGCAGCATTACCGTTCGTTGAGTCCCGCCTCACTCCGCGTCTGTTAGTAAAGTGGGCGGAAGTGTCGGCCCTTTATTTCAAAAACGGAGTGATGTCAAACAACAGCGGTAGACTCTCTGACAAAGTCAGCTGTCTTGCAACCAGCTTATTCAACGCCCAAAAACCACCCGGAGAGGATAACTCGAAGCCCGCGACGTAACCATTCTGCAGGTAGTGGATACAATGTTTCATTTTTAATGATCCATTATGACGTCGTCCATCATCGTCACAGTGTAACTGCACCTTCGTGCGCGAGGAATCACTACGACAGAACATTTGTAGATATTCACGCCTGCAGTTTGAAATGCTTCATCGCAGACGGAAAACCTATTAAAGATTATTTCTACGCGTGTCAAATCGATATAGGCGACTGGTGTCAGTTAACCAGTTTGGATAACCCTCATGCCAGCGTTCTTTGATGTGCACATCAAAGAAGATTTGCTTTTGACGTTTCATATTCAAAATGGGCGGGAATCTTGCTTTAAACTTACAACACATCTTTGCGAACTCACTGGGTGCAAAATAAAAATTGCCTCGCGGAATAACAGTCTTCTCCCTCTCTTTATCTGTTTTCAGAGGTCGTGAGGCTTGAAATGACAACATCTGCGAATGCCATGAACGCATCGCAGTTCTCCAGCCCAATGCACCTGCATATAGTTAATATCGGAGGACTCATGAAAGGGAAGTTTGG
Organism: Gobio gobio; assembly: GCF_949357685.1. NCBI lineage: Eukaryota > Metazoa > Chordata > Actinopteri > Cypriniformes > Gobionidae > Gobio > Gobio gobio. Next base: position 47,044,193 of record NC_137116.1, on the reverse strand, counting down.
CTCTCAGATGCGAGCATTTTTCATGTGACTACTACAGATCTGTTTGAATGTGAGATCATATCTGGACCGAGACCACGGCAGAGCTTCATGTCATTCATGGACACGGAGAGGAACCTCTCGCGGTGATCATATCAAAGAGGATGTTTGTTTTGTTTTTGCTTTTTTCATATATTTCTTGAACGTCCATACATTTGATAAGAGATGGCACGGCATCCCTGTTTTCTCCGCTGGTTCCGATGGCTTGGGTAGGACGATATTAATGTGGGTGGACCTTGGCGCATCTCCAACGGATATTTTTTTAGGGGGGCTGGAGGATCGGACTATTTACTACAGCTTTGTAGTACTTTTTCCATATAAACCAACGTACGTTTTTTAAAAAAAAAGCAAGCATCAGAGATATTCTACCTTCTTTGTCAGTATATAATGGCCGAGGACACAGCTATAGATGGACTGTGCACTGCAGCTGCGCAGGGAAATCTGATGGAAATTGAGCAGATACTGCAAAGCAACGTGAACGTTAATGAGAAGAACAAGTTCGGCAGGACACCATTGCAGGTTAGACTCTCATACCCACGAACAACTTTCATATCTAAACACGGTGTTTATAATGCATAATACCTCAGCCTCACGAAAACAAGTTGTCCTTTTTTCTTCTTGCAGTCACCATGAGCAGTGGCCTGGTTGACTTGCTTCTAACTAAACCTGTGGTTGTTTTAAAAAAAAGGTTACCTGCAAACCAACAAGTAGCCTATCCCTATACGCACCTGTTGCAAACGATCTATATTTTATTATGCCAACAAATTAGTGACTCTCGTTATCTAGCTACATAATCCATTTATTGTGTGTAAACTCAAAACGTTTTATTACACTATATTACGAGCTAAAGGAAATGACATTAGTGCAGGCTCCTTTTTGACAGCCTTTTATAGTTCAGATGTTGTTATTGTTTCCGTTTTTGATACAACGTCTGAGTAAAATTATCATGGAGTATCAATTTTATAGGCAATAAGGCCCGATGTGATTGTAGATCACTTTTGTTTATTTTTTTACTTTTAAGATAAAACTCTAGAATTAAAGCAAATTTAAATAATATATTATATATTCAAATCCTATAAGCCTCAAGAGACTGTTTCTACTTTTTAAATCAGTTATAAATCAAATATTCTGCTAATGAGAAGGCCGTCTGGACTTACACCAAACGCAATATAGCTGTTTAATTTCGGTCAGCATGAAATATTTTGATATTACTCATGTGCTTCTTGTCATATTCTCACAATATATTCTCTATAGCTTCAGAATGAGTGATAATCTGAACACTGGGTAATCCCCATCCTCGATCCTGGTAGCCGTAGCTTTGTATTTGGCATAGCCTATATGTATAGGTGGAAATTACATAAAATATTCGTGAACTTATGTTTTATCAACATTGCCATTTCATGTTAAAAATGTATATGAATAAATAAGGAAAGGTTTATATTTTAAGTCACGTGACTGGTCACTTTTAATGTTCATCGTTTTATCACCTTTAACTCGGTCATTTAAAATGGTTCTGTGATTAACTTTTTTTTTATATATATATATATAAGAGACTATAAACATTCTATGTGGTCTCTTAATTAATAGGAGGTCAAATGCATTCATAATATTTATCCAAGAATAAGCGGCCGTTTGAAATGGAGCATTAGGCTACCCATATTAAAATATTCGTGTGAAGCACCGGTGAACTAATTTACATAGGCTAAACAATTCATAGTAGGCTATGTAGATTTTTTCCTGAAATTCATGTTATCATCAGAGGTCAGAGAGATAATTTAGGAGATCGTTGTGTGCTTAAAATCCTGTTAGCTTTTAAACAATATTTTTTTATATCATTGGTTTATTCTTGCAGCAATTCATCTCTTTGATTTCTTTCTATTTGCATGCAATAATAGGGTCTCTTCTGAAAAATATAGGTACATTCTCAGAACTATCATATAGGCATGTCCGTATTTAAATCTTAAATAATCCACTCATAATGCTTAATTAAAAATGCACACTTTCGCTAAAAAAACGAAATTATATATATATATATATATATATATATATATATGTGTGTGTGTGTGTGTGTGTGTGTGTGTGTGTGTGTGTGTGTGTGTGTGTGTGTGTGTGTGTGTGTGTGTGTGTGTGTGTGTGTGTGTGTGTGTGTGTGTGTGTGTGTGTGTGATTAATTAATCATTTAATGTAGCAGTATTATTAGCACCTTAACACGTGTTCTCTGTTCTCTCAGGTGATGAAACTTGGCTGCCCGCGCATAGCAGAGACTCTGCTTCGAGCAGGCGCAGACCCAAACGTGCGCGACCCCATCCTAGGACTGACCGTCAGTCACGACGCCGCGCGAGACGGATATCTGGACACTCTACAGGTGCTCGCGCAGAATGGCGCGGATGTCAATCTTCTTGACAACAAGGGCAACCTGCCTCTGCATCTGGCGGCGCAAGAAGGATGCCTGGATGTCGTGCAGTATCTCGTGTCTTCCTGCAACACGCAGCCGTTTCTGCGTAACGCAAAGGGCCAAACGCCTCTTGACCTGGCGTCCTTGCACAAAAAATACAAAACTGTGGAGTGGTTAGAGAACATTGCGCCTTCACAATCCAGCTAGAGATTATGGGCCTGCGTGTTTTGTTGTGTCACAGAGGTAGCAGACAAATGCGAAAAATTCAGCCAACTACCTCTTATTGCAATGTAAAATATCGGGCTCAGGGGCTTGTCTTTTTGTGAAGAATTAACATTAGACATTGCATGTAATTCACATAACCCCCAATTTCAACTGGATACATGGATTTTATTTTTTCAAATATATTTTTCTGGTCACTTAGGCTAAATCTCCATTTTAGATTAGTAGATAATTTCTTTCACTAGCCTATAACTTTCAAGCTCACACCTGTCCTATATGTCCTGTTTTATAACAAGAAAAATATAATGAATTAATTGATGTGCTCAAAGAAACCAATCTCCTTTTATTGAAGTAATTGCACTATAATGGTCAAAATCCACTTAACAACCCCTGACTGCTCTGTTTTTGTTTTTTGATGACATTAAATTTGCACTTTTGCTTGTAATTAATGCCCTTTTAACTGTGAAGTACTGTCTTTTGTCGCATTGAAAATATTAAAACCTTGCAAAATAACCAAAGACACCTGTTAAACGGTTTCAGTATGTTTTCATGACGTTGTGTGTTTAACTCTGGCCTCGTGTCATTGAAATACGGGTAGGCCTAGAAAACATTTATGAGACTGTATTAAAAACCTGGAAAATTTGAAACTGTTGTTTGATGTTGTCGAATGTTTAAAGCAGTCTAAATAAAACGCTGTGGCGTTAGCGGTGGCAGAGTTTTAGCATATATGTTAGCAGAACACCAGTTGTCTGCCGTTCCCTCTGTAAACAGAAAGACTTACAGTTGACAATTATCGGATTTAGCTTTCATTGTAGTTCGAAAAAACGAAACTAAATTATTTTAACCAACATTTCCATGGCAGTATAATTCATTTGACGAGAATTAGCTACATTTCGCCCACCTTTTCCAATTTTGAAGGGTAAATTAGCCTACGATTATAATATAGGCCTACAAGTTTTTAATTTATAAAATAAAAGTCATTTTAATTTTTGTATTTAGGCTATAGGGTTTAAAAAATTATAAATAACTTGCAGTTTAACTGTCCGGAGATTGTAAACAAACAAAAAAAGTGCCATTAAAAGCCTTTTTGGGGGAGTTGGAGTAGGCTATAGTTTGGCATGTTCTGCTCATTTTATTTCTCTAAAAACAACGAAGCCGTTTTGTTTTAAAATACTAGCTTTGTATTTGAAAATCACTGTGGCATGAGTAACAATCAGGAAGATATTGTTGAGATATTTTGACCTTTTCATGACAAGGCACGTCTTGTTCAGGTCAAACAGAGTAGGCCTAATGTTACATTCTCTAATCTCTAGACTCAATAATGATTCATGATAGTTGAAGAGAAAAAAAAACGTTTTACATTGATTAATAGGCCCATATTTTTGTATATCAGTACTGCAAAGACAGTATTTTAGTAGCCTACTTCTATATAGTGCGTTATTAAATCCGGTTTTATAGAAAACATTTTTTTTAGTTTTTGTTCCCTAAATATAGCCTATACCAACATGAATAAGAAGATTATCTAAGCACTTAAACTAGATTATTAAAAGATCCATTCCATAATCTCGGACATCCTTATTTGTTATTGACCCATAAATATCGAACCAACAGCAACAAAATCGCATGCACAGTGAAACCTAAATATGCGTCATGTGGGCACATTATTTCTGTGCTTTCTCTCACAGTACCTAATCTAAAACAAATATTTTGGCGTGTGGTGCGTGGCAGTCATTCATTTCAAAGCCAGACTACAAACAGTAGTGCGCATACGTTTTAACCACGAATTCGTATAATATGCAATATTATCTTGGATAAGCAGTGCGCTTTTATTTTAGGGTTCGCGCGCCGTGGATACATGGGCTGTTTTGCTCGCACATTATAAAAGGATAGAGAGCGAATGATAAAATGGTGACTCTCTGTGAGGGTTTTCATGGTCGTGCAGCAGCAGAAATCCGTTAGATCGGTGGGAGGAAACAGTCCGGTGCGCAGTGCCAAGATTTTCGAATTTAGGCGCTTTCGGTGTTAAAAAAAAACAAAACAACAACGCTGAGGATTCTCTCCAAACGCACTCTGCAAGAGAAGACGAAACTTATAAAGTGTTTGGCGCTTCTAAACGCAGTTTTCATAATTATAGAGATGCCATGCAGAGATCTTCTTCCTGGTTGCGCGGCTGCGTAAAATCTTCTAGAAACGCACGATGGTTGACACCGCTTTGTCTTTCAAATCTAATGATTTGCATCAATGACAATTATTCAGCTCTCAACATGGTTTTTATCGACTGCCAATGATGAAATAGGTAAATAAAATAACGTCTAAATGTACAAAAGCTCTAGACATGTTTGGGCATGTTTATGGACAGTTTAGCACTCATGTGTGGTTAACAATTAAAAAAGAAAGCTTTTTATGTTTATTGTGAGACCTATGTGTGAGTTAATCAAAACAATAACTTTACATCAATGTAACATGTTGAATGTAAGATTTTACTGAAGATTTTGACACCCGTCAGTACTGAAAGCTAAATATTTTGACCTTTGCATTCTCAATCATGTCGAGACAGTCGAATGTCGATTATTTTGTATGACCATCTGCTCTGTAAATTTGCATGCATCCTTGCTAGCCTTTGATAAATTGTGATATTTTGTTTGTAAATTGTAGTACACCCGCTGAGAGCTAAATATAATTTCTCTTGAAAGTGGGTGTAGAGGGCTCTGACCTTTCAGAGAGTTTGAAGCTGATTGTTAAAAGTTAAATATGAAAAGTTGTTTAATGGAGGTTTTCACGATTGACTGAGTGATCAATGCAAAATATAATTTTTCTATGCTGGAGAACATTTTAGGAGAGGCCTTCATATTATTTCAATACAAGTAAAAATGAATTGCATTAGGGTTAATACTGCATAAACAGATTATTGCTCATTGAATAATAATAAGCTCAGAATGGTTCAAAAAAATTTATTTACTTATTTTTATTTTCTATTATTATTATTTAAGTCACCCTGCTATGAGATCAGTCCTATTTTAAGCGAATGGAGACATGAGGGAGCATCATGTGGCAGACCTTTCATCTGCATTTCACAAACTGTTTACCCGGCCGGTGTCTGATTTTTTGCAGTGTTTAATTGCTCAACTGCAATGTTTTGTTCTGTCCCAGTGAGGTCACCGAATGACAAAATCTTTCAACTCACACCAACCCTTGTTTGTCATTCTATTGATCCAATTTTTTCATTCTATTGATGCATTTTTTTTCTTTGCATAGTTCTATTTATGTTTTTTTGTCTATATAACGTATGTATTTGCATGAGATAATTGCTTTTCAACCCAGGGGTTATTTTAAAACACTGTTTTTTTAATTCAATAAATGCAAATAATTGTAATATAAATGAAGCGGCCAGTCTGTCTTTCTTGATGTTTAAAAGTGAATGCAGAATACTGAATAAAACACCCATTGCTTTATACAGCCAAAGCATCATGGATTTTGTGTGGGCAATATAACACATTTGCTACTTTGTAATTTATGAGTGTTACAAGAGTGTGTGTGTGAGCAGCTGCTAGGTGGAGTGCCACTTAAAAACCCTCTTTGCACAGAAAGGGTGATACAATATGTCTAAAAGACAGACAGACAGACAGATACATACATACATGCATACATACATACATACATACACACATACATACATATATACATACATACATACATACATACATACATACATACATACATACATACATACATACATACATACATACATACATACATACATACATACATACATACATACATACATACATAGACAGACAGACAGATAGATACATACATACACACATACATAGACAGACAGACAGATACATACACACACACACACACACACACACACACACACACACACACACACACACACACACACACACACACACACACACACACACACACACACATACATACATACATACATACATACATAGACAGACATACCTGGCAGTGAACCTCACAAAGACCAACATTATGGTCTTTCAGAAAAAGCCCAGATGTCAGGAACACAGACACCAGTTCAGTCTAGGCAGCACCGCCCTAGAGCACACGATGCAGTACACTTACCTCGGCCTGGTCATCACTGCATCGGGGAGTTTCAGTATGGCAGTGAATGCTCTCAAAGACAAAGCTCGAAGAGCTCTATATGCCATTAAGAAAAAATTCCAAAACATTGACTTACCAATTCCAATCTGGTGTAAAATCTTTGATAGTGTGATTCAGCCCATAGCGCTGTATGGAAGTGAGGTTTGGGGTCCACTCAGTGATCAGAGCTACACTAGATGGGACAGACATCCAACAGAAGCCCACTCCAACTCATCCTAAAAATACATAGAAAAACACCCAATAATGCATGTAGGGCAGAATTAGGCCGATTCCCTTTGATTATTAATATGCAAAAAAGAGCCCTCAAATTCTGGATGCACCTAAAAGCAAGTCCCACAGAATCGCTACATTTTAAAGCGTTACAAACCCAAGAACTGAACCCCGAAAAAAGTCCCCTCAGTCAGCTGGTTCTGAGACTGACTAACCCGACTAACCCTACTAACACTAACCAGTCTCAGACCAGCACTGCTTCTCACACAAACATCAGAATAAACCAAATTATCAAACAATCTAAGAATACATATCTGGAACATTGGGATCAGGAAACTAAATTACAAAGTAAATTACAATTCTATCGAACTCTAAAGTCAAATTATGAATTGGAAGAATATCTCCAGAGTGTCAGAGACACAAAGCAGAGACGGATCCTGACCAAGTACAGGCTCAGTGCACACAGTCTGGCCATCGAGACGGGCAGACACAGACAGAGCTGGTTACCCAGAGAGCAAAGGGTGTGTGTTCACTGTAGGACAGGAGAGATCGAGACAGAGACACACTTCCTCCTTCACTGTCAAAAATACATGTCCATAAGAGACCTCTACTTTAACAAATTCAGTACATTAATAAAAAACTTTACAGCCATGACTGAAGTAGATAAAATAAAGATAATATTAGGAGAGGGACAGACAGCAGCACTGGCTGCGAGATACGTGTGTGTGTGCCACAGCCTGAGAGACAGCAGGTGAATGTGTGTGTAATGTGTGT
>NC_137116.1:47026422-47031422 GCF_949357685.1 Gobio gobio | reverse complement strand
GAGAGGGAGGTCATGGAGAAATATATTTCTGATTCTCTAGCTTCCAAATTCATTCGTCCTTCCTCTTCTCCAGCAGGGGCGGGGTTCTTTTTTGTGGGGAAGAAGGATGGTTCTCTGCAACCTTGCATTGATTACCGAGGGCTGAATAACATCACGGTCAAGAATGCCTATCCTTTACCGTTGATGTCTTCAGCCTTTGAGAGGTTGCAGGGAGCATCTGTTTTCACAAAATTGGATTACGTAACGCTTATCATTTGGTTTGCATCAGGTAGGGGGATGAATGGAAAACCGCGTTTAATACCCCCAGAGGGCATTTTGAATACTTGGTTATGCCGTTCGGGCTATCCAACTCTCCAGCGGTTTTCCAAGCACTCGTCAATGATGTGTTGAGAGACATGGTGGACCAGTTCATATATGTTTACCTGGATGACATTGACTTTTTCTTTGTCTCTCCAGGAACATATTCAACACGTCAGACGAGTGCTTCAGAGGTTGCTAGAGAATGGGCTTTTTGTCAAGTGCGTATGGATCCTGACAGGGTTAAGGCTGTGGTAGATTGGCCAAGTCCAGATTCCCATAAGGCCCTACAGAGGTTTCTGGGATTTGCCAACTTCTATCGGCGGTTTATTCGCAATTTCAGCGAACTAGCCACACCTCTGACTGCCTTGACCTCTCCCAGAATGACGTTCAGGTGGTCGATACAGCTGAGGCTGTATTCGCCAACCTCAAAAGCCGCTTCGTTATGGCTCCCATCTTAGTCGCCCCTGATCCAGCATGTCAGTTCGTGGTAGAGGTTGACGCGTCAGAGGTCCCCAACGCTCTGCTTCAGATGATAAGATGCATCCTTGCAAGTTTTTGTCCCACCGTTTGACACCTGCCGAACGTAACTATGACATTGGTAACAGAATTGTTGGCAGTCAAGTTGGCTTTGGAGGAGTAGCGTCATTGGTTAGAAGGGTCGGGGGTACCTTTTATAGCATGATCATAAGATCATAAGAACCTTGAATATATTAGATCTGCTAAAAGACTTAACTCCAGGCAGGCTCGGTGGGCACTTTTTTTCGGACGTTTTGATTTTTCCCTCTCGTACCACCCTGGGTCCAAAAACATCAAACCCGATTCTTTATCTCGCATTTTTGATCCTTCCGAACGCCCGATTACTCCCGAGCGCATTTTGCCAGAGAAAATAGTTATCTCTACACTCACATGGGAGGTCGAATCGAAGGTCAAGCTGGCCTTAGAAGAGGTAACTCCTCCGCCCGGTTGCCCACCCAGCCGATTGTTTGTACCGGAGAAGTTAAGGTCCGAAATCATTCAATTGGGTCACTGTTACAACATCGCTTGCCATCCAGGAGTAAATCGCACCAGCAGTTTAATAAAGCAACGATTCTGGTGGCCACATATGGCTCGCGACATTCGCAGTTTTCTCTTGGCTTGCTCGATTTGTGCCATTGGCAAGACGTCTAACCGACCTCCTAATGGGTTACTCCATCCGCTGGCTGTTCCTTCGAGACCCTGGTCCCACATAGCGCTAGATTTTATCACCGCCCTCTAATGGCATGACGGTTGTTTTAACCGTAGTGGACCGGTTCTCGAAGGCAGCACATTTCATTCCCTTGCCCAAATTACCTTCAGCCAAGGAGACAGCGGTGTCTGTTATAGACCACTTCTTTCGGTTACATGGCCTCCCGATGGACGTGGTCTCCGACAGAGGTTCCCAATTTGTGTCCAAATTCTGGCGAGAGTTTTGTAAATTACTAGGGGCGACAGTCAGTCTGTCTTCCGTTTACCATCACCAGAGCAATGGTCAAACCGAGCGAGCCAATCAAGATCTGGAGAGAGTGTTGCGATGTTTGGTCTCCAAGAACCCTTCATTCTGGAGCCAACAACTTTCTATGGTAGAGTACGCGCATAAAACGTTACCAGTGTCATCCATGGGCCTCTCCTCTTTTGAGTGTAGTCTAGGGTACCAGCCACCAATTTTTCAGAGTCTGGATTTCGAAGTCGTGGTCCCCTCCGCTCACGCCTTCATCCAGAGGTGCCGCCGCACATGGACCAGAGCCCATGAGACTCTGTTCCAGGTGGGGGCGCGCACCAAGGCTAAAGCCGATCGCCACCGGCCTCCCGTATACGTTGTGGGTCAAAAAGTGGGGCGTTCTACCAAGAACATTCCGCTCCGCTCCGTATCTAATAAACTTGCTCCCAAATTTATCGGCCCGTTCACTGTCATCAAGATCATTGGTCCGGTGATAGTCCGCCTCAAACTTCCTCCAGCGTACAGGAGAATTCACCCCGCCTTTCATGTTTCCAAATTAAAGGCTGTTTTTAATCCTCACCTTAAGCCGCCCGTCTTGGTTCCCCCACCGCCGTGGCTCGTAGATGGGGAACCTACATATTGGGTTAATCGTATTCTGGACTCGAGACGGAGGGGGCGCGGAGTCCAGTATCTGGTGGACTGGGAAGGTTACGGTCCAGAGGAGAGAAGTTGGGTTCCTGCTAGGGACATTCTGGACCACTCCCTTATTGATGATTACAATCAACAGGTAGGTTCTCCTGGCAGTGTCAGGAGGCGCTCCTAGGGGGAGGGGTACTGTCACGGTTCATAAATTCAATGCACCAGCTGCAGATCATTAGCGCACCCTATTTAGTCCCTCTGTATTCTCTTTGTCTTTGTCAGAGCATTGTTGGATGTTTCGTGGGTTTCTCCCGCCTGTGCCCGTTGTGTTCCTGCGTTGCCTGTTCCTGTGTGTCCGTGTGCTTTCCCGGAGTTCCACTGTCACCATCTTCACCAGACTGGGTTGTCCTCAGCGTCCATGTGCTACCAAGGGCCATCTGCCACCTCATCGCTCCCGGATCCTACTGCCTTCTGGGTTTTGCCTGCGATCTTCTGTCTAATAAAGACCTTTTTTACTTGCAATTGTATCCTGCTTCGTTGTTCCGTTACACAGACAGATACATACATACATACTCACACATAGACAGACAGACAGAAAGATACATACATACATACATACATACATACAGAAAGACCCCGAGGTTATTTTAAAACACTGTTTTTTAATTCAATAAATGCTAATAATTGTAATATAAATGAAGCGGCCAGTCTGTCTTTCTTGATGTTTAAAAGTGAATGTAGAATACTGAATAAAACACCCATTGCTTTATACAGCCAAAGCATCATGGATTTTGTGTGGGCAATATAACACATTTCTAGGTTGTAATTTATGAGTGTTACAAGAGCGTGTGTGAGCAGCTGCTAGGTGGAGTGCCACTTAAGAACCCTCTTTGCACAGAAGGGGTGATACAATATGTCTAAAAGCCTTGTGGTGGTGAGGCATTGGCCAGTCAACAGAGGCACTTTTTTATCTGACTTTGGAAAGGACCACTGTGCATTTTGCTTTCAATTTTCATGAGAAGTTCATTTGTGGTTGCAGTGACTGACAGCACAGAACTCAATTCAAGTGTAGCTTCCTTCCACTTTATGCACAGTCACTGGGGGTTGTGACACAAATGCACAAAATATGATGAGCAGAGTTTGAAATATAGATAGATACTGTGGGGAGAACAAGTATTTGATACACTGCCGATTTCGCAGGTGTTCCTACTTACAAAGCATGTAGAAGTAATTTTTTATCATAGGTGCACTTCAACTGTGAGAGACGGAATCTAAAACAAAAATCAAGAAAATCACATTGTATGATTTTTAAATAATTAATTTGCATTTTATTGCATGACATATACGTATTTGATCACCTACCAACCAGCAAGAAATCCTGCTCTCACAGACCTGTTAGTTTTTCTTTAAGAAGCCCTCCTGTTCTCCACTCATTACATGTATTAACTACACCTGTTTGAACTCGTTACCTGTATAAAAGACACCTGTCCACACAATCAATCAAACAGACTCCAACCTCTCCACAATGGCCAAGACCAGAGAGCTGTGTAAGGACATCAGGGATAAAATTGTAGACCTGCACAAGGCTGGAATGGGCTACAGGACAATGGGCAAGCAGCTTGGTGAGAAGGCAACAACTGTTGGGGCAATTATTAGAAAATGGAAGAAGTTCAAGATCACGGTCAATCACCCTCGGTCTGGGGCACCATGCAAGATCTCACCTCGTGGGGCATCAATGATCATGAGGAAGGTGAGGGATCAGCCCAGAACTACACGGCAGGACCTGGTCAAGGATCTGAAGAGAGCTGGGACCAAAGTCCATTAGTCACACACTACACCATCATGGATTAAAATCCTGCAGCGCACGCAAGGTCCCCTTGCTCAAGCCAGCGCATGTCCAGGCCCGTCTGAAGTTAGCCAATAACAATCTGGATGATCCAGAGGAGGAATGGGAGAAGGTCGTGGGGTCTGATGAGACAAAAATAGAGCTTTTTGGTCTAAACTCCCCTCGCCATGTTTGGAGGAAGAAGAAGGATGAGTACAACCCCAAGAACACCATCCCAACCGTGAAGCATTGAGGTGGAAACATCTTTCTTTTCTTTTTCTTTTCTGCAAAGGGGACAGGACGACTGCACCGTATTGAGGGGAGGATGGATGGGGCCATGTATCGCGAGATCTTGGCCAACAACCTCCTTCCCTCAGTAAGAGCATTGAAGATGGGTCGTGGCTGGGTCTTCCAGCATGACAATGACCCGAAACACACAGCCAGGCCAACTAAGGAGTGGCTCCGTAAGAAGCATCTCAAGGTCCTGGAGTGGCCTAGCCAGCCTCCAGACCTGAACCCAATAGAAAATCTTTGGAGGGAGCTGAAAGTCTGTATTGCCCAGCAACAGGCCCAAAACATGAAGGATCTGGAGAAGGTCTGTATGGAGGAGTGGGCCAAAATCCCTGCTGCAGTTTGTGCAAACCTGGTCAAGAACTACAGGAAACGTATGATCTCTGTAAATGCAAACAAAGGTTTCTGTACCAAATATTAAGTTCTGCTTTTCTGATGTATCAAATACTTATGTCATGCAATAAAATGCTAATTAATTATTGAAAAATC